>NC_047672.1:41810088-42410088 GCF_011762505.2 Arvicanthis niloticus | reverse complement strand
AGCCTCTAAGTCTTTGAGATAGTACATTTCTATGTACTACTAGTTTTCAATTCTTCATCAAAGCAACTCATAAAAAAGAATATACTTTCCATGATGTTAGACATCAAAACAACTTCATCCCTCTGCATTCAGGTGTCCATCTGTTGGTAGTACATATTTGTTTCACATTTCTTGGATATTTCAAAAACTATGATTTTTTATTTATTGAGAAGAAAATATTGATTATAAATATTATTTATGAATCCTTTTTTTTGTCCCCAAAAGTCCAGTTATTTTCCTATTAACCAACAGCTTTCCTTATTATTGTGGTGGAGACCATGATAACAATTGCCAATCACTGGATTCAGGACAAAGCAAAGGAATGATCTATAAAGAATGTGTTAAATTCTTTCTCCTTCAGATACATGTTCAGTAAATGTAGCTGATGATGTTAATATTAACACTTTAATGCTGTTCCTATTATTTAAAATGCTTATACAATGAAATAGAAGAAAGGCAATTAGAACTATTTTTCTTATTTTTATTTATGTGTACTTTGTGTGTCTGAGTTAGAGAGTGTCATGTGTGTGCTCATGCCTACAGAAGCTAGATGGATGAGCTGGAGTTACAGGTGTTTCTTAGCCACACAATGTGTGAGCTGAGAATTGAACTCTGGTCTGTTAGAAAAACAGCAAGAATTTGAGCAATATCTTTAGACCCAATAATATGTAACATAATGTCATTATTATTACATAATTATGTAATTATATTACTTTATATTGTATATATCAAATATAATTATATTCTAATTAATATATAATTATAATACATTATATAATATGTTAAAAACATATATATTAAAATTGTTTTAGGAATATAGGACTGTCATTCTAAGTTGTAAATTTTGTACAGTTAGCATTTCTGTAATTACAATATGACTGTAACTGATGACTTCTTTAAACTATGATTGTCAATTATGTTACTAACATGCCTTCATAAAGAAAGACATCAGCAATCCTGACCCATTCTACTAACACTAACATCCCATCAAGAAGAAAATCAGAAGATGATTCTGCTAAGATACTCTAGTGAGCCAATGAGTTTATCAATTTACTTTATATAGGGATGTGAAGGATTACTCACTGTAGTGTTGGTGCTACTGCCTCGAGAGGCTGCCTGTGAAAAGCCTGACACAGCAGTTGTGAAGACTTAGGAGTAGCTGCTCAGATAGTGTCTCTCCCATATTCATCCCTGGTCCACTTGTATTAGCCTTTCTTTCAGGCTATGTGTGATTAAGTCAGAATTGATTACAATAGATGGTAGGAAATGGCTGCTACTCAAGTGAGGGTCTCAATGTCCTCCCACTCTTCCGCAAGGGAGTGAAAACAGTTAACAATCCCATTGGCTGATCTTTTGCAAAGGGCTTTGCTATTGGCCTCAGAATGCAGTGGTTGCTTGACTAGGAGAATAGTCACTCACAACAAATGCTCTTAAATTTCATCATGGTACATTGAAGAATGTAACATGTTGGAAGGTATAGTGTCTTATATAAAAGGAAATATGCTTGTTTGCTAAAGGAATAAAAAAACTTGAAGAATATATTTCATAATATATCAATTGTATTTATTTTATGTACATTGAAGTTCTATAAAATGGGTGGAGGACTTTACTGTTAGGATTTTAGTAATAGTCTAAATCATGATGGTTAAAAGTTGATAATGCTGCTCTCTTAAGAACTGGACACTAAAGTCTATTAGAGTGACAATGTGAAAATGTAAAAAGTCTACCCCAGAAGGCATGCTATTACCTTTTCTAGTTATTTCTGGATGAAGCAAACTAATATGGATAGTTAATGAAGAAGAGCATTGTGAGAATCATCTTTGCATTTGGATATGTGTTGAGGTCCACACTAGCCCCAAGTTGGGGCGGCCAAAAATGTTGCAGCCCAGGCAAAATGTTGAGGCCTAGGCCGACCCACATTTGGGCAGCCACTGTATCCCAGCCCAAGCTGCTGCTCCGGTCTGCAGGTCGGGGTTCAGCAAGAGCGAGGGTGAGGGCAGATTCTACCTAATGTCTGATGTGTATGAATCTCTCTCTCTGCTCTGATGTCTGGTTCTGTCTTCTATAGTCTGATTCTAAGCCACGCCTCTAAGTTAATCATGCCCTTAGGTCTTGTCTCTAACTCTGATCTCTATACTTCTAAGTCATACTCTTAAGTCACACACCTTTAATCTCACACACCTATAATCTCACGAGCCTTTAATCTCAAGGTATCTAAACCAAGATTATCGGAGTGTTCTCAGCTGTTGTAGGCTATTATAATTCAAGTCTCATGTCAGGGTATATGGCTCAAGATGGCTGCAAAGCTGATAGCTGCTTTCTGCTAAAAGTTGGCCCCCAACAGGTCCCCCTTTTTTAATTTTTTTTTCAAAAGGGAAGGCTGGGAAAACTTACGGAAACAGTGCCTGTCCTAGGTTGGAGCAAAGGACCCCAGCCTCCCTTTCCCGTCCTTGGATACTCAACAGCCATTGGTTGAGCTCCTGACTTAGGATGGTGAGGCCTCCCTTCTTTTAGGGGTAAGGGTCTAGGTATGCTCTCTTACCCGTCACTGACTATCCGGCTTAGCTCGTAAGTTAGGGGATATACCTCATTAGTCTTGATGACAGAGGTTTTACAATCCCTTACTTCCAGCCTGTAATAATAGACCTGTGTGAGTTTCATTTGAATAGCATCTCATACAAAAGCCATCAGTTTGTTGAACCACATGGACCCAAAAGACAAGAGACTTAACAACACCTGAATAGTTAGTATGACAGCAACATTCTTTTTAAAGGGCAACATATAACTCCCTCTATCAGAGGAGTAAAAAGTGTAAGCCTCTTCTATTCTGTTTATAAATGTCTTATATCAGAATCTAAATCTATATAAATACAAAACTGATCATAGCTTTGATCTAAAGAAAACTAAGGAAATTCCTGTTCCTGCTCTAATCAATCTCAAACCCAAAAAACAACTATAGTAACTGTGGTAGTGGGTTTTCTCCTAGCTCTAAACAATCTAAATTCCCACTAAATCTAAAACAATCTAGTTCCCCACTAAATCATAAGTCAGGGAATCAAGAGTCCAATAGAGCCACCCTGGAGATATGGGTGATGATGTCTTCTTCAGCACTGATAACCTCTCAGGTCAAGTTTACTTGTTGATCTGTTCCAGTTTGAAGGCAAATGTGAAGCATCTTCGTGTTTCCTGTGAAGAAAAAATATGCTTCTCAGGGGGTTTCTCCTCCCTGGATTTGTTATTATTGTCTATTTGTTTAATCAGTCTCTCTGGCAGCCAATGTGCAGCATCTGCAATTTGGGAATATATGCAAACAGAACCTCTTCCCCAGATGAGCACTGGATCTGGCCCATTCCAGGTTCCAGTTAATGGGTCTTTCCAGAGGACTGTTGCAAAATTCTTTTTGGTATCAGGATGCCAGAATCTATCTGCAGCAGATTTTCCTTCAGAATCCAAATTTAAAAAATTTAAAATGAAGAGTGCATGATGAAGGATATTTCTGGGGGATCTCTTGGTAGGGTACCATTCCCCCTTTTTAATTTTTTCAAATTGACATTTAATGGTTTGATGTGCCCTTTCTACTATACCTTGGCCCTGTGGATTATATGGAATACCCGTTTTATGTAGTATTCCCAATCTTTCACAAAATTCGTGGAAACTGGAGCTTGTATAACCTGGGCCATTGTCAGTTTTTATCTGTTTAGGCACACCCAATACAGCGATTGTAGCAAGCATATGAGCAATCACATGCTTGCTTGCTTCTCCAGTTTGTAATGTTGCATAAATGAAACCACTGTATGTATCTACACATACATGTATATATTTTTGCTTGCCAAATTCATTATAATGAGTAACATCCATTTGCCAGATACTGTTTGGTATCAGTCCCTTTGGATTTACACCCAAATGAGGAACTGGTAAAAGTTTAATACATGATTGACATTGTTTGACAATTTGTCTAGCTTGTTCTCTGGTAATTTTAAACATACCTTTTAAAGTTTTAGAATTAAGGTGATGTAACTCATGAGCCTTTATGGCCTTATCCAAGTTAGATTGCAAATCTGATAAAGTAACTGCAGCTATTCGAGTAGCTAGGTCTGCCTTGGTATTTCCTTCAGAGAGAGAACCTAGTAGCCCTGGCTAAGCTGGAACTCACTCTGTAGACCAGTCTGGCCTTGAATTCAGAAATCTGCCTGCCTCAGCCTCCCAAGTGCTGGGATTAAAGGCGTGCACCACCACCGCCTGGCTTGATCCAAGTTAGATAATCTCTTCTTCACTTTTTACTAATCCTTTTCCTGGGGGAAAATCCAGAGTTTATCATTTGAGCCTTGATTATTTCATTAGGGCTGCACATGATCAATCCCAACTGGGATAACAGATCTCTGCCCCAGAGATTAATGGGAAGGCCTGAGATGACATAGGGTTGTATATTTCCTGTATTTCCTTCTTTATCTTTCCACGTTAGCACCTTAGAGCTTTGTAGTGGATTTTGACTTTGGCCAATACCCCTTAAATTGGTTAAGGTTGGGGTCAGAGGCCAGGTAGCAGGCCAATCACTTTGTTTTAGGGTAGTCACATCAGCTCCTGTGTCAACCAAGCCTTGAAATGCCTTTCCATCTAACCAAATTGCCATCATAGGTTTTATTTAACTATAGGCTGTACCCAGTATGCATCAGAGGAACCAAAACCTTGATCCCCTCTTTTAGGATTCTTATATTTGTGATTAGTAGGGTACAATGGAAGTAACAATAGTTGAGCTATCCTCTTTCCTGCCGGAATGGTGACTATATTCTGAATTGCCTGTGCCATTACTTTAATCTCACCCTGATAATCATTATCTATAACTCCAGGAAAAATTTGTAGTCCCTGCATAGTAGTACTGCTTCTTCCCACTATCAGGTCAAACACATTTGGATAGAGTGGTCCAAACACTCCAGTGGGTAAGGCCTGAGGTCCCATTTCTGGGGTTAATACTGTGTGGGTGGCAGAACTGAGGTCTAGTCCTGAGCTTCCTGGTGTTGCTTGACTGAGTCCAGAAAGGGATTGGTGTTTGCTGGTAGGACACTGACTGCTCCATAAGCCTGTTTTGGCTTGCGTTGGTTCGGGGCCTGGAGCTGGCCCCTGTTCCCGATTCCCTGATTATGGGGAAGGGTGTTAACTTGTGCGTCTTGTTTAGAACTACAATCACTAGCCCAATGCCTTTTCCTTTCTCGAAGCAAACCTAAACAGAGAGTTGGATTCAGGTTGACTAATTTCTTGTCCCATTTCCTTACCTTTCTCAAAGCGGCAGATTCCTACGATAATCAACAAATCCTTCTTCCAGTAAAGTCCATCACTGGGTCTCTTGTTCTTGCTGCCTCTCGTTGAGCGCCAAAATAATGTTGGGGCCCAAGCTCGAGTCCCTGTTCGGGCACCAAAATAATGTTGAGGTCCACATTAGCCCCAAGTTGGGGCGGCCAAAAATGTTGCAGCCCAGGCAAAATGTTGAGGCCTGGGCCGACCCACATTTGGGCGGCCACTGTATCCCAGCCCAAGCTGCTGCTCTGGTCTGCAGGTCGGGGTTCAGCAAGAGCAAGGGTGAGGGCAGATTCTACCTAATGTCTGATGTGTATGAATCTCTCTCTCTGCTCTGATGTCTGGTTCTGTCTTCTATAGTCTGATTCTAAGCCACGCCTCTAAGTTACACCTTTAATCATGCCCTTAGGTCTTGTCTCTAACTCTGATCTCTATACTTCTAAGTCATACTCTTAAGTCACACACCTTTAATCTCACACACCTATAATCTCACGAGCCTTTAATCTCAAGGTATCTAAACCAAGATTATCGGAGTGTTCTCAGCTGTTGTAGGCTATTGTAATTCAAGTCTCATGTCAGGGTATATGGCTCAAGATGGCTGCAAAGCTGATAGCTGCTTTCTGCTAAAAGTCGGCCCCCAACAGATATGAAGTAAACAACTTTAAAAAACTCAAATGCATTTTAATTTAAAAATTCAATTTTTAATATTTAAGAAAAACATTAAGGAAAAGAATTTAAGGATTAAATAGTTGTTGACAATTCATGTTGGGCCAGTTCTATTGACATGTTTTATGTTCTCCCCTCCCCACTTCAGTTCTGTCATCTTGTTATTAAGATCGTAGTGGGTGAATATCTCCTTACTGTACCAAGTTTTGACTTTCTATTCCTTCATATGGCCAGATAAAGCATACTCTTCCCCAGGTGATGGAGAAAATAGTATTCATATTTGTTTTACTGTAATGTTTATTTAGTAGAATAAGAGTGCCTGTTCCTCTCCTAGACCTTATGACCTGTCTAAACACAGGTTCATGGTCTCCATGACAGTGCCACATTTGGGTTGCATGTCATTCCGCAGGTATGATATCTACTCAGAAAGTGGTTGTTTACTTCTATAACATTAATATCAATATTAGCATTAATAGATATATCTTGCCAGGACATTATTAAAATTCACAGGATTTGCAGCTAGGTAAGACAGATGATTACTTTCTTTCTTTATTAACATGCATATTACTTTCTAGCACAATGAAAAGGAATCCTCTCTCCCTATAGTATCTTATTAGTTTCTTAATAGCTATGGGTAATCCAAACAAAATATGCATATCTAGAGAGTCAAAGCTAACATGTGAGAGAAGAGAGTGTGTGTAGTTTATCTAATTTGAGAATGGTACCAAGTAGAAGAGCACAGGACATTTAATCATGTAAGTCAAGTATGTGGGCTAATCTTGCCAAAATCCTGTTTAATTTGTTCAGGTTGATGAGATCATCAATTTTTAATTAATTGAGTTTTACTATATTTAAGTCAGGAGGTAAGGGATAATTTAAAATAAATATTTTTTACAGTCTGGTGGTTTCTCAGAAAATTGGACATAGTACTACCACTCCTGAGCATATACCCAAAAGATGCTCCAACATATAATAAGGACACATGTTCCACTATGTTCATAGCAGCCTTATTTATAACAGCCAGAAGCTGGAAATAACCCAGATGCCCCTCAGCAGAGAAATGGATATAGAAAATGTGGTACATTTACACAAAGGAGTACTGCTCAGCAATTAAAAACAATGACTTCACGAAATTCTTAGGCAAATGGATGGAACTAGAAGATATCATCCTGAGTGAGGTAACCCAGTCACAAAAGAACACACATGGTATGTACTCACTGATAAGTGGATATCAGCCCAAAATCTCAGATTACCCATGATACAGTTCACAGACCATATGAAGCTCAAAAATAAGAAAGACCAAAGTATGGATGCTTCAGTCTTACATAGAAGGGCAGACAATATAATTAATATTAAATGAGGTAGAAGGTGGGAGAGACTTGGGAGAGATGAGAGGGAGGGGATAAAATGGGGGCAGTATTAGATGTGAGATATACATAGGGTCAGAAAATTGAACAGAGGTGTATAGCAATGGAGGGAGGTAGCCACCCAAAAGTTCCAGATGCCAGGAAAGCAAGAGGTTCCAAGGACATAATAGAAATGTCATTAGCTGAAATACACAACAAAGGGGAGGGAGAACCTCTAAAGACCAAATACAGTGGTTCGGCAAGGCCCCCAGTTGAGGATGGGGCCATACACTCATCCCCAATGTTTAATCCAGAGTTGTTCTTGTCAAAGAGTGGAGCAGAGACTGAAGGAAACACCATCCAGACACTGCCCCACCTGGGGATCCATCCCATATACAGACACCAAATCCAGACACTATTGCTGATGCCAAGAAGTTCTTCCTTATAGGAGCCTGATATACCTGTCTCCTGAGAGGCTCTGCCAGAGCCTGACAAATACTGAGGTGGATGCTCCCAGTCAACCACTGGACTGAGCAAAGATACCCGAATGGATGAGGTGGAGAAAGGACTAAAGGAGCTGAAGGGGTTTTCAACCCCACAGGAAGAACAACAATAACAACAAACCAGAACCCTCAGACTAAACAAGGAACTAAACTACCAACCAAAGAGGGACCCATGGCTCCAGCTGTATATTTATCAAAGAACTTCCTTATCTGGCACCAATGGGAGTGTAGGTCCTTGGTCCTGTGGAGGCTTGATGGACTAGTGTAAGATATTGCTAGGGTGTTGAACCCAGAGTGGGTGGGTGGGGGGCTCCCTCATAGAAGCAGCAGGGAGGCAAATGGGATAGGGGATGTGTAGAGGGAAACCTGGGAAGGGGCAGGACTGCAAGGCAGAAATGTGTCTGGTTTCTTTGTGTTTGTATGTCTTGAAACCATATGTCGTAAATAATCATACCTTATACTTCTTGTCTACAACTATTTCCCATTTCATCTGGTATTCTTATCTACATAAATTTTAGAATTAACTTAAAAATATTTACAAAGTTTCCTAAACTTTATTAAAATTTTAATAACTATATAGTTAAATTTATTGCTACTAATTGTAGTTTATATTATGTTACTATTAATGATTTATTTTATTTTATATTACATTGATATGTATGTCCTTCTGTGACATATTAACCTGGAGTCTTTTGGATGCATATTATTCTAAATCCTGAATTTTTAACTCTAATGTCTGCTGTAAACAATTCATTCTCAGATCATGATGTATTTATTATATAAAATTTGAATGATTAGATAACATTATACAGTATGAAAGGTATAATTTATTAGTCCTGTTTTATAAGGAATTAGGTAATGTCAGTATTTGATTAAATAATAGTTCTCATAAGCCTAACATAGAAAGAATTTATTTTGTATATGTAGAAGCTTTTCACTGACTGAAAGAGCCAGTGTAAATTCCATATATAAAATATATGGAATTATTTTTCATATATATTCATATATATATATATATATATATATATATATATATAGTTAATAGGAAATACATTTGAAGAAAGACACATTTAATTTTTTGAGCATTGAATATTAAATGAAGTCCAAAAAAAGATGATGATTTATTTATTCATTTTACTTGGTAAAGTCGATAATTTATCTGGAAAACTTGGTTGGCTGATTTTACAAATACATTCACAAAGACACTCACATGGTCTTTGAGAATTTTTATAAATAAAAGTGTGACATGGTTCTTCTAGAGCTAACTTTCACAATCTCACTTATTTTGACATAATACATGTAAATAACAAATATGTAGATTACCAAAAGGCCAGTAGATTCTATGACATAATTGCCCCTGTAGTTGGATTATTTATATAATATATGAGAGTATTTTATCCCAGATCATCTCAAAGATGTGCTGGAGACATGGTATATGGAAGTCTTCTAAGGGTCAATGTGTGTGATCTTAGCTGAGATTGAGAGCAGTGGGGATATGGAACCTGAAGAGGCCACCTCCTATATCCTAGCAGGAGCCACAGTGGAGCAATAGGGACACCAACCCAACAACCAAATTTATTCTCCCTACAAGAAATGCAAGGACAAGTGTTGGATCAGAGACTGAGGGAATGACCAAGCAATAAACAACCCAACTAGAGACCCATCCCATGAGCAAGCATCAATACCTGACACTATTAATGATACTCTGTTATATTTGTAGATAGGAGGCTAGCATTAGTATCCTCTGAGAAGCTCCACCCAGCAGCTGACTGAAACAGATGCAGAGACCCAAATCCAAACACTGAATGGTGCTCGGAGACGCTTATGGAAGCACTGGGGGAAGGATTGAGACTCCTGAAGGGGATAGGAACACCACAGGAAGACCAACAGGGTCAACTAACCTGGACCCTTGGGGCCTCACAGAAATGGTACTGGCAACCAAAGAATATATACAGACTGGACCTAGCCCCCTCATACATATGTAGCAGATAGGCAGCTCAGTCTTCATGTAGGTCCCAAACAACAGGGACAGAGGCTACCCCTAAAGCTGTTGTCTGTCTATGGAATCCATTCCCCTAACTTGGCTGTCTTGTCTGTTCTCAGTGGGAGCTAGAGCATTTAGCCCTACAGAAACGTCATATACCAGAGTAGGTAGATTCCCACTCTCTCAGAGAAGAAGGGAAAGAGGGATGGGAGAAGGACTTTGGTAGTAGAGGATCTAGAGGGGGAACAGTGATTGGGATGTAAAGTGAATTCATCATAATCATCATCTTCATAATTATACGATTATATATAACATGAATACATAGATATCTGTATATGTATAAGTACATCTAAATTTTGACATATAGTTATTCAAATGTTATTACAATCTGAATATAAATATAAAATAAGCTTGCAAAATACATAGATAACTGTTTATAAAAATAATTCTTAGGAACATTTTAAATAGTATAACTATAAACTAGAAATTTATGCATAATTCATTCCCATTGTTAGTTTCATGGTTTGAGTAAATATTATAACAAAATTTGGGGGAATAATAGGGATGTTTCTAGCTCTTCTTCACTTAAGTTAGCTGATATCTTTGAGATATTATTGTAGATAACATTTTTAGGAAACAGAAAAAATGACTTGGCTAAAACACACTTGCAGTTTAATTATAGAAGTTTTTTTTTTTTTTTGCAAAGATTACAGAATAATTGCACATTTAGTCAGCTTTTCAGCATTTACTGTGAATTTGGTACATGTAGGAACGATAGACAAATTTGGTACATGTAGGCACTTGATTTATAAATTTATCGTAAATGACTTTGACATTTCCTTTTGCTTTTATTCTAACATTGCCTATCAATATTCATGAAATACATTTACAAGTGATTCAGTTGTATCTACATGTAAAAAATAAATGACTTTCACTAAGTGACTCTAAATTATATATTGTACTTTTAGGTATTTATGTAACTCTCCAATGTCTCCCTCCCCCCTTTTTTTTTTCTAGTGCTGGCTCTACCAACAGGAAAAATATGATTGTGAGACATATAGCTTTTAATTGTATTAGGTGGTTTCTTCATTCCAGAACAAAATATCTAACAAACACCAACTTGAGGGAAATGGAATTTATTTTGGTTCCTTTTTTTAGAGGGATGCAGTCCATTAGGCAAGCCAAGCTGTGGCAAGAGAAGTAAATGGATCAATGATAGTATGGGATTTGCTACTTTCTGCCCTTTGTCCATGTTTTAATAAATCTAAAATTCCTGCACAACAGTTGACATTGCACATGATCAGGTCATGTCTTTCTGCCTTAGGAAATACTTTCTGAAAGCACTGTGACTGGCATAGTCGAAGATAGTACCCAGGAATCAAAAATAGTTGAGAATAAAATTAGCTAACACATGTCAATCCCTTGTTAATTTTTTACCCCAAAATATCACTGTGAAGTAACAATAGCATATCACCTTCATAAATATAGAAGTCCACTGAGGTGATTCATTCCTTATCACAAACGAAGGTACTGGATTCTGGACTGAACAAAGTTTATTTGAGCATGCTTAATTTGTACATTTTATTCTTAACTACTTCAGTCACAAATAACAAATGTGTCACTATTCAATTGTACTGCTTGGAGTGGACTAAGGAGATACAGTAAGGAGGGAGGAAGGGTTGGGGGAACCATATAAGAGGGAGATGTCATGTCTGCTGCATTTTATTTATTACTGCATATTTTCTATTCATCTTGGGATAGATTGTAGTATTAAACTTCAGAAACATTTATTCTTCATTTATCTATGGAAATTACTTCTGCAAAGATATTTATACAACAGGAAAATGTACTTAGATATTTTGTATGGAGAAAAGTGCTGCCTTCATATCATGCATTTTATTTATTTATTTATTTATTTATTTATTTATTTATGCTTAGCCAAACTGCTGAGCTCAGCACATTCTATCAGCCCCAGGATGTGTCTAATAAATCTCTAGCCTTGCTGTATATTAAGAGCAGCACAGTTATATGGAAAATACTTCAGAAGCAAAGATAAGTGTGCATATAAAATGACCAAGTAAAGACATGAAAATAATTTTAGTGGCATTAATAGACAAGCTGCACTGGGACATCCAGATTTCTTATGAGACTGAATTACTTGTATGCTCTCTATTGACCATACTATTCCAATGTCATTTCTTAAATTGAAAATACCATGGCATCCCTAGTAGGGGGAAAGTGGGCTTATTTCTCTGATTAGTCGATGGACAGATGGATGGATATAGAGATGAATAGAGGATGACATATAATGGGTATTGATAGAAACAATTACAAAAATCAGAGAGAGAGAGAGAGAGAGAGAGAGAAAGAGAAGGAGAAGAGAGGATAGAGAGAGAGAGAGAGAGACAGAGACAGACAGAGAGAGAGAGAGAGAGAGAGAGAGAGAGAGAGACAGAGACAGAGACAGAGAGAGAGCAGATGAATCTTGTTATCATAGCCTCATAGACTTCAGGAACAAACGTATATATGTGAATTTCCCTAAATTGTATAGTTATTCGATGTTACATTCTGAAATATACAAAATTCCATTTAAGAGTATTTTGAATGTATCTTTGAATCAAAACCCAGTATTCTAATGCTCTAAGACTTATGGTGTGCTCAGTTATGACTAGAGCTGTATATTTCTGGCGTGATGTCCAAGATCACACTTCCATCATGTAAATTAAGAAAATCAAAATGAGAGTAAAAATGTTTCAAATATTTGCAGACTGGCATGTTCAATATATGTCAAGGAAGAAGAAGAAAGGAAAAGCGTGTAATATGGTTAAACCATCCCTTTCTGGTAATGGGCTTAAGTTCTTATGTACTTGTAAATTGTACTATAAATCTGAGTGGCTGGTTCTGACTCAGCTAAACTACAAAGCATAAAGTAATGAGTTAAAGAACTGTGTTTTTTAAGGGCAAATGAAATCTTTACCAAGGCAGAATTCAGTGGTAATTGAGGCACTGGAGCTGCTTCAAAAAGTCTGTGCTTCTATGGGGGTGTGCCAGTGCCTGAGAAGGGAATTCTTTTTTTTTTTTTTTTTTAAGTCAACCAGTAACAGAACTGTATTACTGATTCCAAATTCAGCATCAGAGATTGTTTCTTTAAATTTTTGCCTATAACACAGAGTTCATTCTCCTTTATCTTCTTGTGATGTGTGCACATGTATGCATCCATGCAGTCATGTATGCAAACCTGTTGGTGTGTGAGTCATCACAGTTTGCTTCCAGAAATTATACCATGTGCAACTAAAGTGGTCATAAAATACTCAATTCCTCCTCCCCAGTTTGTCTCTTTATCTTTAACTTTTCATGTCTTTGAAATTGAATACCTTAGATAATTTAAAGAGTAGAATCATGCCACGTAAGTATTTTTGTAACTGGTTTGACTTAGTTGTAATGTATTCATGGTTCATCTCTGTAACAAGTATTAGGATTTTGGCTGCTTCAATAGTATTGCATGGAATGTTTTTATATATCAGATGCTTACCCATTGATCCATACATGGACACTTGGGCTACATTCACCATATAAGTATAATCAATTATGCTACTATGGACATGATATGTGGGTAGAGATTTGCATCTACACTTAGAAGTATTTTAAACAAATATTTAAAGATAGTTCATCATCATTTTAAGAGGGAATTTTTTTGGGGGGGGGCTTTTAAACCATGGAAATTATGAATGTTGCAAGTGGTGTAATAATGACCAGCTTCAGTGAAAGAAGTTTCCATGGCAGTAACAGGAAAAGAAGCAGAACTTGAGTTCAGATTTGGGATAGCAGCTGGAAGCCTCATTATCATGATTGTTGAATAATGAAGCAAATTCTAATGCGAGGAGTGACTGTACCTCCTATAAATGAGCGTTCACAGCATTAGCATGCTCATGTCCACGATGCCAATGCCTCAGGCCCCTGAGGATCCCAAGACCTTCTCTGCATCCAAGTAATAATGTTATTGATGAATGTTTTATATTTAGCTAAAACCTGCATTGCAAATAGCACTGCCCAAAGCTTCCTAATCCACATTTACTCACATCCCCCAGACACAGCTCTCCTACTGAAACTCTCTGCCAAAATAAGCTAACACCTCCTTCAATCTGTCTGGAATATACCCTCTGAGTTTATTAGCTGTTAGTGTATCTCCATTTAAGCTTACCACCCACTTGATCTAAGCTTTACATTATTTGTGTCTGACTATCTTAATCTTCAGTTGCTCCCAGCTGAAGCCCAGGAACTTAGACACACAGTTTACAACCCACGAAATAACTAGTATTTTAAAGTTGGGATGGCCGTGGAATCTTCATTATAGTTCTTGAACATCAGTGTAATTAATTTTGATTTCTCAATGAAGACTTCAAAGTAGGTATTTGAAACAAAAGCTGAACTTTTTATAGCAAAATAATATGGCAGGTAGAGAATAATGCGGTTCATATAGTGATATGATTATGCCAGTTGATGACTATCAACACGTGAATATCTTTAAAATGGCTTTCATTTCCTAGTGAGTTTTGGGGCTCTACGATTTCTCCCCCTGTTCTCTTTACCCTATCCAAAAGGACATGCTAGCATTTTGTTGGATCCTCTAGGCTAGGGAGTAAAACTTGGCATCTCTGGGCACACATGATCCCTACTGATTGCTTCTTACTCTTCTAGCCACAATTCTTCAGTAGATTTCCCTAGAAAGCAGAGGGGAAACAAACAGACTTTCTTCTCCCAACACTTCCTTAGTAGGGTGTCTTTATACTGTGTTTAAATCTCTCAGGCATATGTACTAGCACTATTTCCAGTTCCTATAATAACGAAAGCTGTTTTGAGTCTGAACAATAGTTTGTAAAAAATATCTTGTACCTTTCTTATTGTATCTTCAGCCCAGTAATGTTCTATCCTCATCATAAAAGGAGACTGCAATAACATTTGTGTTAACATTTCTCAACTCCCTATTTTACTTAATTGGGAAACTCTCAACTGATGCGAGACTGGGAGTTTTCAATAAGTCGTTATCATCACAGGTTCACTATGTATTTTATGATACATATTACCACATTGGCCAGGTATATTACTGCATGAACTGAATGGATTTCATGGGTCCCTTGCTTCTTTAAAGTTTTCCTTATGACAAAAGATGCTGACATTTAGCTAACAGCAAAATTTTATATTAAATTCAATTATATTTGCACAATACCTCTTACAATTTTCTAGTTTTCATTATATTGCCATCGTGTGTGTGTGTGTGTGTGTGTGTGTGTATAAAGTTACACACTCTTCTGAGTTTTCTGAGTATAACTTCTATGTATGTGTCCAGGGCTGACTACTTAGGATTGAACAAGCTATGTGGGAGCTCATTCCTCAAGAAAGTAATTCTCCCTTCACTCAGAAGTCATTAACTAACCCAGCTCTTTATGTAGGAATTTGTCCTTCAGAATTTTTCCCTGTCCATTTTGGCATGTTAACAGATGTTGTTTTTATGCATTGTTCAGGTAACTGAAATGCTGAGAATATGTGGGTACATTTTGCCAGTCATGTATAAGGAATGTTATCTTTCAGGAGGCTCCTGATCCTCTGCCCCTTACATTCTTCCCAACATTATTTCTTCCACAATTTATCCCCTGCCTTAGGTGTGGATTTTATGATGTATATGTATTATTTGACATTAGGTATCAGACAAAAACTTATTCTCTATGCATCGACAAACCATAGATTTTTTGTCAAAGTTTTTATCTGTTGCAAAAAGAAGGTTCTTTTATGAGGGATGAGAACTACACTTATCTGTAGGTCTAAGGATGAGTACTTTAGAATAAAACTAGACATTATATTAATTTAAGAAAATGGCAGTAGAAGGTTATTCTAGGATATATGGCTTATCTAACTGTTTACAACACTATGCATGAATTTTCTCCCACTGAGCTGTTCTTAATTGGAGAATTGATAGCCACTTTCAAGATAAAAGAGTCACTATTATAGTATTAGAGATATCTCCAGTCAGTGATTATTGTACCCCATATCATTTACATCAGGGTGGGACTACCAGTTTCTATGCTTCCATGAAGCTCAAGAAGGAGCATTTCAAGTCTATCCTTGCTGGATAGCTGAAAGTCTTCTGTATGAGGTATATGGTATCTTGAGAAATAGAATATATTCTTTAATTTGTGGAATGCAGCAAAGAGCAATGGTAGTAACCTGTATTAGTTGCTCCTCAAGAACCAATTTTTGGCATTTTTTGTAATTTTTTTTTAAATTTTTTTTCCTTGGAAAGAACACAACACCTCATGACAAAGATCCTTTACAATATTCCTGCATGTATTTTCATATATATATATATATATATATATATATATATATATATGCGTGTGTGTGTGTGTGTGTGTGTGTGTATGTGTGTGTGTGTGTGTGTGTGTTTGTGTGTGTGTGTATCTCACA
This sequence comes from Arvicanthis niloticus, assembly GCF_011762505.2. Classification (NCBI taxonomy): domain Eukaryota; kingdom Metazoa; phylum Chordata; class Mammalia; order Rodentia; family Muridae; genus Arvicanthis; species Arvicanthis niloticus. The sequence goes on along the minus strand of NC_047672.1, from coordinate 42,393,796 downwards.
TATAATTTTAACTAAGCTTAAAAAGTAGTGTTTCCCATGGCTTTTTCTTTTTTTTCAGTTTTTTTATACATGCTTAGTGCTATTTATTTTTCCTTTCTTCCTCTATCCCTCCAAGTGTTGCCTTTCCATCTACATCCTCAGATCCTCAGTTAATAATATAATAACACCATGACTGTAATTGCTTATCATCAACCTAGAAGGATTTAGAATCTGGGAGAGTTTCTAGATTGAATATACTAAGATGAGGTAACCAATGAGCAAAAATTAGGTTTTCTTTCTGTGGTTTGATTTTCTCAGAAATTTTATCAAGAGAAAGAAAAGTCATCCTCTCATATCTCAATTGTTGTGAGTTTATATCATTTTTTTGAAAAAGGACAGTGGTATCTATAGTAAAATCAGCCCTGCTAATTTTTCCAGACATCTGATTACTGGGTATACATTAGAAAGAGAATGAAATTGTTGTATTAAAGTGCTATGTGTATTTCCACATTTATTTCAGTATTATATACAATGGTCAAGATGCTGAGCCAATTTAAATAACTGTGATCTCGTGAATGAGTGAAGAAAATATGATGCATACAAAACAAAGCCATGTTCAACCAACTAAGGACAGATGTTTTTCGATGACATTATACTAATGATTTGAGCCAAGTAAAGAAAAATAAAAAATTATTAGATTCTTAATATTAAAACTAACAGAGAAAGAGAAGGAAAATCATAATTATGAGGTTTTGTCTACAAAATGTACAATTTTGGTTAAAAGGTAGACAATTTCAGTTAGTAATGAAGTAAACTAAGTGTCTGTTACAATATAATTGTTGTATGTAGTAACAATTCTCTTTAATATATGAAATGTATTCTTACTTTAAAAATAGTAAGGATATGAAATGATATGTTTATGTTGATTTAATTAGCAAATTTTAGTTGGTACATATACAAAAATTATGTTTTATAGCAGTAACATAATTCTGTTATTAATTAAACTGACTAACCAAAAAAATATATCTTAAATAAAGTTACTACAACTCTCTAGGACTTAGTAAATAATCTATGCTATCATCATTAAAAGAAAGAAATAATAAATACTCTCTTTGAAATGGATGAAATAGAAATGAGGAAAAAACAGAAAAAATCAGTGAAACCACATCAATATTTTGAAACAAAACAACAAAACAACAAAAACAAGTGCAACAAATCAATGAAAGATGAAAAGGGTTATAATCTATAAGATTATAACAGAAGAATAGACCCCACAGTTGACACCCTAAAACTGCTCACTCAGTATGGTATCAGCCTTGGCCTTTTCATAAATGTTGACATCTTCTGAATGAATTTTATGCATCTATTCACATTTTAGCTTGTGACTTTATTTGTAGGGTTACTTAGTTATATTACACTTATTTGTATATTTGTTATGAGTAGAGGGCTTTATACTCTTGACATAATGTACATTTAGGGATGAGAGGAAACTTTGTGGAAGTTCATTCTTTCCACCAGATGGTTCTCAGTATTAAATCTCAGGTTGCTTTCCTAGGTAGCACATGCCAGTAAATGTTGACCTACCTTAGCGATCTTCATGTTTCAAAAGTGACATATCATTTTGGACCATCCTTGATGGTCCAAAGATAGTTATAAACAAAAACTGACTGAATATTGGCATTTGACTCTATTAGTTCATAAATATTTACTTGTAGAATTTTGTGTTTGTGTTCATTAAAGATATAGTCTTTATTATTAATTTTCATTAGACTATAATATTTTGAAACAAGGAGAGCAAAGGAGAGTTCTCTGGGGTTTTGGACTACCCTCATCCTTTCTTATTCTTGCTTATAGCTATCAACAATGACCATTGTGTACAAGGTGGCAAGAACCTAATATACCATGATGATAAGAAGGATAGCCCAAACTCTGTTTTATTGTCTGAAAAGAAGCAGGGTGTCCTTTCAATGCTGTGAGCCAATACTCTATCTATATCATTCCTGGGGATAAGCCCAAGATGTGCTGTATTTGAGTCTTTAAGCTATGGTGCATAAATAGCAGGTAGAAAAGAAATTTCCTCCACCCAAGACATTCTTCTTGATTGCGAATAGTATGTCGTAAATTTCACTGTACTTTTTACCATAATTTTATGAAATAAATACAGGTCACTAAACTTGTTGAATATAAATTTAATCTGGTTTACCATATTCAGGCAAATTGGCAACCTGGACACAGTGTTTCTACTTTATAGGTAAGCCAACCCCTATTAATTGTTGTCCTTTATGAGAGTTGCCTTGGTCATGGTGTCTCTTCAAAGCAAGGAAACCCAAACTAAGACAGAAGTTAGGACCAGGGACTGGTTTATTGATATGATAGCCCTGGCCATGTTCTTGTTTGGAGGAATACAATTTCAGGAATGGATCCATTTCTTCTAGATTTCCTTCTTCATTGACATATGATTATATGTATTAATCAGCTATGAACATTGCAATTTATTATAACAAAATCAGTTGTAATCTTGTTCACAATGTTTTGTGAATTATTTTCTCTAAAGAGTTTAACTCAAAATACTTTCTTTGTTTTTTATTTAATAATACAATAAAATTTATACAGCCACTTAGAGATCTACATCATGGACAGTAGGCCTTCTTATATCTGAGGAAAAGTCCATGCTTTTTTATGTATATGGGATGTTAGATATTTAATACTGATTCTTTTATCATGTACTATAGAAATTTGTGATTTTGGAGAAAAGATATTTTTTGATCTTTCATGAAGTAAAATGTGACTTAATGAGAGCTTTAAACGTGAGTTTTACTACTATAAGCCTCAGTGTTATGTTCTCAGGAACGTAACACTGGTCTTTTGAGTGAATGAATAAATTACACTTTCAATAATTATATACACTTTATTATACTCATGCCATGTACTTTAAGTTTAAAATATTCATTTTTTAAAACAACTGAACTGTCCTAGAAGCTTTACAAATAAACATGTCTTTGGAGATCAAGTGACAGTTAAGAAAAATAGATTCTTGATTAATTTGTTTAGCAGAACCATTCTTAATGGAAATTGAGTAGGTCTGTGTCTAAGAAATGTACAATTCAGAATAACTCAAGTTGATTTATTAACATTCAAAACTATGATATATTACTTAAAACTTAAATCTGGGTAAATTCTGATTATTCATGTGTTCTGATTTTTTCACATTTCAATTTCTGACTTTAAAAATAAAATATGTGACATTTAATTACAACTATGAATAATTCAGAGTAAGAAAATGTTATTTTTAGCCAAAATTTATTATTTTATCTTCATAATACTAAAATTTCATTAGTTCATAAAACAGCAGAAATGTTCATATTTTCCACATGAAGAAATTACAGACTTCTTTAAGATATTTTTGTTATGAGTTAATCAAGTTCCTTCTAATAATTAAATTTTAATTTTAATCTTAGTGTGTTTTATACTGCACTGGTTTAGTAATTTTATTAGATGTATATTATTTAATTTTCTCACTATACCATTCATGCAATTCTTAATTTTTATTGCTGTAAATTTTGTTTCACCTTTGCTATCATTTAATTTTACCGATCAGTATTTGTAAATCCGAGTTATCTGTAAATTCTTTAGCTATTATTTCCATGTTCTATCTGTTGAAATATGTGGGCCTCATAATTGTGGGAGTGGGTACTTCTGTGGGAGTGCGTATGTCTGTGGGAGTGGGTATGTCTGTGGGAGTGGGTATGTCTGTGGGAGTGGGTACGTCTCTGACTCTTTTGCCTGATCTTTACACTCTTTACTTCCTGTTGAGTTGCCTTATTCAGCTTCAGTGGGAGGACTTTTGATTTCTCATATTACATTTTGTTTTGCTATCTGGTTGTTGTCTCTTTGATACTTGTTTTTTTCTGGTAGGATATCCAGCAGAAAATGGATCTGTGGGAGAGGGGAGGTGAAGGTGTAACTGGAAGGAATGGAGGTATGGGAAACTGAGCTCAGGATGCATTGTATGAAACAAGGAACTATTTTCAATTAAAATGTAAAAAGAAGAAAGGGTTTGGATATTTTTCTATATAATAAATCTTAGTAATATACAATCAATCAGTAAGTGTTGATTAATTTTTAAATGACTATATATTACAAATGACATTTCTTAAAGATATCTCTTTCCGAATAAAATTATCTTAGTAAGACATAATATTTAATTGTTTTCTCTTAAAGGAGCTCCCAAGGTATTGAAATGCATGTGATTTCTGACCAAAAAGAAAAAAAAAAGCAGTTATATGGCAAAATCCATTAAAATGAAACTAGCATCAAATCCAAAGTATAAAGAAAAATACATATATCAATATAATCTATTTAAACTTTTATTTTATTAACAGAGAAGTAAATACTAGGCTTTGGAGATGCCAGAAAAAAGTAATAGAAGTTAACACCCCAAGTTAGATAAAAGAAACTTCATGGGGCCTTACCTCTTGATTAAGAGCTATAAGCAATTAACAAATGTAGAAAGAAGGAAAATTAATCTTATAAGGTATGAGTCCTCTGCTTGATTATACAATTTCAAGTGTCCAGCCTGAAAAATGTGCACATTCAGGCAAATACTGAATTCACTCAGCAGGTTGTATTTACATGTTTATTCATTTACATATGTATGTAACAACAGTGGATAAAAAGGAGGAGGCTTTGAACATAAGAATGCATAGACATGAGGAGAGGGTAAAGGCTAAGTGGAAGGATGAAACAATATAATTATATTTTAGGCAAATAAAGACCCCATTTTGCAAATTAATAATCTAATAATCACATCATCAAATAAATATGTGAGTTTGTGGAACTACTTTAAATACAAAAAATTTGATTTTTTTTCTTGTTATCCAGCCATTTAAAGGTAAGTAGATTCAGAATGTATGAGGCATAGAAAACTCTTTTAGAATCATGGTGAGAACCTTTTTTCATGTAGATTTACAGAAAACATTATGAAAATTTTTGAAGATACAAAATGAACCTATCAAATGATCATGTTTTACAGAGAATATGATGGGACTTACCAGAGACTGGCATAAAGCAAGGAAAGAACAGTAATTGCTAGCAATAGAGTAAATATTACTATGACCAAAAGGAATGTTCTTCATATGTTGGCATAACAATGCATGCATACAAAATACACTGCTGGATATTTAAAAGTTCGTTAAGATAGAAAATTTTAAACATCCCACTAAAACTAAATAAGTACTATTATTGATGTGTTACTTCATTCAATGTTTCTATATTGTAGACATGGATGGAATCATCATATTTTATACTATAAATATAATTATAAATAATGATGAAATACTGAAAAGTTCAAAAATGTAAGTCAAAACATATTTCCAATCTTAAAATATCAGCAAAATAGTAAATTCATAGTGTTTTCTGGTGCTTGAGAGATTTGTCAGTGGTGGAATACTTTCTGCTTTTGCATACGACCAAGTTCAATTGTCAAGTATTTATACTGGATGGCTCACAATAGCCTGTTCCTCCAGCAATAGGGAACCTGATACCTGATATTTTTTTCTGGTCACCTTGGATAGTTGCAGTCTTGTACACATACCACAATGGACATAAACATGGTTTTAAAATTAAAAATAAACATATAAAAATTTTAATTTAATATTTTCCTAAAGATTGAACAGTTTGAATAGGACCCAAATAGACATTCAACAAATATCATGAGGAATTGGAGAGAGAACATAGTAATGCTTGCTAGATGAAGATAAGGAGTTGATATTGTCCTCCAGAATATATATATATATATATATATATATATATATATATATATATATATAAAATAGACAAGTTCAGTGTTGTAAGTTTTTAATTTCAGAACTATAGGCAGAAATCGGTCGATCATTGGGGCTCATTGGAAACCAGCCTAATTGAGAACCACGTCTCAAAACACAAGGTGAGTAACTCCAGAAGAATGACAGCAGACATAACTAATGTCTCAATACATACCAACCCCAGTATGTATATTAGGACACACACACACAGAAACACACATACACACACAGTATTTATAACATGATTCTGAATGTTTGGTTAATCACTAGCTCTTTCCTCGACATGATATGGTTTAGCAACACAAACACAAAGCAGCAATGACCACCTGTGCAAGATCTGCATAATAAGAAAAACTATGAAAGTACAAAGACATCTAGTTGGGAGGCAACTGGAGTCAGCATGAGTAGCAAGGAGAAGAGAGAACATAATGAAAGAGAAGAACAACACAATGCACTTATACAAATAAAGATTTTACACTGTTAATGCATATAGCTTCACTCTAAGCTTTGAATAACATTTGTGACCACCTTCTGCCTGTTATCAAATGGGGTGTGCTATTGTATTCAGATCTATAATGGATAAGGGCACTGCAGAACGAGAACCCAAAGTAGAGAGCTGTGGAGATGCTAGGTCACAGCAGAGTATTGTTTGCCACTTTATTGAGGTGGGTAGTAAAGGTATCTGAATTATTTTGAATTTTGAATGGTTACTGAATTTTTCATCTTTGTATAACTTTAAAAATATCAGAATTCAGGCTGCCAGTCAAGGATAATGGCATTTGTTTTCTTAAATTCAAGAAGGATCCAAGAAGCACTACCATTGTGTTTGTCCTCAAGAGAATGAAAAGAGCTCAACTGAATGTTGTGTCTATCCATCATTTTCCACTACTCTACATAGTGACAATATTTGCAATTACCTACCCCCTAATGATTAGGAAGTGTTATTATACTTCACAGTAAAGTGACTACAAATTATTCTGCAAAGAATCTGGCCAGAAACAAAGAGGAGAATGTTAGAAATTTTTAATAATGTTATTGTAAAACCTGCTGGGATAATGTTTTTAATGAAATGAAATAATAATATGGAACATTACAACATAGCCAGCACAGTCATATAAGGTAATATAGAAACTGGAGAGTTGCCTAGATGTGAACAGACTAGATAATGGTAAGTACAGGTCCATGAAAATATTGAAAAAGAAATAAGATATGCAATGCTCAATTTTAATAGTGGAACAAAGGGGTCATTGCATTGAGAGAAAAAAGAGCACATTTAAAATATGAAAATATCTCAGCATGAGTCATGGCATTTGAAGAGCTTTGAATATTAGCATCTGGGCCAAAAACCCAATAATCACAAAATATGTGGGAATAAGAGACACATGTTTTCCTGTGCATCTTAATCTTAAACACACTTACTGGGTCTAGGTAATGGAGAAGAAACTAAAACAGAATTATATAATATGTTACTTAAAGCCTTGTAATGAAAAACAATATGAAATACAATTAAATATTAAATCAAGTGAAGCAGATTAATGAGCCATTTAGAAAAGAAGATTAAAAGGAAGATTGTCTTGTTCAGAGGAGTGCATGGTTCATTGGAGTTTTTACCATGATAGTATAGCATTCTTCACAATTCCCTAAAGATGTGTATGTGTGTATATGTCTGTCTGTATGTCTTTATGTCTGTCTCTCTATATGTATGTATGTATATGTGTGCACATGTGTACAAATGTATGAGTATATACACACAGACACACACACATATGAGTGTGCATGTATATATGTATACATACATACATATATATACACACATACACACATATATATATATACACATACATACACACACATATATATGTATATATATATGTATGTATATATACCTATACCTATTCACACACGCATACATGCACACACACATATATACCTCTCTTTCTACCCACCAACCACCCATACATTCAGATGTAAATACCTTCATCTAAAATGCAGACCCAATATAACTATGGCTGTAATACTTAAAAACAGTTTATAAGATATGTAATCTTTCTCTCTTAGGCTTCTGGGTTCAAACACTTTGTACTCAGCTTGTAGAACTGTCCAAAATCAGATCATTAGAGGCAGGGAGCCTTCAATTATTAAGTTTCCTTCTGGTTCCAGCCTGCATTCTTTGTTTTCTGCAATGAGCATCAGCAATGTCATCATGATTCCATCCCATGCCTTCCTTGCTGTGATGGACTGAATCCCTCAGAAATCACGTTGCAAATACCTCATCCCGTAAAAAGTTCTTCAGTTATTTTGTCATAGCAATGAGAAAGGTAAATAAAACACCTCCGGTTTGGAAGGAGGCTCTGGTCTTGAATGGTCCGAAACAGGTTATGAGGCAAATGTTTTGAAGGAGTCATTCTAACTGTAATCTATACATAATGTATTTATTGATATCTTTTTGTCTGTATGTCTTCATTTTTCACACTTTAACTGAATTACAGTAAAAAATATTAAGGGGAACATATCAAAGTTATCAAACTTATCAAATTGATAAATTTGAGGACATATTGGTGGTTTTATGTAGTTTATGAGTATGAGTTTGTTTATTCATATATTTATGAAATTATTCTGAAAACTATTCTGAAGGCAATGAACATATACATCCATGTTAATGGTTTCTTATAACTTCTTTCTTTATAACTTTTTATATAACTTCTGTGATACTTTTTTTTCTATTTCTTAAATTGTCATTAATGCTTTTCTGCAATTATGGATTATTTGCCTTTAGTAGAATTCTCTGTGTGTATAATAACACAGCCTATATTAGTGTGTGGATTTTTTAGATATATCCGGATTATTCTGATATAATACATACCTACTGTGTATATGAATCAACTATCCCAATTCATGTAGTTTTCCACTGAATTTGTTTTTGGGTAAGAAGGACACATTTTGTTTCTTCAGACTTGTTTGTTTATGACTATAGTTTATTCAACATGTAGAATGATGTGTAAAGAAAACTACACCATAATTACCCTTGACTGACAACTTCAACTTATATTTATGAGAAATTGCAGCCTATGCCCTTGAACACAATTTTACAGCATGAAAGCCAGAACAACTGTTATTTTCACTTCTGAGAAAGTAGTTTGCCTTCTAAATAGCATAAGATCACAGATTATTTTCTTTTTGTATTAGTTTTTTAAACTTTTTATTGGTTCTTTGTGAATTTCACATGAGCCACCCTGATTCCACTCATCATACTATAGTTTTGGATGTATAGGTCCTATGTCTTCATGCACTCCAGCAGTTCATTCATAGGGTAGATGTTGTGGTAGGCTATTCAAAGCCCTGGATCTGGGCCTGAAAGGTATCTGGGCTGGTCGGTCTGCCAGCTCTCCTGTCCAATGCCTGTGGCAAGGGCAATTGGAAAGGAGGGTAGTTCTCTCTCAGTGATGCCACCACACTGTAGACAAGAGTTAGAGTGGGTTCTCCCACAATCATGTCCTCATGGCTGGTTCACCTGCAGTCCCTATATTTAGGTTCACTTGTACTGTGCTATCCATGTAGGGTATATGGCTTGCTACAGCAGGTGAGTGGCAGAACCAGCTCTTCTTCTCTGATGACTTCAAGGACAAGTCTTCTGCTTTCTGTAACTAGAAAAGGGTGGGGGAAACAATTCTCCCGTGCCCATGTAACAGTAAGTCAGACAAGCAGGAGGGCCAGCTTTCCCATGTTCATCTCCTCAGGGCCAGCTTACCTGCTCCCCTGCCACGAAGTTCAGCTCTACTGTGCTCCCCAGGTGAGATGCTCAGCCTGCTCCCCTGAATGTTGCATCTAGTGAGGAGCAGGGACACCTCTCTTGGTTTCATGATCCAAGAGACTGGTCTCCAGCCTGACCCAGGTGGTAAGGCGAAAGGGAAAAGAGGGTACCTCTTCCTCATGCATGCCATTGCTTGGGGAATGAATAGTAAGGCCAGTTCTTCTAAGCTTATATCCTTGAAGTAGGCTCACATTCAACTCTTTCAGTGTGTGCTCCTTCTCTCCCAAGTATTTCTGTTGGCTAGGGGTGGTCTTCAACCAACAATGAAGAAAATCAGGTGCAGGCCACAAGAATCCCAGAAGCAATTGGTCACTGTGTTGCCTCAATTAGGTTGTTAACTTCATTAACTAATTTTATCAGATCTTTCTGCAAAAGAGATCTAATTTCATCCTGAAAAGTATTTTATTTTTATAGTATAGTTTTTAAACTATAAGAAAAATAGAACTTTTCATACTATAATAATTACCATGATGGTAACAATAAAAATAATATAATGGTTAAAGTACAACATTGAAGTGAAATTTTGATCCAGAAACATGACTACTCTGGCAATGGATCACATTCAAAGATTATTTTTTAGGTCTATATAATCCAGTTGCAATGCAAATATGCCCTGGATTACAGTGTGATTAGCTATACTGCAGACATATTTTACTACACACATTTAAAACTTAACAATGAAGGATAGTTTTCAGGAGAAAGCAGTCATGTTTAAAAGTGACATCTAATTGAGGGAGACACAAAGTGATGAGTCAGAGACAGATTTGACAGAAACATTCCGAGTTGGCAATCCCAACTCACATTAGAACAGCCCAGACAAGAGAGGCTACCTAAGAGCAGCAAAGAGAGTAAAAGTGGTACATGTTTGTAATGTGGTGTAGTGTAGTGTGTCTCTCTGTGTGTTTGTTTGTATATGACCATTTTATGGGGAAAGTTTTACAGAAACAGGTTGCAGGGAGAACAATGTAGACACAGGTAAAGCCAGAAAGCCAGAAAATGGGATGGAGCCAGAAGATTAAAATATATTGCCAAATTAGTTTGAGACCAGGCAGAGAAATTCAGAAGGGTCTCAAAAGAAGTAGGATTGAATCAATCTGCTTGGAAGGCTAGATTATACTGAGGCTATAAGCTTCTAGGCCTAAGTTTAGGGGTAGTTAGAACAGAGAAAGAAATGCTTTGGGCTGAACCCACATCACATATTTGGACAGCTTGGATACTGCTCTCATTCTTCACTTCCTCTGAGTAAATAAAAGCAACTTTTACACAATGAATTAACAACTCATCATGATTAGACTATGCTTAATAAGACTCTTCTATTTTCCCTTTGGTATTTATTTGAAGCTAATGATAAAGACACCCTATACTAGGTGAAAAAAACTACAAAATTATTTCCCAGAATTTATTTGTTCTTAAATATGTCTTATTACCATGATCTGTTCAACACGAGTCTCTCGCTCTGATATTTGATAACCATGCTTGAGGAGTGAACCATAGAATTTCATATTCTGTTAGAGAAAAGTTATATTTGACATACATAAATCACTTTAAAGAAAAGAAACAAAAGCATATGAGAAGTAATGTTCATAAAATACAACACTAAAGTATTTACTACTTGGAATTTTGCAAAGAATGTTTTCCCAAATTTGTTTAGTTTATTCTTGTGGGCCTCCCTTAACAGAAGAATCAATCATTTTTTTTCCTCAGAAAATATGGTGCTTAAATACTGTCATTTCAGATAACTAGTTATTTCTGCTGCTCTCAGCAATGACTTTCATTCAAGATGTATAAATTATGTATATATAAAATTTTTACAGATTCACTTTCTAATTCTGTCTTAGTAAAAAAGGTTAGTGGTCATAAGTATTAGCACATAAAGCACAAAGATAACATCAATAATAGTTGAACACAAAAAATCTAAAGGGGAGAATATAAGAAAAAAGTATGATGCTCTGTTATATACATTACTCATGAATACCAATACAAAATGGCGTGAAAGGCACCAGAGGCAGAAGCATGAAGTAATAGTGACCACATTGTGTCTATAGGGAGGAAGCACTCAGCACTGAGGTAGCGAGACTGACTATGTAACCTCAAGGTGCACACTTCTTTCTGTCAGTCTTCATCTCCAAAAGGTTCTACAGCCTTTTAAAATAAGCTGAGGACCAAGAATGAAACACCTGAGCCTGTGGGAGATAATTCATATTTAAACAAGGACATTCCACCACTGGTCTCATTGGGCTTCTTAGAATGCAAAATGCATCCTTTTAAACTTTTTTCTTTTTTTATTGGTTATTTTATTTATTTATATTTCAGATGTCTTCCCCCTACCTAGTTTCCCCTGCACAAACCCTCAATCCCATTCCTCTTCCTCCTGCTTCTATGAGGGTGCTCCCCAATGCACCCACCCATTCCTGCCTCATTGCCCTAGTATTTCCCTACATTGGGGCATCAAGCCTCTACAGGACAAAAGGAATTCCATCCCACTGATGCCAGATAAAACAATCCTCTGTTACATACACAGCTGGAGTCATGGTTCCCTCAATGTGTACTCTTTGGTTGGTGGTTTAGTCCCTAGAAACTCTGGGAGTTCTGGCTGGTTGATTTTGTTGTTCTTCTTATGGGGTTGCAAACCCTTTCAACTCCTTCAGTCCTTGCTCTAACTCCTCCATTTTGGTCCCTGTGCTCAGTCAGGCATTTGGCTGCAAGCACCCATACCTGTATTGGTCAGGCTCTGGCAAAGACTCTCAGGGGACAGCTATATCAGGCTCCTGTCAGCAAGCCCTTCTTGGCTTCAATTTTATTGCCTGGGTCTGGTCTCTGCAGACAGGATGAATGCCTACCTAGGTGGGGCAGTCTCTGGATGGCCTTTCCCTTAGTCTCTGCTCCATTCTTTGTTCCTGCATTTCCTTTTGACAAGAACAATACTGGATTAATGTTTTTGAGATGAGTGGGAGACTTCAACCCTCAACCAGGGGGTAGTGTCTATCCATTGGATATGCCCTCTACAAGTTCTATCTCCCCTTTGTTGGGTATTTTGGCTAATTTTTTCCATGTTGGGTTTTGGGAACATCTTGGGCCCCTGGCATCTGGACTTTTAGTGGCTACTTCCTGTTCCCCATCCTCCAATGATACACACCTCTGTTAAATTTCCAGACCGTCTGTACTTCTCTCCTATCTCCTCTAGCATCTGAACCTGACCCCCCTTTTCCTTCCCCTTTCTCGTTCCCTCCCAAATCTCTCCCTCTCTCTGGGATTATTTCTCCCCCCTTCTGTATAGGACTGTATAGCATTCACACTTTGGCGTAGTCTTTCTTCTTCTTGAACTTCACATGGTCTGTGAGTTGTACTGTGAGTATTCTAAGCATTTTCCCCAATATCTACTTATCAGTCAGTAATACAATGTCTGTTTTTTTGTGACTGGGTCACCTCACTCAGGATGATATTTTCTATTTCCATCCATTTGCCTAAAAATTTCATGAAGTCATTGTTTTTAATAGTTGAGTAGTACTCCATTGTGTAAATGTACCACATTTTGTGTATCCATTCCTCAGTTGAAAGACATCTGATTCTTTCTAGCTTCTGGCTATTATAAATATGGCTGCTATGAATATAGTTGAGCATGTGTCCTTGTTATATGTTAGAGCATCTTTTGGGTATATGCCCAGGAATGGTATAGCAGGGTCCTAAGGTAGAACTATTTCTGATTTTCTGAGGAACTACCAGACCAATTTTCAGAGATTACAATTTTCACCAGTAATAGAGAAATATTGCTCTTTCCTCACATCCTGGCCAGCATCTGCTGTCACCTGAGGTTTATTTTTATTTCATTTTATTTTGGTTATTTTGTTTTATATTTCAAATGTTATCCTTCTTCCTGATTTTCTCTTCAAAAACCCCCTTCCACCCTGCCTCTCTCCTGTTCATATGAAGGTGCTCCCCACCCTCCCACCCACTCCTGCTTCACTGCCCAAGCATTCTTCTATGCTGTGGCATCATGCCTTACTGGACCAAAGGTCTCCCCTTCCATTGATGCCTAACAAGAACATCCTGTGCTACATATGCTTTTGGAGCCATGGGTCCCTCCAAGGGTAGTCCTTGGTTGATTTAGTCCCTGGGAACTCTGGGGGTTCTGGTTGGTTGATATTATTTTTATTCCTATGGGGTTGAAGACCCCTTCAACTCCTTCAGTCCTTTCTCTTACTCCTTCATTGGGTACCCTGTACACAGTCCAATGGTTGGTTGTGAGCATCTGCATCCATATTTGTCAGGCTCTGGCAGAGTTATATCAGGCTCCTGTCTGCATGCACTTTTTGGCATCCACAATAGTATCTGGGTTTGGTGACTCTATTTGGGATGGATCCCCAGGTGGGGTAGTCTTTGGATGACCTTTTCTTCAGTCTCCGCTCCACACTTTGCCTCCATATTTGCTCCCATGAGTATTTGCTTCCCCTTTCTAAGAAGGACTGAAGCACCCACACTTTGGTTTTCCATCTTCTTAAGCTTCATGTGGTCTGTGAGTTGTACCTTTTGTATCCTGAGCTTTTGGGCTAATATCCACTTATCATTGAGTACATACCATGTGTGTTCTTTTGTGACTGGGTTACCTCACTCAGGACGATATTTTCTAGTTCCATCCATTTGCTTAAGAATTTCATGAAGTCATTGTTTTTAATGGCTGAGTAGTACTCCATTGTGTAAATGTACCACGTTTTGTGTATTCATTTCTCTGTTGAAGGACATCTGGGTTTTTTCTATCTTTTGGCTATTACAAACAAGTGTGCTATGAACATAGTGGAACATATGTCCCTGTAATATGTTGGAGCATCTTCTGGGTATATGCCCAGGAGTGGTATAGCTGGATCCTCAGGTAATACTATGTCCAATTTTCTGAGGAACTGCCAGACTTATTTCCAGATTTCTTAGACCAGCTTGCAATCCCACCAACAATGAAGGAGTATGCTTTGAGATCAAGAATTGCCAAATGTGACCTCATAAATTTGCAAAGCTTTTGTAAGGAAAAGGACATTGTCAATAAGACAAAAAAAAAAAAAAAAAAAAAAAAAAAAAAAAAAAAAAAACAACCAACAGGTTAGGAAAAGCTATTTACCAATTCTATGTCTGATAGAGGGCTAATATCGAATATATACAAAGAACTCAAGATATTTTACTACAGAAAATCAAATAATCCTATTAAAATGGAGTACAGAGCTAAACAAAAAATTTTTAAACTGAGAAATACCAAACGGCAGAGAAGCACCTACATAAATGTTCAACATCATTAGTCATCAGGGAAATGCAAATCAAATCATCCCTGAGATTTCGCCTCATGCCAGTCAGAATACCTAAGGTCAAAACTTAGTGGACAGCAGATGTGGAGAGAGAGGGAAACTTCTCTTCCTGAGTATTTTTATCTTTCTGGTGTGAAGTGGAATCTCAGGATCCTTTTGATTTGCATCTCCCTGATGACTAAGGATATTGAACATTTCTTTAGGTGCTTCTCAGCCATTTGAGATTCCTCGGTTGAGAATTCATTGTTTAGCTGTTTCCCTTTTTTTTTTTTTTTTTTTTTTTTTTTTTTTTTTTTGTAGGGCTATTTGGTTCTCTGGAGTCTAACCTCTTGAGTTCTTTGCATATTTTGGATATTAGACCTCTATTGTTTTTAGGGCTGGTAAAGATCATTTCCCAACCTGTGTGTTGCTTTTTTTGTCCTGTTGACAGTGTCCTTTGCCATACAGAATCTTTTTAATATTATGAAGTCTCATTTTTCAATTGTTGATCTTAGAGCATGAGCCATTGGTGTTCTGTTCAGAAAATTTTCCCTGTGCCAATTTGGAACAGGTTCTTTTCCACTTTCTCTTCTATCAGTTTCAGCATGTCTGGTTTTATGTGAAGGTCCTTATCCACTTGGACTTGAGCTTTGTACAAAGAGATAAGAATGGATTGATTTGCATTCTTCTACATGTTTACTCTAAGCTCAGCCAGCACCATTTTCTATATCCATTCCTCTGTTTTAGGATGTCTGGTTGTTTCCAGACTCTGGCTATTATAAATAAAGCTGCTATGAACATAGTGGTGCATGTTAGAGTTAGCACTGCTTCCCAACTACTTTGAAAAGTGAAAAAAAATTTCTCACACGGAAAGTTTTTACTCCTCTGCTCTATTTGCCAGTCTCTATCTGCTCTCTTGTTTTTCTCTGTCATTGTAGAGCTGTAAACAATAACCTTGAGAAAAGCTGAGTGTTTCTCGTCAGGAAACTTTCTTCTCTAAACTAATTAGTTCATTATTATGAAGTCATTCACTCAATATCTCAAGACAAAGTCCAAAATCAACCAGACTCATTACCAGATGTAATATACATTGTCTGTAGCCAAATTTGTTGTAGTTGTCTTTCAACTCTAAAATCTTATGAGCTGTACAGGGATCATGTGTTCTTCAACACTCAGGCTATCTGACTTCCACTTGTAGTTATTAAAGTTTAGAACTAACTCCAAACTCTCTCCTGTTCTCCCAGTGAAACTATTCTGATGTCCTATTTATCACAAGGTCAGGTTTATCACAGCTCTGTCCTCAACTCAATATTGATATTTCAGTACTGATTTCCAGCATGCTACATTTCTTGTTGCCATGAGAAACTATGTAATAAAAGCAACTTGAAGAAGAAAAAATGTATTTTGTTTTAAAGTCTATTATGACAGGGAAGGTACTACAGTACAAGAGTGAGGTTACAGGTCATTTTGTGTGTACAATCAGGAAATAGAGAGTAGAAAAGAAGTGAAAACTGACTGTAACTTCAAAATACTCATTTCTGATTTCTGAGTTCTTCAATTTAATCTTCAAATGTTAAAATTTCTACAATCTTTTAAACTAGCATAATCAGCTAGGGTCCTAATATTTAACCAAATGAACCTCTGTGCTCATTTCACTTGAAACTACAAAAGAAGGCAAGGTAAGTGATGGCAAGTGTGTGTGTGTGTGTGTGTGTGTGTGTGTGTGTGTGTGTGTGTGTATCAAATGCTTCAGGAACGGAAAATTGTCCCAATAACTCATATTATCTAGTGAACCATATTATTAGGGTACTTGATATTAAATAATTAACTATGAAAAGAAATACATGCTTTGAATTGGACTTTACCTTTTGGTTTTTATAAAATGAAAAGAGAAACTACCTTCATTCATGTTACTATGACATGTGGATTCTATTCTTCGCCTTAAGATATTCCAGTGTGCCATGTTAAATTGTATCTTGTTTGTTAGGTGAATTAATACTGATGACAAAGGCTGCTAGATTCATAAGGGAGACAACTTATGAGTTCACAGGAAATGCTATGTCCAATTTTCTGAGGAACCGCCAGACTAATTTCCAGAGTGGTTGCACCAGCTTGCAATCCCACAAACAATGGAGGGGTGTTCCTCTTTCTCCACATTCTAGTCAGCATCTACTATCACCTGATTTTTGTTCTTAGCCATTCTGACTGGTGTGAGGTGGAATCTCAGGGTTTGCATGTGTGTCTTTCATTCTCAAATCCAGAGTTCTTGGGAGTGTACAGAGGATACAAGCTCACCCCACCTGGAGTTTAGAGTGGATTTAAAAGTTCACTGCTGCAGTCTCCCCATATTTAATAGTAAACTTGAAAATGTTTGAATATGACATTTGTTAAAACTTAAAAGTCAGAGAACAGTTATCTCCTTAATTTATATTCTGCCTTGAAACATATTTTCATTAATTTATTACCTGATTCTGGAAATTAATTTGTACCAACTTGTAGAAATATTACAATATTTTGCACTATCTGGCAACAAAAACCCTAAAGTCCTTGCTGGTAAACATATATCATATTCAACAGTCGGAATTTTATCCAGTGAAATAATTAACTTATGAATATCTAAATGTTTAACTCTCTCTTTTTCTTGAAAACAGATTCTTCTCTTATAAAATTTCTGTCTTAACCAATTTTTATTTTTTTTTCAGTAGAGAGTTATGTAGTTTCCAAGAATTTGTAAGCGTTCTGTTGTTTCTGTTATTGATATTCAGCATTAATGCATGGTGGTCTGATATGATACAGGGTACTACTCTGATTTTCAAATTTCTGTTGAAACTTTTTTCTGTGTCTGAGTATGTGGTCTATTTTGGAGAAAATTCTGTGAGGTGCTGAGAATGTAAATTCATTTAAGTTTGGGTGGAATTTTCTGTGAATATCTATTAGGTTCATTTGGTTTACAATGTCTGGTATCCCCAGAATTTGTCTGCTTAAATTTTGTCTGGGTGACCTGTCTATTGGTAAAAGTAGCATATTGAAGTGTGTGAGTGTCTTTATATAATTTAAACTGTTGTATGATTCTTTTACAAAAGTTTCTTTTTATGCCCTGTGCCTTTGGCATAAATGTTAAGAACTTCAATGTCACCTTGGTAGATTTTTTTATTTTGATGAGTAGGTAGTGTCCTACACAATCACTTTTTTGATTAATTTTGGTTTGAACTCTATTTTATTTAGACATTAAATGGAATACACCAACTTGCTTCTTAGGTAGGCTTGTTTGGAGTCTGTTTTCCCTGAAATAATGTCTATTCTTGATATTGAGATGCATTTCTTTACAACAAAATGTCTGTTATTTTTCATATGGGAATTAAGACTACTGATATTGAGAGATAGCAAGTTAAGATGACTTTTAATTCATTTTATTTGATTGGTGGTGGTGGTGGTGGTAGTGGTGGTCATTGCTGCTTTGTGCTTGTGTTGCTAAACCATAACATGTCCAAGAAAGAGCTAGTGATTAACTAATCATTGAGAATCATGTTATAAATACTGTGTTTTCTGTGTTTTCATGGGTACACTTAACAACATTGGTTTTGAGTTTTCCTTCTAACACTTTCTGTAGGGCTGTTATTATAGATATATAATGTTCAAATTTGATTTTGCATGCAATATGTTTTGTTTTTAATCTATGGTGATTCAAAGTTTGGCAGTAGTAGTCTGAGCTGCCCTCTGCGATATCTTGGAATTTGTAATACATCTATCAAAGTCTGAATGGCTTTTAGACTCCCCATTGAGAATCCAGATATAATTCTAAAAAGTCTGCCTTTATTTTACTTGGTCTTTTTCCCTTCTAGATTTTGACATTCTTTTATTGTTATTGTTCTTTATGTTTGATGTTTTGATTATTTTATGACAAGAGAACTTTCTTTTCTGGTTCAATGTATGAATGTATCGATGTTTAGGGTTCTATATGTTTCTTGTAGCTTGATAGGTATGTGCTTCTTTAGGTTGGCATATTTTCTTGTATGATTTTGTTTAAAATATTTCTGGGTATTTAACCTAATATTCTTCTACTTCCTCTGCTCCTATTATTCATAGTTTTGGTACCTGTACAGAGTCCTGATTTTTCTGGATGTTTAGAGTCAGGAGTTTTCTATATTTAAATTTTTCCTTGGGCAGCATATCCATTTCTCTCAACAGCCTGGTGTTGTATTCTGTTGGTGAATCTTGCCTCTGCAGCTTTGGTTCATATTCCTAAGATTTTTTTTTATTTCCAGCTATCCACTGTTTATGATTTTTTTTTTATTGCTTCTCCTTCTATTTTCAGGTCTTGAACAGGTTTCCTACAACAGTTGTTTCCTACAACTCCTTGATTTTTTTTCCTGTCTTAGGAGATTTTATTAATTTCTCCCAACTGTTTGTTTGCATTTTCCTGGTTTTCATTGAGGGATTGATTCATTTCCACTGATTGTTTTTATTTTCATGGACTATTGAAGCGATTCATTCACTTCCTCTTGAAAAAAGAAGGTCTTTTCCTTGTTTTTCAGGTACATTGGACTATTCAGGGCCTGATGTGTTAGAATAGCTTGGCTCCACTGAAAACTTATTTCCCTGCCTGTTTCTGATCGTGTTTTTATGCTTGAATTTATGCATCTGGATGTGGGGTGTTTATAGTTCAAGGTGCTGGTTTCTTGATTTGTCTTTGTTAGGTGGGTGTTTTATCATTTGGTTTCTGTTTCCTTTCTGGATATTCATAGTTTCTGGGCTGTGTGTTGCCTGTTTCACTTGCTTGCTTGGCTGTTGTATTCACAGGGAATATTTGTGGGTATTGAAGCCTGGGGGAAAGGGAGGCCAGGATAGATGATCTGATGCAGGGCTAGGGAGGACCCTGAGGACTGGAGGTTTAATTTTTATTTAGTCAAATTTAAAATCTCTGTTTTTCTATGTACAACCATTCTTTTTACTATTGTGGATTAGTATAGAAATTCTTGGAGGTTTTTTTGTTTGTTTGTTTGTTCTTGGGGTTTTTGACATAATGAAGTTATCAAATAATTAATAAATAGCTTATTGCTTTGAACATAAAGCTGGGGGCTATTGTAAAAATAAGATCTTGCAAAACACTCTTGAGTCATTCTTTAATGATGTTGTCAAAGTGTAAAATGTAGTTGGAAACACACATTAACTTTACTCTGTAGAGAATATGTTACCATCTGTTGTTATCATATATCTGTGTCCCTGGTTAATGATTTGTGCTTGTTTGATGAAATCCTACAATAGATTTGGGCCTCTGAGATCAGTAGTTGTTGTCCAAAGAACTATGTATGCTATCAAGTTAAGGGAATAATAAAGTGTCAGGCTTACTGAAGCAGTGACTTACAATTTAACAATTATTTTTGAAAACTAACAAATACCAAAATATGGGTTACCATTTCCACATATTTCTCCAATTGTAATATTGTAATGTGACTCAAATTTTAATACTATATTAACTCCCATAAAGGAACCATACCAAGATAGAAAATTTTACCAGTCTTATACATCATATGGGCTATATTGAATGAGCAGTCTCTAATCTCAGTTGCATGAGTGTATGATAGTTCACAATATAGTGACAATATGACATGCAATACACTACAATTGCTGACTGAAGCATGTATTCAGAAGAAAAATAAATAATACAATTTACCAGAGACAGAAAAAAACCATAATTCTTGGTTGTCCTTAAAAGAAAACAAATAGAAAAATAGTTTCATAACCTAACTTTTAATGGAGGAAATATCGTTCAGATTATAGAGTATTGAGTAATGTCAACCAGGGACAAACGAGGCACCTGAGATTAAGAAGCTGGAGGATTAATTGAATTTGACAATGTAACATGAGATATTTCCAAATCACAATGGAGAGTGACACTACTGAGTGAGAAGAAGTTCTGCTGTTGTAGCTGACTGTGTTAAGACTGAGCATTATTTTCAGGCTGAGAAAACTGCATTGATGTAAATGGATCAGGATACCACCATACATAATAGATAATGGTTAGTACAGATGAAAGGTTCATCCTTTATTTTTGTCAAACTACACTGATAGCGTGTAGAGCTTCCAGTTGACTACAAAGAAAATAAAAGGTTAAACCTCTCAGTTGAATAGTCCTTGTGATAGTGTCCTAAGATGCAAGCAAATAGACTATATCAAAATAAAAGTAATTAATGTAGACATAGGTGGTGGTTTGTGAAAAAATATGAAAATGAAGATTCACCCTGACTATTGAGTGATATATGCTTACAACCATCTACTTCCTTTTGGTTCTCAGATTCAGACACTGCCTTCTTGCTTTTGGAGCAGTACAACAATTTTTAGGCAGAATCCTAGCTGACCCCTGCCTGTTGAAATACGTTTATAGCTTTAATGGATTTATTCAATTCACTGTTGGAAAGAAACTGAAAAGCTGATGAAAACTGGATCATTTTCATTTGTTTAAATGGCTTTTAGGTCCATGCTAATAAATTTTGTATCCATAGTTCATAAATTTTGGGTTAAACACATAATTCTTATTTTGTTTACTGTTTCAAAAGTCTTAGCATAAAATGCTACTTTCATCATTTTAAATCCTTAAGAAAAATTAGCTGCCTGCTTGAATTAAAGGTCAGTTCATTTTGCAATATTTTAAGAAAAGCACATTGTTGTCTAAGAGTACTAAATAAACCAGTATCTTTTATCACATATTTTAAAATACACACAACAGTATGAATACAAGCAATGACAAATGTATGTCTCTGCTCATTTACACAGCTACATATTATTACTTGAAGTTTCCTATTTACATTAGAGTGCCATTGGTTATTTATATATGTAGACGATCACATAAATAATTATGCGATGGTATTATGATAAAACCAAATTTGTAATATAATAGAAAATTCTAGAGTAATTTTTGTAAATACTCTTATAGATAAACTTGTTAATTGATCATTATTCTAATTTAATTTATAAAAGAGGAAAACAATAAAACCATCATTTCATTATTAACTGATTAATTCTACTTTATTTATGTTCAAAATAGGAAGTTCACAATACCATTTTTGAATAAGCATCAGCTCTTAACCAATATTCTTGAAAATCAATATGAAATTTGTATAGAGTAATGGGGAATATTTTAGTTCTATTTGTTATTAAATTCAGTGTAAATTGATGGTTTCCTGTGTCTTGCATGACCATATGTAAAGGTAGGATGAAACATTTTAGCTTATGACTGGTACCACCTGCCTTGTTCTCTGGGGATCTTACATTCTAAGGTCAATCAATCATGAAGAAAATTAAAGACAAGCAATGAGGTCATTGATAATTATGGTTGGTGTAGTCATTATGACATAAGAAGATATCTATAAGAGTCAAGCATGTTTCAGTTAGATAAGATTATAATTAGAAACTTGATAGCTACATGTATGTCAGAATTTAGACATGTAGGAAGAGCTGGGTAAATTTTAATGAGGTCTAGAATATTTTGTTAAGAATGAGATGTGGAAATCCAAAGAAGTAAAAATTTAATTGAATACATAATAAGTTCCCAATACTAAAGCTAATCTCAAAATCAATGAAATCTTTTTTTAATTGAATAAATTCCTCAAATTGATTATATGTGTTTAATGACAGGCTACATATTTACATGAACTTTTATAAAGAACAGTCTATATTGCATATTATATACATAGAAAAGTTTCCAAATGAATTTGCAAATTGTTCTTTCTATCTCTATGAAGAATTGATTTAGAATTTTGATGGGGATTGCATTGAATCTGTAGATTGGTTTTGGCAAGATGGCCGTTTTTACTAAGTTAATCCTGCCAATCCAGGAGCATGGAAAACATTTTCATCTTCTGAGATCTTCAATTTCTTTCTTCAGAGACTTGAAGTTCTTTTTTTTTTTTTTTGTCCAAACGTTTATATATTTAGTAATGATCAATAACAAGATACCCTTATAATCAGAGATATAACCCAATACCCAACCTACATATACCAACTACCTTTGACTGCTACAGACAAGCGAACATCAGCCTCGATCTCCCCTCTCTCATTCTGTCTCTCTCTTAGCTCCTCCTCTTCCTTTTCAAGACTTGAAGTTCTTGTCATACAAATCATTCACTTGCTTGGTTACGTTTACTCCAAGATATTTTATATTATTTGTGGCTATTGTGAAAGGTGTCATTTCTCTGATTTCTTTTTCAGCCTGTTTATCCTTTGAGTATAGGAAGGCTACTGATTTGTTTGAGTTGATTTTATATCCAGCCACATTGCTGAAGTTGTTTATCAGGTTTAGGAGTTCTCTGGTGGAAGTTTTAGGGTCACTTAAGTATATTATCATATCATCTGCAAATAGTGAAAGTTTGACTTCTTCCTTTCCTATTTGTATCCCTTTGACTTCCTTTTGTTGTCTAATTGCTCTGGCTAGGACTTCCAGTACTATATTGAATAAGTAGGGTGAGAGTGGGCAGCCTTGTCTAGTCCCTGATCTTAGTGGGATTGTTTCAAGTTTCTCTCCATTTAGTTTGATGTTAACTACTGGCTTACTGTATATTGCTTTTACTATGTTTAGGTATGGGCCTTAAATTCCTGATCTTTCTAAGACTTTTACTATGAAGGGATGTTAATTTTTGTCAAATGCTTTCTCAGCATCTAGTGAGATGATCAGTAGATGGACCTGTCGGGCATAGGTAGGAAAGGAGATCTTTGGTCACATGGAAGCTGAACACTGAGTGGGGGGGAATTCGAGGGTGGGGAGGTGGGAGTGGGGGGTAGGTGGGAGTGGGGGGTAGGTGGGGGTACAACCTCATAGAAGCAGGAGGAGGGAGGACGGAATAAGGGGTTCCTGGATGGTGGGGGTAATGGGGTAAGAGGATAAAATCTGAAATGTAAATATAATATCCAATAAAAAAGAAAAAAAAGAAAAGAAAAAAAAGAAAAGTTTCTGTTTTATACATATTTTGAATTTCATTATGTGTGTTAATTATATATTAGTTTTGTTCTTATGGCATAAATTTGTTCCTGAAATATTTAAGAAAATATCTTATATTTTAATCATTGTTCTAATTTAGTTCAATATATTCCTACATCTAAATATCATATTATTTAAGTATTTTTGATTTATCCATAGCATAATTTGTTTTGTTATGTTTCTGCTTTTTTACTTTTTATGATTAGTTTAGAACAATTTTCACCTTTGATATTTTAAAATAATCTTTATGCACATAAGAGCTAAATATATTTTAGTTTTGGAGTCTGATAATAGTATAAACGACCTCTCTTTTCTTCAGTTGTCCATTGAAAATATTTCAGGCATTAAAGTCACACACATACATACACATACAGACACAAACACACACATAGACACAGGCACACATAGACACACACACACATAGATACACACAAACACAGATTCACAGAGACACACACATCTAGGTCTAACTTCCAAATTTTTTATAGTTTCTGGTGTGTCCATTTTAATAATCTTCCTCCTCCTCCTTCTCTTCTCCTTCTCCACCTCCTCCTCCTCCTCCTCCTCCTCCTCCTCCTCCTCCTCCTCCTCCTCCTCCTTCTCATCCTTCTCATCCTCCTCCTCCTCTTCTTCCTATGCTGAGGGGTTTTCTTTTACACATTTTTAGTGAATAATTTTGTTAGCTTCACTCTTCTAGTTTTTCTTTTGATGTTTTAAAACACTGGCAAAACATGTAATTTAGTTAGTAAGTCCAAGTTATAGTTTGTAAATTAGAGAAGTTATGGCAGGAATTCAAATAGGAGAAACAGATATAACCTACTAGTTGGTTCTCCATCTTCAACTCATCTAGCTTTATTATGGAGGTCAGAATGCCCTGCCAAGGGATAGTGGACTACCTATAGTAATTACTAAACAAGGAAATAGCCCAAGTCATGCCTGGAAGCCATTCTGATTGAGACAAGTCCCAAACACCATCAGATAATTTAAGATTGTACAAAACTGATAGTTGTAGCTAATTAGGAAAGTTTCCCTGAGAAAGTTTAACCCCTTTTCACACTAATGGTAGTTTCTATGTTGAAACACAGTATTCTGTTACCTTATCTCTATCTCCTGGTACACTCACTGGGCTCTCATAGTAATGTGTGTAAACTCTTTTTGAATTGAATGACCTTACACAACCACTCCAGCATTTTGTTCATAGTGGCAATAATTCAATTACAGTAAGTTTAGTTATTGTGAACAAAACACAACTATCTTCCTATAATTCTATTAACATAGAGTCAGCTTTAAATGAATTTCATACTAGCTAAAATCTAAAGTTCATTAAGTAATTCACTGGCACATTCAACAACAGATCCTCAACAAATGCATAGAGAGAGTATAATCTCTCAGTTGATACTCATGGAAATGTATCCTGGTCATTTGTAATATCAACATTTATAATCATTTACTTGCATAAAATAATTTTTTGTTTGCCTTGTTTTGGAGGTAGTGTCTTAGAACATGCACATCGCTTTTCTCAAATTTACCATATTCCTGCATTACCCTTCCAAGTGCTAGGTAATAGTCACTCACCATTCTATGATCTTCCATTCTTACTTCCATCTGTCTAGGTTGCTCTCTCTTACAGATTGTCTCATCTTTTTTTGTTTCATTTTATGTTTTGTTGCTTTGTCTAAATGCTATCATGAACACAATCAGTATGTAAAATCAGAATTATGTGAATACAAGTAGAACTATAATTAGCAGAAGACTAAGTTTTATGAGCTTGTCAACTGAGTGGGTAATGTTGACTTGCACAATTATCAAAACAAGTTTTCCTTTTTTTCTATTGTCAATAGAACACATGAAAAGGTTAGAAAGTAAGCTTAGAATAAGAACTATCTTGTAAATTTCCCTTCTTAGCCATTTGAGAACACACCTAGGTTGGTAACTATTTACTAGAATACAAAATAAATTGTGAGGTTGATATAGTACTGTTGTGATGCAAAGCTTATACACATTAATAGATTTTCTATTTCAACATTAAATAACTTTTATAACAAAATATTGCATAGTTGAGTGTTTTGTATATATGTACAAACCAAACCAAAATCTCCCTGTTGAAAAGTCATAAAATAAACAAAATGAGGGAAAATGTACTTGTTGAGTTATAGAGAATATAGTGAGGTATTTACATCTTTATATGTGATTTATAAGGTTTAGACAATATTCTTAATTTAGAAAATACTAAAATATGAATAATAAAACTGTAACCAAAGATGAAGCCTCAGAGTCCTGAGAAGTGTGTCCTGGTAATTTCTGACTATAATTTGGCTCATGCTCTAAGTGAAGCATGTTTTGTCCAGCTGCAAATATTTGTAAGATTTGAAATTCTGGGAACTTTTTAGATGGTACATAAGTGTAACACACCAAAGATTTGGGGTAGGGAATTGTTGGTATTTTAAGGAGATTGATTATAGCTTGTTAGTAGCATTGGTTAAAGAAGAAACAAAGGGAAAGTAATTAATGTCACGGATCTCTTTCTCCTCTATCTGTAGGTTTAGATTTTTCAAAGCCTACTTTTAATAAGCATTCATAAATGCTTTATCCTCTCTTCCTGCCCACCACCCATCAGTAGTAGTATAAAAGAGAAGGTAATAGAACAAAAGAGAATGTGGATCTGTTTAGAAATATTTATTTGGAGAAAATCCAATCTGTCTTGTCAGAATATCAGCAATTCAGTTTGCATAAATGAGCAGAAGCTGATGAATTTACTCACAAACTCTATTCATAAATCAGCAATAGCAGGTTGATCTAGAAGAAACTGCACAGAAGCAATGAGAAGCCACCTGAACACCACCAGGTTTGTGTGTGTGTGTATGTGTGTGTGTCTATGGAATCACAACAAATGATGACCAGCAGATAATGGTAAGGCCTATCTATGTAGACAGTATCCAGTGCTGTCTGCTAAGGCTGGCCTCATCAAAGCCTAACAATTACCAGCAATGAATGGCAAGGCTTACAAATCCTGTCCAGCTGTCCACTGTCTACATTTATACCCATTCCAAGCATCATGTGTTCTCTCAAACGTCTGCTCTTGCTGAACACATCACATGCCCTTTTTCTAGGCTGCCTCCAGAAAAACACCACATGTCTGTTCTTAGCAAATCATCCCCCCAAGAGTCTGCTTCAGCAAAAACATCCTCCCATAAGACAGTTTCCAGAAAAACATCATACGACACAACTGAGTCTTAAAAGAAACTAGAAATTTCTCTTTATCATTTTTTGTTTCTTTTTCCCCCAGTATTAGGGGGTAAAACCAAGGGGGTAAAGAGTGGGAAAATAAGAACCTACAAAGAAGCAATAACCAGCTACAATGTTTATAGAAGATTATTAAGGAAGATAGTTAAATGAACAAAATGTAATGAATGAACTATACCTGAAAAATGAGAACTATTGTCTAGTCTATGTTTACATGAATACTGAAAGTAGCTCACTAAAACATTTTAATGAATTATAACTACAATATAAATAATTCATAAGACAACATTCTGTGATAATCGATTTTACAGTAGTATAATACCTAATTAATATTTACAAATTGTTTTGTAGGGAAAAAGATATCATATTTGTTTTTACACTTATTTCTTTTTTGGATATTTTATTTATTTACATTTCTGATGCCATCCCCTTTCCCCATTTTCCCTCCCTAGAAGCCCCCTATCCCATTCCCTCTCCTTCTTTTTGCTTTTATACCAGTTTAATTGCATGCAAGTATTAAGGTCAGTTCTAGGTTGAAGAACTAGAAATATGCTAGATGCAAATAGTCATGGAACAAACAAGAAAATAAACACAAATAGTCAAAGAACAAGCAAGACAATAAAAATTCCATGAACAGTCCTGTGATCACTGTTTCTAAGAAATAACTAAAATATCTGAGCCAACTTCCCTGTCCTAGCCCAAAGTCATTTTTATGTCTGAAGCCTACTTCCCTGTTCTAGCATAGTATTTAGATTGTTGCCTGAAATTACTTCTTTGTTCCAGCCTAATTTCAGCTTCCTGCCTGAAGTCCACTTCCTTGTCCTTGGTCAATGTCAGATTCTTGCCAAGCAGCCCCCAAAGCTATCTGCCTCTTCCTCTTTTTTATTTCATAAACAACACTAAGCCTGTCTTAGGTAGTTCTGCCAAGAATGCCTTCCTTACCCATCATGGAATATGCATTATCTAAAGCAATGCACTCTGTCCTAGGTTGGTAAGACTGTGCAGAATCTTACCCATCTTTGGCTTGCCAGCCTGTTAAATTAATAACTCTGACTGGGGGTCTATTTTCAGTTTCAAGTCATGTACTTTGGATACCAACACATTGATGTTGTTAAAGACAATCATGCTTATTTCTTAAGCACTATGTATGATGCAATGAATTGTGTACAACTGATGTACCCATTTCTAATTATTACATTATCTAAACACTTTAAATTATAAAATATTCACAATTTTAACTTTATAACTGGGATTAGTATTATCTAATGCAAGACTTGTACATATAATGACCTTATATTAATTTTACTTTAATGACATACTTCTATTATTTTTAATTATATGAATGTATATCTATCCATGTATGAATATATGCATGAATTCAAGTACCATTGAAAGGCAGAGCTATCAGATGACCATGGAAGTGGAATTACAGGCAGAGTAAGGTGCTTTACTTGATTTCTGAGAATGGAATTTGGATCAGCAGAGATATTCTTCACCTCTGCTGTATTTATTTTAAAAAGTAACCTATAAAACAGGTAATTTTAAAGGGACATGGTAATTGAGTATTAGCTTTCTGTGCTTTATTTTCAGTTAATAAAAATGCAAATAAATTTTGCTTAAAATAGAATATGTGCTAGGGATGACAAAGTATGTCTACATTCCTAGCATTTAGGGTCCATGGTAGGAAGACCAACAAGAACTACATGTTGAGACTCTTTTTTAGAAGAAAAATGATAAAAGATGTATATTAGACAATCATTTGTGAGGAGTTATTCCAGAACAAGGGCTTTCAATGTCACTGATCTCATAAAGAGTTATACTGCAATACATTTGTTTGTTTGTTTTAAGACATTAAAAAATAAACATTTGAGCCAACAAGATTGTTCATCTCTCTGTACAAGACTGATGACCTGAGCTCAATTCTTGGAACCCAAGTAAGGACAGAAGGCCACAGAGGCCTCTGATTGCCAATGCATGTGCTCTGACTTCACTGCAGCCATGAATATGATAGATACACTAACTCAATGATAATAAGAATTAAAAATATGCTTCAGAATGAAGAATTAACCATTGTACTTAGTAATTTTCTATGTCCTGTAGAGAGTATCTTATCTTTTTATGTCCCTAAGAATATCCCTTCTTACCATATCAAAAACTCATAAAAACTCTACCACTTCACTTCTTAAATTTGCAGTCAATGTTTGCTTCATGTTCCTATTGGCCTTCTTATGTGTTTTGTATCAAAGCTGAGCCATAGTGGAAATGCCAGTGGGGCAGTAAACTTCAAGACCTGAAGGTATTCACTGAGAAATCTTCAGAATAGGAAAGTTTTGGCCAAGGATAGAAATTAGAGGAAAAGCTGGGAGAAGAGATTCTAGCACTGAGTCCAAGCCCTGATTCTGCTGTAGTGCTTGATAGTCAATTGATAAACCAGGATCTTTTCCAAATGGTGGGGCTTCAATTTACAAAGTAACAGGATAAGTTAACCATGGGACAATAAAAGTTTTATTTTCATGAGATTGGTCATGAAAACAACCATGGCATGTGAGAAGTATTCAAACTGAGTGATACATAATGCAATCAATAAGACGACAGTTGTATATTGACAATTATGTCATTTGAGGGAAAAGAATGCCTCTTTCTGGCTAATGTCTTTGATGCTGTATAAAGTTTGTGTCCTCTGTTTATAAAACAAAAACAACAACAACAGCAAAACAAACAAAAGCACTTCCAGTGAAACAAAACAAAACAAGCAAACAAACAAACAAACAAAAAAACAAACAAAAACCAAAGGCATCAGGGAATTTTCTGGCATCTATTCATTAGTCAATGGTCTACACCCCCCCCAAAAAACTGCAATTCCACTATTATATTATTTATATTATGGCTTTTAATTTTTATGTAGTCTTTTTCTGGTGAATCCAGGAGTTGAGCTGGTGGTATTCCTGAAAGGGAGAACAATTTGTCAGGGAAAAGGAGATATCTTACATCATAAATATCACCAACTTGTAAATATTCATAAAATCTCCTGGAAGTCCACAGTTTAAAGTCCACTGTGATGCTACATTCCATTTTGTGGCATTTATTTTATTTTATTTGAATTACTAGCTTGCTTTACTAAGTAAATGTGTGCTTCACCTGTCTGTGTTTCTAGAGTGAATTCTTTCCTATGATTAAAAAAAAAGAATTGAGAGGATTCTTTAACAAAAAGAAAAAAGAAGTAAGAAAGAGAAGAAGAGTGAACCACACCAGCTCTCTGCTCATCTTAAATACTGTAAAGACAGAGTCTCTGTAGCCACTGATCAGTAAACAGGACCTTCATACTCTTCTTCCCAATGCTGATGTGGTTTTGTAAGTTTTGAGATACACGTTTATTTTAAAATTTAATTCTAAATAAAATTGTGTGTTGTCTTCCCTAGACCTTTTTTATTCTCTTGAAGAAAATTACTGTATCATAAATTCCTAGAATAAAATAAACCCTGATATTAAAGTAAGTATCTTGACAGAGAAAGGCAATCTATGGTGCTGAATCATATAAAAATATATAGATTTGACTCATGTGTTACTTTCTGTGGCAGTTTGAGTGAGAATGGCCACTATAGGCTCATATATGTGCACACTTGGTTGCTTATTGATACACTGATTGGGAGGGATAGGAATGTGGCCTTGTTGGAATAGGTTTGGCTTTTTGGTAAAGGAGTATTACTGGAAATGAGCTTTGAGGCTTCAGAAGTGTGTGTCTCTCTGTGTTTGCTTTCTGTAGACCAGGAGGTAAACTTTTAGCTACTGCTCCAGTGCTAACCCTGTGTTTTATCTGCCGTGACTTCTTATGGACTAACTCTCTGAAACGGTAAGCAAGCTCCCAATGAGGTGCTTTACAAAAATGAAAGTTTCCTTGATCATGTGGTCCCTTCACACCAATAGAGCAGTAACTAAGACACTTCAGAGACAGACACTCTTAAACATTGTGGCTTCCAAAACTATTTTGTTTTACATTGTTTCATAAACAGATTAGATAGAACTTATTTTAAGGCATTCCCATTTAAAAGGCAATGAGGAAAACTTGTAAAATGCATATTATACATACTTGCAAAACATACACATACATACACAAACACACACACACACACACACACACACACACAAAGACAATGACTTTTAGAATTCCCTGTATGTGACTCAATTGATTTAGTTGATACTTAATATATGACTAATAAACTCTGGTTTCTGGTGTTTTACTGGCCTCTACAGATAATGTTTCTATTTTATAAAAGGTGAAAATAAAAATATGCTGATATAATACATACCTGCTTATCACAGCAGAGTATGAGGTCACTTGAATGAGGTGGTGATCCACACTTAAAATATACAGAGAAAAGCAATTTCTGTAACTGTGGACCAGAGTCTTTTAATTACACAAATTTGTATAGGAATTGATTTGTTCACTGACATTCTGTGTTGGTATATGCTCCCAAGCCTATCCAACACTGAATTCATTATCTACTAACTCCTCCTACTTCACATTTTTTTTTAGATGTTTATGGGCTATCATTTTTTAGCAGCCAAGTGTGAAACAGTTAGGAATATGTAAATAATGAATTAGTTAGGATTGAAATAACTCATCATGAATAGAGATTAATTAAATTACTTAGTTTTGCATCATCTTGCCAAAACCACAGGGAGTAGAGTAGTTAAACACAGCAAGGAAATAGGCAGTGATTGAAATGGAGAACAAAGATGATCATCTATCAACAAGGAAAATTGTCCACAGCAATTATGACTTCAAGATCCTCTAGTATCAAGAACTACTATAAATCACCCCTCGGTTTCATCTTAATCAAAGGAGACCTAAACATAGCTTTACTTTAAAACTGCCAGTCAATTTGAAAATAATTAACAATATATGGATTTTTGGGGATGGGGGGGCTAGAGAAAAATTATAAATAAAGCTATGATTTATTTTAAATTTCATTTTAATTTACTTTATGTATGTGTGCCTGTATAAGGTTGCTCTCCTGCATCTAGAGAACAAGTTCAGATAGTTGGGTTTGATGACAAGTCCACTATACCTGGAACTACCTCTTATGTCCAAAGTCTATTAACTTTAATGCAACATTGTAAAATAAAGGAAGGTTATCTTTATTATTTTAAAGGATTTTTTTCTAAATATATTCTAGATATCAAAGCTTTGCTAACTAATGAGAGGATATTCTGCCCGGTTTTATTTGTGTGACTATATTAAGTAGCCGTTGAAATTTGAAAATTTGACTTTATTTTTATTATATTTTAATTTGTTTTTGTTTGTGCATATGCCACTGTGCTCAAGTGAAAATTCAGAAAACAACCCATGGAAGTCAGTTATTTTCTTTTATCATATCTGTCTCAAGGACCAGTCTCAGGTGGTCAGGTTAGATGAAAAGCATCTTTACTCACTGATCCATCTGACAACCTTTTAGGAAAGTTTAGTAGATAAATATCTAAAGAAAGAAATCTTGAAATGAACCGGGGTTGTAACTCAGTTGGTAATGGTGTAGCATGCTTGAAATCCAGGGTGCAGACCCCAGCATCACATTAGGCATGTGTGGTGATATAGGCCTCCATCCCAGTTTACTGTACATAGACACAGGAAATTGAAGGTTATTCTTCGCTACATAGTAAGGTTGAAGGCAACCTGCATGCTACCTGATAACCTACCTCAAAAATGATTATTGATGAAGCTGAGGAGGAGGGTGATCCCATAGGAAGGGAAGCAGTCTGAAATCTCTCAGATACTGAGCCACCAACCAGAAAGCATACACTAGCCAATCCAATCCTCCCCCACCTCACCCCCCTCAGACACATATAGAGCAGAAGACTGTCAGGTCTGGCCTCAGTGAGAGAAGAAACACCTAACCATCTTGAGAGACTTGAAGCACCAGGGAGTGGGGAGGCCTGGCAGGGGTTTGGAGGGGATAACATCCTTTTGGAGACAGGGAGGAGGAATGGAATGAGGAACTGTGGTAGTGCAGGCCAGGAGCGGGTAATGGCTGGACTGTAAAAACTAAAATAAAAAATTAGAAAAAAATGATTCTGGAACTTGTATGGAGTGAGTGTCTTTGCATAGTCTTCATGAAAATGTGACTCTTAGCAGCCACTATGAAATGTCATGCCAGATGGGCCTAAGCTTGTGACATGAGTGTACTGGAAGCTAATTTCTTCCATGTCTTCTGCTTGTCTGATTGATGCTAGTACTCTTGCACTAGTCAATCATGTATTCAGCTTCCTTTTATACTTCCTTAATTTCTCTTTTCTCCAACTGTCTCTTATCTCATGTGAGAAGAAACAGGAGAAAGCAGTAGTTTTTCAATGTTGTTGTTGTTACTATTATTGTTGTTTCTGTGATTTTTTTCTGATTTTTAAAAACTTTTAAAATAAAAATTACATTATGAATTAAATTCGCCTTATTAATTAAAATGTATGGTAAACCACCGAATTAGACTGAGCTCTTGTGCTAGATCCACAACAGAATGACTAAATTATGAACAAAGTACATTTTTAAAAAAGAAAAATTGGGAAATTACGAACAACCCAGTCTAAAAACAAACAAAACACCAGAATTAATAGCCAACAAACAAATAAGATAACCAAGCAACCATTATAATGTGGTTCAGTATGTAGAAAAGTATCCTGAATTAACTTGATGGTATCTAATTTGAGTTCTGTTCTAGGCTGTTTCCTTCTTCCTGCTCAAGTTATCTTTTAAAATATTATTTTGACTTCTTCTCTGGAGTGCCTCTCTATCTTGTAGATGGTTTGATGCGCCATTCAGGTGTTGCTATTCTTAATATGTCAACCAGATATTGTCATAAATTAAGGAGGAAAAAAGTATAAAATGCCTTTTTTCATGAATTAACAGTCAGAGGGTAGACTGGGAGGGGAATAAAATTGGGGGTGTTAAAAAGGATTAAATAAAATTTAAAAAAGAAACTATACGGGTTTTAATGTCTAAGCAGGTTTCTAATGTAGCACTAAGTGATTCTCTCTGGATAATGCATGTCTTACGTATTGTAATTTCAGTGTCAATTTTTTGTTGTTGTTGTTCTACATGATCTAGAGAATGGATAACAACAATACTCATACTTATGGTTTGGACTTTGGTAAGTTGAGATTATTCAGTTGGGCGTACAGGGACAGAGAAAAAAATGGCTGTTTAAATCATATAGTAGAAATTGACTGGGGAAGTTCTGTTAAAGCAGCAACCAGCTGGAGATCACAACAAGTCATTTCCTCTCCTATGATACTTTCTGGTGAAATAATAAATAGCAATAGATATAGATGAGGTGTTTATAAAAAGATAAAAAGAGGAGGAATATGTTTTGGTGGAGGTGTAGTCAGGTATAGGAAGAAGTGGGTGCCTCTGCAGCAGGATCATGATGAGGCCTTTCCTACTGACTCCCCTCCCCAAAAGGATGAGCTACAGGACAGGACAGTATAAAATAGAGTTTATTTATGGCATGGGGAGGGGAGTTGAATGAATGGCAGAGAGAAACAGAAAGGGGAGAGAGACAGAAAGAGAAAAAGAGAGGAGAGAGAGAGAGAGAGAGAGAGAGAGAGAGAGAGAGAGAGAGAGAGAGACTGGCCATAAACACAATGGCGGGGGAGGAATCAGGAGGGGTGGGGAAGGGCAAGAGAACAGAGCAGGAGCAAGAAGGCAAGAACAAGAGAGAGTAGAGGGGGGCAAGCATTCCTTTTTATAGTGAGTTGCCAAGTAACTGTGAGGTGGATCATACCTGGCTTTTGCCATGTAACTGTGGGGTGAAGCATATTTGCCTGTTGCCAGGAAACTGTAGGGCAGAGCTTAGACAAAATGATAACAATAGAGGTAATATTATCCAATACTAGTGTGTACAACATTCAAGAGAAAATGAGCAGGGAACTGGGGAAATTGAGGACATTGGCTAGACTTCTCCATTGAGCTTTCTCTACAGGGTTGAGCTTAGTCATGACTGAATTTCCAGTCTCTATTTTCTCTTTCAGAGATGTTTATATCATACGATATATATCTGTAACTTATTTTGTAAACAGTTTGCCTTCTGGATATTCTCAAGGGCATACTTTTATTCTTGGACCTTTTTACTGTTCTATTCACTTCCTGCTATGGGGTTAGGGAGCCCAATCCATCTCCAGACAAGACCTCGGTGGAGGACACTTGAAACAAAGATACTTACATATGAAGTGTTAGGTGAAGAAAGCCTGATTACAGAGTCCACTTTTCAGTGAACACAAATAGCACATTATAGTTTTTCAAAATACTATACACTATATCTCTTATCTCTTTTTTTTCCTAGAAATATTTTCAGGTACAAGTTTGAGGAAAAGGACAATGTAAACATAAATATTTAATTTAGACATTGTCTAAAATACTAGCATTTGTTTAGCTTTTTTTTCTTTGTGTAAGTATCTCTGTGTGAGATGTATGTGCTTATTTATTTGTCAGATGCATACATGTGTTATGTGGGAGAATTTTCCTGGGGAGGTAAAATACCCATCTACATACCTCAAATAGCTGATGATAGGTAATAATATCACCGAAGTTCAACATTATGTAAATATGGGCAAAGGATTACTCAAGCAAATAGCAATGACACAGAAGTCTGCATAATCAGAGCCTGCCACAACATGGGTGACAGCTCACAGAAGCTGAAAACCTGAAATACATTGAACAAACATCAGACAGCTCAATAGTTTGGAGAGTGTCCATTCCAGGTGGCTCCCTTCGTATTATTAATCTCCAGGTTGTTTATCTTGTCTTTACTCCTTTCAGAATCTTTGTCTTGTTTCCTCTGTCCAAAGGGCTGCTGTGCCCTTCTCAGACTTTTCTTTGCTGCATGGTCCCTTTGAGAGTGACACTCAGTAATCTTTAGTGTTTATGCTGGAGAAGGAGAAACCTAGTGATGCTGATTGGCTTTAGGGATTTTCTATATTTATTTTGAATCCTTTACTTGCTACATTAAGGAGATTTCTGCAGAATGGAATGTTTTAATCAAAAAAGAATCTACTGTACAAGAACATGCCCAGGCTCATATGTGGAGATAATAGAATAACCACAGGAGTAGTTCTCACATTAGACTTGGTATGAAATAGGATGTATTTGGTTGTTTGCTGGTAGGTATGCTAGGGTAGGAGTAGGTCTGGGAGTATCCAAGGATTCTCCTATGTTCAGTTCATCTTGCTATAAAAGCATCGGGATTACAAATACATACTGTAGGAGCCTGATTTACTGGATTCTTTAGATTAAAATTTATGTTTTCACGTTTCTACCGCAAAAAAAAATTAACATTGTACCAGTATACTGAAAGGTTATTTCTCAGTAGGTGAAAGGAGCCAATTCAAGCCAGATTAGAGTATGTTGAAGGCATGGTAATTGGAAATCTACTCTCAGAGATGTACACTGGACCCAAGGATTGGGGCCAGTGAGGTCACATTTGAAAGAGAGGAAGAAGCAGAGAGGAAAGAAAAAGAGGAAAATGGTGTATGCACAGAGAGAGAAGGGAAGGAGAAGGAGAGAGAGAGAGAGAGAGAGAGAGAGAGAGAGAGAGAGAGAGAGAGAGAGAGCAGAATGTCTGAATTATATAGGGGAAAACCTCTAGGGGAAGAGTAGCCTGCCACTGTTCTGGAAAGTTGAGGATGGAGGAGGCAGGGTCTTTCAAGTAGGGACTGGGGGATGCTTAGAGTACCTGGAGGCCAGGACTGCTTTCATATTAAAAAAAATATGCACCTCAG
The DNA here is from genome assembly GCF_011762505.2 of Arvicanthis niloticus. NCBI lineage: Eukaryota > Metazoa > Chordata > Mammalia > Rodentia > Muridae > Arvicanthis > Arvicanthis niloticus. The sequence continues at coordinate 42,356,938 of NC_047672.1, read as the reverse complement.
TTTCTTGTCCAGTGGTCCCCAAAATCAAAGTTCTTATTTTTCCATTGTTTTAGTTACATCTGAACAACTATGTGTGATTTTTACCTAAACTGTTATCTTAAAATATAATATCAAAATATTAACACTTTGAGAAATTACCATATTTGTTTATTTTAATATATTAACAGAATAATGATTTCTTCATTAGATGGTTGAGGTGAAGGAAGATTCTCGTAACTTGCAGCCTAAATATTTAGTAATTTAATAAAGAATATGCATGAAGGGGTCCATGGTTTCAGCTACATATGTAGAAATTGATGGCCTTATCTGGCATCAGTGGGAGGGGAGGCCCTTGGTCCTGTAGAGGCTTGATGCCTCAGCATGGGAGGACACTAGAATAGTGAGGTAGGAAGGGTGAGTGGGTAGAGGAGAACCCTCATAAAGGTGAAGAAGAGGGAGGAATGTGATGGGAGGTTTGTGGAAGGAAATCTTGGAAGTCAGAAATCATGTGAGACATAAATGAATAAAATGATAATAAAATGATAATAAAATGAAAATAAAATAATAATATTCTTCAACTGAAATAAAATTATATCACGTTCTCCCCTCCCATGTTATATTTCAACTCTTTTCAAACTACCCCTCACACTCAAATTGATAGCTTTTTCTGTCTTTGACTGTTACATATACACATGCAAACAGACTACATTATACACATACCACATACTGCAGTACATTTTACATACAGACCACACTAAGACCACACACATATCAGATATAGATATAGACCGCACACACACACACACACACACACACATGCACACACACACGCACACACACACACACACGTATGCGTGCATCAATTGTAAATAGAGCCTGCTGATTCTGTTTTGAATGTTTATCTATATATGGTGTCAAGGTTGACCAGAATACAGTGGACAACATAACTTCTAATGGATACACGTGGGCTTATTTATATTACCTGTTTTTAATCCCTGTGAGAAAGAGAAAATGATGTTATAATCAATCAATATTGAGATGATGATCATTTTACTGTATTTATTTCATTAACAAAGATAAGTAATTTATTTTCTCAGTTATTTTTTAATTCAAGAATCTCTGACTAGTACAATTTTCCTTTGTGCAAAATCAACATTGCTCAATAGAGAATCTATTTTTTGGATATAGCTTTTGCATCTTCTGTTTAATATCATTGTGTTTTTGTAGCCAACTGGAAAGTGGTGTTGAATAGCAATGAGAATTATCAGTTCTGTAGGCATAAATCCAGGCTTTAAATTTAATAGTTGAATTAAGTATACTACATATGGATGAAGATTTACTATAAAATTCCATTATCCCTGACTCTAGAAGATTGATATATTCTTGGATATCATTAATAATGCCATACTTTTTATGCATTTCTGTGAAAAATGCTATTTTTGCACTGTTTAATATTTCTTTTTCTTTCATTTTCTGTAGAGCACACATTCAACATTTAATACTGGAATGCACAAGTTTACGATGCATACTATAGCATTTCATTTTTCATTATGTGATGAGTGATCAATTTGAAAGGGCTTGCCATTCTTCTTTACTGTAATATCCAATGCATTAAAAGTTCAGTACTTTAAAGTTATTAGAAGTGATACTCATCAGAAAATAGACATTTATCATCTTGTTATCCCTGTTGCAGCTGTTGGCTGTCACTGCACCTGCATATGTCTCGTGTCTTGGCATTCTGACTCCGATACACAGTTTCCTCACCATTTCCTGTCTTAGGACTTACAGTGAGTTCAAAAGAAGACATGAACTTAAATGAAGCACTCCCTTTGGGGATTTTTATTACGCTGTATTTTGAAATGATGGAATATATATTTTGAAGGAGTTTGAATGAAATAGGGGAGGGCATAAAATCACATGGGAATAAAAGGAAACCTCGCACAAGAAAGTGAATGGAATGACAGGAGGAAATGGGATATTCTGCCCTTCTTTTAATGTTTTCATTATAATTTTGTGTGTGTGTGGTGCTGAAGTTGAATAAAGGTTTGACAGCATGATCTTTAAAGCTGACTTTCTGTGAGATCTATGACCTGCCAATATTGTTCCACAAATGAATAGTTAGAAAGACAAATGAATCCTCTTTTTTCGTGATATAACCATGCATGAAAAGCTTGTGAGGACTCTTCTGAATGTTGCTATTATAAGATTTCTTTTAACATTAAATAATGTTTTAAGGGTTCTTTGAAAGTTTGCATATAAACCACACTATAGCCATTTTTAATGTATATTGCTTTTTAAAGTAAGAAAGGCAAAAAGAAAGTGAAGTATAGAACACATAAATGGAAATTAAATAAAATTGTGAATTAGTTTAGTGTGTGTTAATAAAATATTGAGATTAATTGTATGTTCTTATATATTTTCTCCTTCAACAGAGAGATAATGTCCATGTGTGAGCATTATCCTATGATGCCTAGTATTTTCATATTATTCATTCTTCTTGGAGCCTAGTGCATAAGAGACCCACCTCCTTCCTTGCACCATACTATCTGACTTGAGTGGGTTCAAGTAGGATATAGGAGTCATGAACATTATTTTATAGTCTTTAACAAGATTTTATCCTATAATTTATTTAAAAATGAGACTTTCATTGGATTATTTGTCTTTTCTACAATTTCTTTAATACAGTAAAGACTCACTAGTATCCACTATAATTGAGCTAACTTGCAGGGAACCACAGAGCTGCCCTAGCCTAGCTGCCGTGAAAGGCAGTGTCATAAGTTTATCTTGTTAGAGACCTTGGCTGCTGGGGCACAATGTGTCTTCCTTGCATTTCTTCAGGCAGTGGAATAGTTGGGCCACTTTGTGTTTCTCTGTATGTTTCTTCATAAATAAGAAAGCAACGAAGCTTGACAGGACAATTAGTTTTAGACATTAATCTTGTGTATCCTATATAGTTTTCAAACATTGTTGTATCCTGGCAACTACACTGTAGTGATCCTAGCAATTGTCATTACATTCTGTTTCTGATAAAGGTATTGAAAGTCTGATTGCTCTGAAAAACTATTGTCATAGTCGTAGTCGTGCTTGGCCCCTTCAACCAGCCTACTTAATTTCTCATAACAATATCAGGTAACTGTGGTCTGGTCAGTAAGCATTAGTACTCAAGCTAGATCTTTTACTAAAAACTAAATTTATAATACTCTTAGTTAAAATTTGAGAATGGTATTAGGAATATATATAAAAGAACATATATGCATATAATAATAACAGTTAATGAAAAACAGGTGTTATGGACTTGAAAAGCAGCAAGGAGAGAGGTACATGCTGAGATTAGAGGGAGAAAAGAGAGGGAAAAATGATATAATTATAATACCAAAACTTAAAGAAATAATAAAATAGGGTCTTCTTTTTAATTTGTCCTTTTTGTAGGACCTATTTCTATTAGGTTTGTTTTAACATTACCTGCTTTTTCATGTTATATAAACTTGTTTCTTCATGTTACCTCTAAAAGCATAAAATACATTTCTAGTGCTGATATCAGCATCTCAACCCAATCTTTAGAGACATTTATAAAGAAAATATTCCTGGAATATTTATGGACCCCAATGTACATTGTCAGTGAGTAAGGCCCAGTTGGCATACTTGGTGCCTATAATTACTACAGTCAGTGCTTTGTCAGGAAGAAAAGCCAGGTGAGGTTCTGAGAATCTGCCTGAATACTGTTCTTTTTTATTTTGTTAAAATATTTTTTCATACAATTTAATATATTCTGATTATGGATTCCTTTATCTCCTCTCAGATCTCCTCCACCCAAAAAAATAGACTCTCTCTCTCTCTCTCTCTCTCTCTCTCTCTCTCTCTCTCTCTCTCTCTCTCTAACAGACAAATAAAAATAACAAACAAACCAGAATAATCAAATAAACAAAGAAAAAGAACAAGAAGTCCTCACAGAGGCCTGGTCTCAAAGCAAGCGAATATCCCAAGAGTTTTTTGAATCTTGCTCAGCTTGTTAACTGCATGGAACTTTTTTATGTAAGTAGCTTTAAAAAATGAAAATCATTGTGATTTCAGTTAAAAATAAATAAGCCATAATATTCAGAAAAATCATTATTCTGTTTTATGTATAATCTGAAAATAAAAGTTTTGGAAAATAAATCCTGATTGATGTTTTAAGTTACGTTTTTTTGTTTTGACATCATAATATACTAATGTCATTTTGTCCCTTTTTTCACTTAATCCCTTCCACATACCACATTTCTCTCTCTCAAATCTGTAACTTCTCTTGCTGTTGTTACCTACATATATTGTGTATGTAAATGAATATTTTATAAATGTATAAATATATACATATATTATTCTAACATGCACATATATAACCTATTCATTCTGGGTAATGTTACAACATATGCATAATTTCAAGTCTGACCATGTGGTGGTAGATAATTTTAGGGGATCTATAAATTCAGTGACTATCTTTGTAGAATAATGAAACATAGAACTTAATGTGTATTGTTTTATCTAATAAGTTGATAAAAATTTAGATTTACTTTATTGAGCTTTTCAAGGCCAGACAATAACTGGAGAGTTTGAGGTATATCACTATTCTTACAGCTGATTGATCTTTTCGCCCACTTCAACATCTACATGCATGGAATGCTATAATAACAAAAGATATATATATATATATATATATATATATATATATATATATATATTTCATCTTCTATTTCATAATTTGAATTAATTGAACTTATACATACATACTAGTGTCTCCACTTGAGATACAAATTGGAATTTAACCTAGAAGTTTTGAAACTCGTAACTGAAAATGCAAACTCTTAATTGTATTAATAGTTGTTTTCTTGTAGTATTAAAAATGTAGTATTAAAGACTGAGCACAGGTTATTGATATATTCATTAATTTCTATACTGTTGGGAACACTTTCTTTTAATAGGTAGAAACATCGAAGAACACAATGACAAAGTTTTTAAACAAAAAGTAAGATGTGTAAATACATTTCTGAGACACTGAACATGTTTGGAGTGTTTTGAAAAATAAAGCATAGGTAATAAAGCCACGTCTTATTTCCTATTTCAGGTACATGTAAACACAAGGAGAATTGATTAGCTTGTGAATCTGATGTTCCAAAGGCTTCGTATTCTGGGATATTGTCATTATATACTAAGTACAGAGAGAATAAATATTCTAAAGAAAAAGAGAATATATATAAAAGTATGCATTAAAATTTAGCTGTCCCATCTCCTTTTCTTCCTCTTGCATGATGTTGAAAGTCACACATACATATGTGTGCATGTGCATGCATGTGCATGCACACCCCCCACACACAGACACACACACACGTCACACATAGACACAGAATATGAAAGTTGAGGCTTATTCTTCCCAATGAGACCATTAGAGATATTGTTTCCATGTTTCTCTAAAAGGGTCCCATTTATTGTACTAACTTATTATCATCAGAAATCTCTTTCAATTATAAGCCCTTCAGATGTAATCTGAGGAGCCCATCAAGACTCATCACAGGCATTCCCTATAGAAAGGGGAAACAATGATACTTCATGAGTTGTACAGAGTATTTACATGTATTGACATGCTAAATTACTCTCAACAGTCATGTATTCACTTCTACACAATTCTAATTTTTAAAAATACGATCTGCATTCATTATTATATATGTGTATGCCTGTTTATCTGTGTGTCTATAAAAGTACATATGAAGATAAATGTTAATGTAAGAAGTGGGGTTCAGATCCCTTGGAGTTGGAGTTACAGGTATTTGTGAGATGCTCAGAGGAGGTACTGAGGTCCAATCTTTTTTTCTTGTGATAGAGGCCTCTTAACTGCCAAGTCATCTTTACATCAAATTTACTCATCTTTCAGGAAGCACCATTACATATTCACTAAAGGCACATATATTCACAATTAGAGCCCATTCCTTAGAGTTTTGTGTCTTTAGAAAAATGCTTCACTATGTGGAGTCTAATTTAATAAGTAGAATATAAGTAATTTTTACACATAACCCATAGAGTTCTCTCATGATTAAATAAAATCATCCGCATAAAGTACTTGATAAACAGCATTTGGCACTAGATTGTTACCATCTATGTATGTCATGTTTTACTTCTCCTTGGTTAATTCTTTTGTTGGTATATGCTCAAATAGCCTTTCTATGTACTGAGGAAAATTATAAATCATTAAAAGAGGTAATTCTGTTAGTCAATTCTACTAATCATTGTGCTTAAATAGATTCCTGGTTTAAAGCAGAGCTTATTACAGATTTAGACTATGCAACTTATGCCAAAATGTATTGTAAATGTATACTTTCAAAATGTCTATCTTAATATAGATTAAATATGCAATGATTTGATAAAATCCATAAAATTAAATAATAAAAACACCTTTCCATGTTAAAAAGTTTTAGGTCTTTTTTACTAACATGCTTCATCCAAAATACATTCTGTGTTTTCTAAAGAGCACAAATATTGTTTTTCCAGCATTGAACTGGACACACATCTGTATAACATTCTATACATTAAAATTCAGTAGAAAAACACTGATAAATATATTTAGGTTCTGTTTGGTAGGTTTCTTTTTTCCCCTTCAAATGATTTTTGTCCAAAAATGCTTTCAATATTCGCTTTCATGGCAACTAAAATGCTGCCACAATGTTCCCAAGATGCTGTCAGTGTGACTTTGTAGTAAATAACATTACAATGTCAATGTGTGACTAAGGAAGTGACATGATGTCAAGGATGCACTCAGTGTGGGTGTATCATAAATTCAAAGGAAAATGAATATTTATGGAGACCTTCTTAGGATGTCAAAAGCAAGTAATGCAGATGTTATATGACTAGGAGGAAAAAAATCAAGTCAGAAACTTTGTAAAAGATGATGTAAATTCTACTGAGTAATGACAACTTCAAGTTATGATACTCGAAGTATTTTCAGACTATAAGACAGTATTATATCTTCAATGGTAACCAAAAGGGATACTGTCTAAAGTGGATATTCTGGATCCTGATGTACTTAATCCACATGGATCATGTGATGATAATCATGTCAACTTGATGGGATTTATAATCACCAAGGTAACAAGTCTTTGGTGATGACTGTGAGGGATTTTTTTTTTTTTAATTTGGTTGCTTTGGTATAGAAATATTTCCAGAGACTCAATGTCCCAGACCATGTGAAAAGGAGACTGGTGACTGATTAAAAGCTTTTGTGTCTCTGTTCATGTGACATATTGCATCAAGCTCCTGTCTACCCCTATTCAAACTGTAAGACAAATAAGCATTTCCTTCCTTCCTTCCTTCCTTCCTTCCTTCCTTCCTTCCTTCCTTCCTTCCTTCTTTCCTTCCATCCATCGTTAAGTTGCTTTTGTCACATATTTTATTATAATATCTAGTGGAGACCAAGCTCATTCTCACTTTTAAATTAACTATAGTAGATAGTTCCTTCTTCTACCAGAGTGGAATGCTTAGCTAGCAGTTATTCTCAGGACTACTCCATTTGAAGAGTCTTTCTATCCTCTAATATGCTAATTCAGAATAGGAATAAACCTGAACCTTTAAAACTACAGAAATCTAAAGGTATTGACTGAGAGATGGATGTAAACAGAGCCAATGCTCAGATTTCTTTTATTAAAAGTAAATCACCTGGGTTAAAGCTGTAAGTATCAGTGCTAGAAGACAGAATAACAAACTAAATGTTTTTGTGTATGTTTCTGTGTATTTCTTTCTCACATAGCCACCTTCTAAACATCTTGATCTCTGCCTAACTACTTCTTGTTTCTTTATTTTTTTCCTTCTGATTTTGGTTTTGCAGGACAGGCACTTAGTATATATTCCATACAGTTCTTAAACTCAATGTTCTTTCTTTACAAGCATGCTCAATCTTGAATTCTAATTCTACCAACATTTATGTTAGTAAGTTTGGTTTGTTGTTTGGCTGGCAGGTTTAAAATGTAAGCTGAAATGAGATCTACCTTTAAAAGAATCTTTTTTCTTTATCTATGGAACTTTTTTTTCTTTTAGCTCTAGGCATTGACAATAAAATTACTAGTGATAATAGATCCCACCTGCTGTTGTACTGTTTAAAATTGTCTGTTGGGAGAGATGAGACTGTCAACCATTACAAGGAAGCAGGTAATATGCTATATCTGAGAATTATAGAAGCAAGACACAATACAAGATAATGGCACCCATGGGTTATTGTCTTCATTGCCATCCCAGTTAAAGTTCTTACAAGTGCACAGAAAACAAAGTTTTGCTCCAGAGAATTGAAGGCAATTTAATGAGAAGTAGTAAAAACAAACCCAAGGGTATGAGGGGCCCTTGGCTCTGCCATATTTGGGCATCCCTCAGGCCTCTATGTCTAACTATCACCACTCCATGAGTCTATGTGATTTCTCATTTCCACAGACACATCTGTTTCATGATGCTTTTTAATAATCTACCACCAATGCCTTTGTTGTATAAAACTCTACAAGAATGTCATAACTAAGTTCATCATTATTTCATCTCCAAGACTTATTATCACCTGGAGATTCTTTGTCTATTTCTCAGTGGAAACCCATCTTGGAACCTGAGGGAGTAATTCTTATGCATTTTACTTTCATTTTCTACTTTTTGAAGATGGTGGGTTTAAGCCTTGGATGTCACAGCTCATTGGCTAATGTGTGTCTTTTCTCCTCTCATATTTGAGATTACAATAGAAAATCACAATGGATATGCTTGAGGAATCTCTTTACTTTTTTAACACTATTCTAGCATCTTACCACCATTATAATAGAGTAATCTTCAAAGCAATTGGGGTGAACTATGTAAACTGGACAATGAGCACATGCTGCCAATGAAGGTGAAGACAGGTGTAGTTTCAATGAGATGAAGACTACAATGAACAGATAACATTGCAGAACACTGTAGATTTAGGGTCACCATGTAACTAGTTATTATTCCACTGGAAAATATGAAAAATCATCAGAACATCAACAGCTTAAGTAATGTTTAGGAGAAAAAAGATAAAAAAGAATAACAGTTATCTTAATCCAACACTCCTCCAAAGAATAATAAAAATGGCACTCTTTATTAAAGTACTTCTAATTAAAATGTCAGTATTTTTATTTATAATATATTATTAATATATATAAATATAAAATAAATATATTTTTTGCTTCTTGAATAAAAAGTTTATTTCAAAACCTGAAACATCATTAGACCAGTAAATTTTCTCATTTGCAGAATGGGTGGTGGAGTTTTGGGCAAGTGAGAGAACATGGTAGTGGTAAAACATTTGCATCATCATTATGAAAAGATGAAAGCACAATTTATCATGAACAGTGTCTCTTAAGTGTATCATACAAGTAAGAGAGAGAGAGAGAAAGAGGGAAGGAGAGAGAGAGAGAGAGAGAGAGAGAGAGAGAGAGAGAGAGAGAGAGAGAGAAAGAGAGGATTAAGATAGCTAATGACAGGATAATGGAGGATAAGAAAAACAACTGAAATCTTGAGACATGATATGGCTAATTGCTTTTGCCTCTTATATTGTTCCCTTCCTTGTCCTTTCCTTCCTTTCTAATCTTGTTCCAAATAACATTTCAGTAGATTAACAAAACCCATTCATAGGAGGTATTCAATGATATAGAGGAGATCATAAATATAAAAAGGATGTGGGAAGAAAATGAAAGAGGTATCTAAACATATACTTCTAAAATTGAACACATAAACAGTGACACGTGGAACACAGAAGAATCAAGATTTTAGGAGCAGTGATCAAATTGTACAAAATATAATCAACTTTTGTTTAGGCTCCTCCAGGATTTTCAATATTTCTTCCCATGTTCTCTTTGGATTCCCAAACAAGAGTTTGTAAAAGCTTGCTCATGGTGTAGGGCTTTAGTCCTATGAGTGTTGTCTCTCTTATAAGTGAACTTAACACTTGTGAAACATGTTCATACCTCTGTAAATCATTTTATATATATAATTCTCATAACTCCTATTCTGAGATGAAATTTTAGAAAGAAATTTTTGAAATTTCTATATTTTAGATGCTACATTCAAATACAATTGATTGTATGATTAATTGGCCAAAGTAAACATCATATAATAATCTTTATTTTTTTCAAAATTAACTCTTCTCAAAGTACTAACATTGGCCCCTTATTATTTTGGCAGATTATTTTGAAAAATTGATATGTGAGAAATTAAAATATACCTATAATAAATTAAATCTTAGAGACCAATGTGAATATAAATATTGTTATTTAACATTAGCTGATATTTCCTCATTCAAGCAACTGATGAACACTAACAGTAATTTCTACAGAGGATTGACAGTTGAACGTGTAAATACATCTAGATCTGGAATGAGTGCATGACACATGTCAAACTGCCTTGTGTAAATTTGATTTGATTGAGAAATTCCAGCAAGATTAATAAAGTGAATCTCTGGGTGTATCTATTCATGAGGATAACTAAAAGGAAGACCTGACATTAATGAAAATATCTGAAATATATAGTGTGCAAACATGGATGAAATAAAGGAGATAAAGATGAAATCTAATCTCCTTCTCATTGCTGGCTCTAATGGTATATGAGTCCTTCTCTTCTGCCATACCCTTGATAACACAGTTGATCAACAACTCTAATGACAAAAGCCAAAATAAATATTTCTCCACTTAATTGGTTCTCATGTGGTTTCTTTATTATTATGTGTTATTATTTCTTTATATAGTGGTGAATAGTTTTAAGATATAATAGATGTTGTTATATATATTACATGTACATATTTTTATTTTATATTTTGTAAGAAATATTGAATTATAGACACTTAAGTGCACAATTATATTAGAATTAAATAAATATTCATATTAGATTAAAAAGCCATTCAAAAGTTCAATTCAATACTTTTTAATTGTAGACATATGCACATACCAAAACCTCTTACAATTGTATATAGTTTTGCCTCTTTTAAATATAATAGAGGCAAACCATAAAGTTATTTGAAACCAGTAATCATGACATGGAATTTTGATTTTGAAAAGTTAAATTAATAATTATTTTGTACAGTATAAAATGAAAGCCTCTTTTATATGTTGCTTCTCCTTAACTAATGCAAAGACAATTTCAGTTTTATATTTAAAATATTATGAGTGAATCATAGTTGCTACATAAAGATAGAGTGAAGATCATAAATACTTTCATGGAATACATTTTGTGTGATAGGGAGGTAAACTATTTATGCCACAGAAGGCAGAGGCCACCCAGAATCTTGCTAATGCTTTTAAATTTATAATGCTGTATAAGTATGTTAAATGATCATAGTATTTATTTTTAGAAGGTTGACATCTTTCCAGTATGAAAGTTTACTCTTCTATATCATTTGGTGGTATCATTTGAGACAGGGTCTCACTGACTATTTCAGGCTGACCTTCAATTTATGGTAAGCATCCTGACTCATCTTCCCTGATGTATGATTAGAGCCATATGTCAGCACAACAAGAAAGGTTACAAAATCTAGGCCTCATTTTTTTTTGTGCTTAGAAAGTAACTTAGTGAGTGACAACTGTTCCCAGATGTTGTGGTCATCTTTACTAAATCTTAGAAAGATGTCTGACATCTCCTTTATTGTCCTTACTATGAACAAATAACAAATAAGTCCAACCCTTAACTCTTCTTTGGAAAGATCCCAGTATGGCATAAGATTTCCCCCATGCAGTACTTGTCTATTTACTGAATCAAAATCTGCTAAGAAAAGAAATATATTTTCCTATACCCAATTCTTCTCATTTTTAGTCACATAAAATTAGATCCCCTTCTGTATTAAGGTACTTTCCATTTGCTAATGCTTTTTAATCTTTGCTTCTAGTCATCTATAAAAATAAATGCCATCAATATATCATATCAATAAATAAACATTCAAGGTAGATAAAAATTAAAATTGTATGCCAGGAGATGCAGTTTCCTGAAATAGCCTAAATATACTGTCTGAAAATAACAGGTCATGCTACAAAAAGGGACATAGAACTTCCAAAGGAAATAGTTAAATGGCTACAATTCTAAGACCCATGATTTTCCTAATTTAAACCTACTATGGAAATCACTCACCCACTGTAAAGTCATCATTTGTCTTACTTTCTGTTTCAATACTAAAATGAGCTCATGAATTGTTTTAACTTCTGAAGTAAATAAATATCTACAATGCATTTGATAATTAAATATTTTAAATTTTAGCTAATAGTGATTTTCATACAGTATAAAAATAAAAGCCTCTTTTATATGTTACTTGTAAGAGATGCTATAAAAATAAGCCCACCCGTGTATAGATTTTATATTCTTAACTAATAAAAAGATCATATCAACTTAAAACTTCAAATGATATGAACACATTTTAGTTAACATACTAAAAGACAGTAAAGTATCTAGTGTTGACTGACATATGAAGTAACATTTAAGGAATCGTCTCTTCAAATTTTCCATGTATAGGACCAACACACTTTTGAAAGTAAAGACAAAATAAAAATGTTTATTAAATTCAAATAGCTGATCCCTAGGTGGGACAATCTCTGATCATCTTTCCTTCAGTCTCTGCTCCAGTCTTCATCCCTGCATTTCCTTTATGCAGGAACAAATCAATGCTAATATTTTTAAGATGGGTAGGTGGCCCCATTCCTCAACTGGGGGGTGTGCCTAACCTCTGGATATGGTTTCTATGGGTTCTTTCTTCCCTTTGTTGGGTATATCAGTGAATGTCATCTTTGATGGGTTCTGGGAGTCTCTTGCTTTCTTGGCATCTGGGACTTTCTTTGGCTACCCTCAGTTCCCCATACCCCCACTGCTATACTCCTCTGTTCAATTTCTTGACCCACTGTACTTCTCCCCAACTCTCCAGTTTCCTCACACACTTGATCCTGACCCCCCTTTTCCTTCCCCCTCCCTTTCCCTTCCAGGTTCCTCTCTCCCTCTACCTTCCTTAATTATTTTGTTCTCCTTTCTAAGTAGGACTGAAGCATACACACTTTGGTTTTTTGGTCTGTGAGTTGTATCATAGGTATTCTGAATTTTTTGCTTAATATCCAATTATCAGTGAGTACATACCATGTGCATTCTTTTGTGACTGGATTACCTCACTTGGGGATCCATCCCATCTGCAGACACCAAACCCAAACACTATTGCTGATTCCAAGAAGTGCTTGCTGCTAGGAGCCTGGTATAGCTGTCCCCTGAGAGGCTCTGCCAGAGCCTGACCAACACAGGTGCAGATGCTTGCAGCCAACCATCAGACTGAGCACAGGGATCACAATGGAGGAGTTAGGGGAAGAACTGAAGGAGCTGAAGGGTTTTGCAACTCTATAGGAAGAACCACAATATCAACCAACTAGAAGCCCCAGAACTCCCAGGGACTAAACTACCAACCAAAGAGTACACATGGAGGGACCAACAGCTCCATCTACTTATAGAGCAGCGGATGGCCTTATCTGGTATCAGTGGGAGGGGAGGCCCTTGGTCCTGTGGAGACTCAATGCCCCCAAGTGAGGGAATGCTAGCACAGTCAGGCAGGAGTGGGTGGGGGCACTCCCTCTTAGAAGCAGGTGGGGAGGGGTGATGGGGTAGAGGGTTTGCAGAGGAGAAACCAGAAGGGAGATAACATAAAATGTAAATAAATAAAATAACCAAAAGAATTTTAAGAAGATAAATGTATTCCATTTTCACCAGAATCCTTGAATTTTCATTATGATGTACTATATAAACAAAGTCATCAGATATATAATCTACAAATATAATCTTTAATTTATTAACTTTATTAAAACTATGAAGTTCGTCTATGACCAAATGTTCACACAAATGATACTTGGACAATGAATTTTTACACTAATGCATCCTTACATGAAACTATGTGATGATGATGATATATGTGTGTGTATGTATATGTGTGTACATGTACATATATGATATTAAAATTTTTATGTATACATACATGTCAATTTTAATTAATTCACTTGAAATCCCTCTTCTCTAATTTTTTTTAACATAAAATGACTTTCAGAAGTCATTCTGTCAAATGAAAACAAATTGATCCATTTGTTGTTATTCTCCTTTGAGCCTCTAAACTTCTGGAATTTACTCTCCTTCACGAGAGCTTTTATTGTGGAGACACCATCATGTCCTTCTGAGATGCAAAGGGTTATTTCTAGACACAAGACTCCAAGAGAGAGAGAGAGATTCATGCTATTTCCAGAAGTAAGTCTTCTATGACCTACACATTTCCGAACTATCTCAGGATTTATAACAACTTTGTGGAGAAAAATCAATAACTTTTAATCATAAATGCTTTGTTTTGATGATGAAAATCCCACTTATTGTATGTTCCCAAAGAATAACATTGGACAAGCTGTTTACTCCAAGGTCTATAAAGGAGTCATTCTAAACATTAAAGTCAGAAACAAATTCATTGATCCCAAAAGCTGGCCCAAGGCACCTCCTAAAACCTCTCATAAATCCCATTTGTGTTTATTTTTATAGCTCATCTCTGCCGAATTTTTTCTAAAAGACAAAATAAAATGTGATTGATGGTCAATCTGCTTATCAACTCTTGTACTGGTGGGAGAGATGTCTTTAACTTTAGGAGGTGAGCTCAAGCCCTCCACTTGTCTTAAGGTTCCTTGAGTCTACCCTCCAGACCCACAGCAAGATCAACTTTTCAAAGATTTCACTGGAAACTATTCATTTTGGCTGTTGATAAGAGTCTTTCAGTACATTGTTTTTTGTTTTTGTTTTTTTCATCCTCATTATTTTCCTGTAGTAGAAACTTCTTTTTAAATATCTTTTTAAATTAAAACAACTAGGACTTTTTCAATATGTATTAATCCCATAGCTAATATATATTTGAGAAATGAGGCCACACTCCTTGCTTCAGCCTCCAGCATGACACATTACAGCATCTCCAGCCTGGACTTCTGCTTCTAATTGATCACCTATTGATATAAAACCTGTTCTCTGTTTTTAAATCTCTGGGAGAGGGATATGGTTTTGATACATAAAAAACAGAACACATGGGAATTTTGTATTGCTTTAGGTTCATAGTCTTCCAGAAGAGATAATATGGGATGTCACTAAAATGATTATTTATAGATTTTAAGAGATATGGGAAGTAACTCTGCCCAGCTCAAGCTTGGCTAGCAAGGCTCTGGCAGGATTTGCTTTTCTTTCCAGTTCCCTTTGCTTTGCTAAAAACTGTGAGATTATATTCTTCTTTTTCTTTTGTCTTCATTTTTAATTGGTTATTTATTTACATTTCAAATGTTATTCCTTTCCAGGTTTCCCCTCCACAAACCTCTTATCTCATCCTCCTCCCCCCTGCTTCCATTCAGGTGCTCCCTCACCCACCCAAGCTAGCCACCAATGGCTATTCCCTTATTTGGCCACTTCCTGCTCCTGAGGCTGACAACTAAAATTCAGCTACCAAAGTGTTGAAGTTCACCAATCAAAAGCTTCACCTCCCATGTCCCCACTCCCCACCCCCTGCCATTCTCACCTAATTAACATCCCCATTGAAAATATACACATCATCCAAACACAAGGTTTCCCCTTGTACCTTTATAAACAACCATTTTCCTATTTGTCACTTCGGTCTCCTCTATCCAAAGGCAGTCCTTTGTCCTTATGGATAAATATCTGGCCCCCTTCCCTTGTACCATTCTTCTTCTTCTTTGTCTTCTGTCTCCTGTGTTTCTATCTGTTTCCCTACCTTCTGTCTCTCTGAGGCAAATATACCATTGTATCTTAGCCCATTCTAACACAGATATCCCTTTTGTCTTTTATAAAAAATTATACCTGCAAGGTCATTTGCTGTTGTTTTTCTGCCTGTGCCAGAGAGCAGTCACTTTAACTTCTCTCCAAAAAAAAAAAAAAATAATATTTCTTTGCAAAAACAGGTGTTTGTGTCTAACCCAGGTGCCCTGAAAGAACCTCCTTTTTTGGGGGAGGGGGGGTCTTTTTCAATATGAATGCCATAGCAAATTGAAGAAGTGCAGTATGAAGGAACAGGTTTTAGCAGATATGAGAAGTTATTTAAAAGAAAAAAAATAATAAAACATTTAGTTAAACATCAACGGATATACTGAAGACTCTATATAATAAAGGAGTACACAGTTGAAGATGTGAATATGTATTATACAATATATATTAAGTACATAATTAATGTATTTAAATGTATTAAATAACTCATAATTTTACATGTATATGAACTTAACTATGAATTGTGTGTACATATTAAAAAATGAAGTTGGTGTCTTCTGTTAAATGCAATGGAAGGAATAGAATTTTCTTTTTAACTAAATGCCACTGAGAAAACTTGAGAAAATATTTAGTTATACATCCTACTTATGAAAAGCAATTATCTAAGCAAATGAAATATAGATTAACAAATAGTAATATAAATAAATATTTATGTGGTTGACAGTTAACTACATTCTAGAGTTTAAAATCTAAACATAAAGCATGCCATTTGTTTATCAAGAGAAAAACCCATAGAACTTTGAGTAAAATTTTAAAATGAAGATTATTTTATGTATATACTGTTATATGAATCAGTAAGTGTTTTTGAAAAGAGCAGTGCAATGAATATAATTAGAATAAATATTATAAGAAGCAAACGTATATTGGTAATTACATGAGAACTCATTGACAAGCATAATGAAATAGTAAAATGAGCAATGGTTGAAACACCAGGAACAGACGTTTTTACATGTTTTCCAATTAAGGCATACCACTGTAAACAGCCCAATGAGATGCCTGAATAAATACTGAAAGTGGAATCAAGATAGAACTACTAAAATATTTCTAGTTTAAAAGATGATTAGAAGCATCTTTCTATATACTAAGGCACTCCCTCTTTAATTAATTAATCAATCAATCAATTAATTAATTGGTTTACTTCTTAAATATTGTACCCACATGTTCTCCCACTCTCAGGATGCCTCTCCCATAATCAACTTCTTTCTCTTTTCTTGGCCTCTATGTAAAGAATTTTGCAAAGAAAGTTATTTAACACATGCTTTTGGGTTCGGTTGTTTTGGAGGTTGCTAGGCAAGGCCTCTCCTGCTATGGTCTCTACTGAGCCCTTTCTTCATTTGTTCCTTGTAGTAATAAATTCACCATGCTTGCCATCAATTCAATCCTCACTTAGAGGACTTGAATTTCCATCCTTTTAGCATTACAAAATTGGATTTCCTATGCTATTTAAAAGCAATAGAGAATCACCCAGTAACATAATGTTTTAAAGGTCTGAAATACAGTAAAAGTAGAGAATAAGAACTTAATATTAATAGGAGGGGACAGAGACAAATAAGATGATGAAAACATTTCAGTATGAAAATCTAAATTTTGAGGAGATAGGCATATACAGTGTTTACATAATATTACTTTATTAATATGTATATTTTTGTGTTTGCATGTATCAGATGAAAGTGATTAACGTTTAGATAATAATTTAAGTTATGCTCTTATAATACAAACCTTTATTCAACATTTTTGTTGTTCAGAACATTCTATTTGAAATTAGACAGATGAGAAAGCTACATTCTTTATGCTGTTTTTGTAGAGTACATGTAAAGAAAATTGTTTAAATAGAATTAATATTCAACATCAAACTTTTCATTTCCAATAATCAGATAGAAAGAACAAGTAATGGCTATTTCATTAAAATGGTCTTTTTGCTAATATACATCAGCAGTCATTATGTTGAACATCTACCTTATTGTCCATGTATACCATGTACAACCCTTTTATACGTTTACCTAAGATAAATGAAAGCATGACTTTAGAAAGCTTATTAATTTACAGCAAAATATTAAGCATCCAAATAGAAAAGTAATACAAATCTCCATTAGCAGTGAGTCAAGTTAAAATATTATCAAAGAAAAAAGTAGTTGGTAAGCACAAGCATGTAGATAATTTACAAATTCATTAATTTCCACTAAAAAGCCAGGAAAGTATGGGATGCATATTTCAATACATTCATATAAAAATAAGAGTTCCTACTTAGGTGGAAAGATATCCTGGAACTCATGGTGCCTTAAAACCACAGAGCTCTGAGGTGGAACAATGTGGGGTGGAGAGGCAGCTGGGTACCTGGTAAAGAGCAGGCCTTGAACCATGAACCTCAGAGACCCTAAAAGGACAGTAGGTGTTGGGCCTTGCTCCTGGGCCCTGGTTCCTTTCAATTAGCTTCAGCCATCCACAGCCCCTCCCAAAGAAAGGTTTGTGGCCATCTCTCACATATCACAGGTAGAAGGCGTGACTACAGGCTGCAGAGCCTCAAGACATCGCCATACTCATGAGATACCTAAAGATCAGAGGGTGTAGCCAATTAAGTAAGCATTCCTTCCCAGACCCTCTTCCTACTTGTAAAAGGTATTTAACCTCAGGACTGCCCTGAGAATACAGGTCACAGCTTCATCCACTTTCCCCCGTGACAATAAACATTTTAAAGCCATGGACTAACTCTCTTCATTGGGACCAGACAGGGGGGAACTATAGAAACTACCAAGAGTCTCATCTACCCTGCAAGGTACCTCCAGAGTTCATCTTCTCCCCCTCCTCCCCTTTATGCTACTGGACAGTCCAGCCCATATGCCCCATCTCGGTCCTTCTGAAGCCTCTTAGTGGTGCCTGAGAGCACAAAGGCTGAGACCAGCTGGCCCAGGGACCCTCAACCAAAGAGCTCTGGCCCACATGGGGTCTTAGAGTGTGTTCTCTCCACCCCAGAGCAGAGACCTGTGGCTTCTCACAGCCTGGCATCCTCCTGGAGATGCATAAAGCATGGAGTGAGCACAGTTGAATTCCTGTACTTCTGCCCTCTGAGCTGCAGCCCTAGCCGCCCGGGGCAGCAGACACATGGGATCCACAACTCAACCCACAGGACCCACGCACATGTGAATGCTACAGCCACACAGAACAATGTCCCAATGGAGGAGTATCTTGAGATATGGGAGCCCAGGAACTGCATATCTTTGAGAGGAAGTCTTCTCCCCAGGGGTGTTACCTACTTTCCCTGTTCTTCTTCACAATTCCAGCTCCCAAGTGAGGATACTTCCAGCTCTCTTGAGCAGCTCAGGACCCTCAGCCCTGTTCCACTTCTCCCCTCTTCCTGTCAGTGCTTCTTGGCTTTTAATGAAAGTCTTACCAGGCAATAAATCTTGTAAAAGGAAACTTATGGGGAGGTGATAAATCCACGGTATGGAGGGATGAATACAGGGGTGGCCGCCTCTGCTACCAGGAGAAAACAGCCATGAATTGGACAAAGGACATGGTTTTATAAGATTTATTAGGGGAGAGGGAGTTTTCAGGACACAGATTTTCAGAGTGAGGATTGGTGGGATTTCATGTCCTGTGCTTACAGAGCACAAGGATTGGTGGATTTTCCTTTTCAGATATTGGAGGGGTTCTGTAGGAAGTTCTGGACTTTGTTTTGTTTTCTTGTTTGATTTTGTTTTTATTTGATTTCTTTTGCAGCCTTTTCCCTGCACCATGGTCACGGACTGGATGATGTTCTAGGTCTGTAAGTGAAATTGGTTAAGGTACTGTCACTCTAGACTTACTTGGGAAGGCTGGAAAGTGCTGCCAAGGTGAACAACTGTGGCAGTACCTCATTATGGCAGCAGGCAAGGGGCAGGAAAGATGGTGCTGCTGCCTTAACAGGTGCTGCAGTTTTGACACATGCAGCCATTTGACAGTTGCTGCCATTTTGGCAAGTGCTGCTGCTTTGACTGGTGTTGCCTTACGAGAACTCCTGTGTCCAGAGGCTTGGGCAGGAAAGAGATGCTGCTGCTTTGACAGCTCTTGCTGCAAGCTGCTCAAGGACTACAATAGGTATATATTTGCATAACAGTAACTTCTGTGAGAAAATTGTCAAATGGTAAGGGATAGTTGGAAAGGTGTGGGAATTAAGAGTTGGCTAATCTATATTCTGCTAGTGGTTACAGAGGTATAACCAACCATTAAAACATATAGAGCTCTACTCTAATTGGATCAGCATAAACTGTGCATAGATATTTTTTTTCCCTAGACTTGATACTGAAGATTTGAAACAAAATTCCACACCCCTTATTCTGGGGTTTTTAAAGATGTATCTTTTTGACAGGAACATGTTCAAATTCAATAATAATAGAACAATACTTTTGTCATTTATAGCTATTTTTTGGATTATTCATACTAAAGACAGGAGTGCTTTTTATTGAATATTGTAAGCTCATTTTATTTTTCAATGGAATCAACTATGAATTTATTAAAAAGTCAATAAATAACATCATATTTTTTGTTAGTTTAGTGTGTATTTTATAATTCCAATGTAAGATCAAATGTAATACCATAAGGGATTATGCCGATTGTCATTCATTCTGGACATAAAAATGTGAGAATAAAATCAAAAGGTAATCTGTACCAAAATGTTATACATGTGGGTTGCTGTCTTTAAAATTATAAAAGAAATATTAAAAATGTAGCACACACAGAAAAAAATTATGTAACACATTGGAAAGCAGGAATAAAATGCAGTTTTGAATAAAGATCATTGATGAAAATTTAAGGTGAAATGGATTATTGATAACAAAAACCTCAATGGTTCAAAATTATTTTTCCATGTGGGAAATAAATTACAAAGCAAATTTGAAAGTTTTAAGGGTTATGTTTGAAAAAAGAAGCCTTGGTTTGGAAATTATAAGGAGGTGCAAATCCATTCTAAATCAAGTACAAAATTCCCAGCCAGTAATTAAGATATTTTAATGTGTAGCCTGTATTAAGTTTTACAATGATCAAAGGTCTAGAATGAAGAGGTGGGAACCCCCTTGTGAAATTTTTCCTTAACTGAATTTAAACTGGAAATTAACCACAGGATCTGAGATGGCTTATTTTTTAAATTAGCAAACTTTGCATACAGATGCCAAAATAATTAATGGTGCATATAGATATGGTAAAACACGAAGTACTAATGTAAGTGTGAGGTGATGAATACTGTATTTGTGTATGCTGGATAAAATCACTATAGTTCATAAATTGAATACCTAGATGTTATCCTTTTTTTTTCTATTGTTGTTTTGATTAATATGAACTAATTATATAAAGACTTTACATTATATTACACCTCCATTTTCAGATAATTTTGCTCCAGGAGATGGCACTGTAGTACTTTGTTTTATAGTTCAGATATCAAATTTGTAAGCCATAGGTTATTTTCACAATGTGTTGATAATCTGAGCAAACAGACAATTTCCCTGGTCAACTTATAATCTACCATGATTGATCTGTCATGTAAAGAATATTATTTTTTAGGTTAATATTTGAATTAGGGTGTGCTCTACATCAATGTTTTATGATTTTAATGAAACATCTTTATTTTATGAGTATACTTGAAAAATCATATAACTTAACTAAAGAAGACATATATTATTTATGATTCCTATGTCTGAAGATATAACATTTCATAAAGAAATAAAAATCATTCCAATGCATATGAAATTTGAGTTGATAAATGTTAGTGATATTATTGAAAGTGATTATAAGAGGTTGGGGATTTAGCTCAGTGGTAGAGCGCTTGCCTAGCAAGTGCAAGGCCCTGGGTTTGGTCCTCAGCTCTGAAAAAAAAAAAGAAAGTGATTATGGTTTCATTCAATATTCTCTATTCATCAGATTTAGTAGATACACACATTTCTATATGAAGGACTTTTGACTTACATGAACAAAACATGAACTCCTATAGTAATTTGAATTCAACATAATTTTTGTTCATCAGTTTTTATATTTTTATTTATAACATCACCCTCTATTCATTTCTTCTAGATTCTATGAATAGGATGATTTTTTTTAATTGAAAATAGATTCCTTTCTCATACAATATAACCCAACCACATTTGCCCCTCTCTTTCCTCCTCCCAGATTTTCCTGGTCTTCTCTCTCTGCCCCAGATCTATTAAATCTCCATTTCCCTTCCAAAAAGAGCCTGTGCCCAAGAGTCAACAACCAAACACAACAAACAAGAAACAATGAGAAAAGGAAAAGGCTCCCATATTGAGGCTGAACAAAGCAACCCAGCAGGAGGAAAAGAGTCCCAAATACAGGCAAATAAATCAGAGGAACCCTTCCTCACACTGTTTAGAGTGCCACAAAATGTCAACCTAACAAGCATAACATATACACAGAGAACCTGGTGCAGACATCTTCAGGCCTTGTGCTTGCTGCTTCAGTCTTGAGCATATGTGAAACCTGCTGGGACATGTAGAGAAATTTAAATCCAAAACCATGGCTGCTCTGGCTGGAATTTAGACTGGCCTTAGTACACACCTTTAATCCCTAACAATGTACACAGATTAGTTTCTACAAGAAAGCAGCTATGTTGGATAATGACATTTAATTGAGGGACAGACAAGGGGATGAATTAGAGAACGATTTGACAGAAGGACTCAGAGACCAGTTATGCCCAACTTTTATAAGAACCACACAGAAGGGAGACACTATGTAAGAGCAGTACAGGGGAAGGTAGTCAACTCTGTTCAGTCACTTGAGCTCAGTGCTCTGGGGATGGGAGGTCAGTGAGTTTTGAGTCAGTGCAGTGAGTGTAGTGGAGCAGAGTTGTTTGTTATGAGCTCATGCAGTTCAGTGCATGTCAGCAAAGGCAGTTGATGTCAGAGAATGAGGAGGAGCAAAAAAGATTACATAAATTGCCAAAGTTAGTTTGAGGCCAAGCTGATCAATTCAGACTCCAAGAGAGACCAGATTGAATCAGTTGGCTTGGAGAAGAGTTTAAGCCATAACATTGAGTTGACCCAGACAGCAGAGTTCAGAAACAACTAGAAAAGGTGAGCTTATTCAGCAATAAGCCTCTGAGACAACAATTATATCTACTGAATAAAAGTTATTTTTACAGTGCTGATTCATGGGCCATGTTCTGCTGGTTTCCTCTATCCCTCCTGACTCTCATATGTGGAGTTCCCAGATCTCTGAGAAGAGGAATCTGTTGGAGATCTCCAAATTAGACTCTTAATCTTAAATATTCTGGCTATGGGTCTTTGCACCAGCTCCATTCTAATGCCAAAGGAAGTCTCTCTGAAGGTAACTAGACACAAAATTGATCTGTGAGTATATCAGAATATCACTAGATATTCACTTTACTGATTTTTTTCCCTTTGGACATTTATATTTGGATCCAACCTAGGTCTCTGGTTCCTAGACATTCAGGCAGTGTTTGTAGGTCTGGGCTTCCTCTCAGGATGTGGGCCTCAGGTTAAAACAGACAGTGGTTAGTCATTTCCACTAGGTCTCCACCATCATGTCTTGAAGGCTGAACAGATTGTAGGTTAAGATGTTTGTGGCTAGGTTGAATTTCAGGTTTCTCTTTCCATAACCTGCAATATACCTTCATGTGCCAAAGAGACTACTAGAAGGTAGGGGCGAAGGCTTTGTCCAGGTACTACCTTGACATCACTAAGTTCAGTGAATTCTGTCGATGTCTTCCACAATCCACATCTCCTCACTGTCAATCAGCTTTTTCTGTAGTGAATCTTTGAATATAGAAACAAACTGAGTTATTTTGAGATTTTCATGGAGCCTCCTTGGCCAACAACTCGACTGAATACAATCAAATTTTACAACTAGAATCTTGCCAGACTACAAAAGGCAGCAAATTCAGACTCCATGTCTTCCATTGCTAGGATTCATTATTTGAGTCTTCCTCATAGATTTCAGAAAATTATCACTCTTCTAGGTTTCTACATCAATCCCTAGATGCCTCCCAATTCGAGCTGTCTCTCCTTGTGCTCTCAACATTCATTCTTTCTCCCCAACCTGATATTTTCAGCTCTGTCTTTACCAGCCCCAAGTCCACCGGATTACCTTCTATTCATGTCTGAAGAAATAAATATTTCTCCCAGGTATTTCTAAGAAAATTCCATGTATGTTTACTATTGTAATTCAGTGGCATTTATTAATCATAAATCTTCTTTAGTCATTATACTAGACACAATTGCTATACCAGTGGAGGAAAAAACAAAAATCTCTGATTTTGAGGCTATTTTTAGTCTCCTATGAGTCAAGCTTGTAATTTTAAATTATAAATTTTATTAGCAGTGCACAAATATTGAAGGGTTGCTTATTTTTTATAAAGGTAATAATGATTCATATTGAAACATTTGGCCATATCTAAAACAGGAATTATGGTCATTATTACTGTCAGGAAGAATAATGATGAAAAAACATACCAATATTAATCCAGAATGCCTAAAAATAGAGTTGAATAAACTCATTCTGAAATTTAATCAAGCTGGCACTGTATTTGTTTCTCATGAAATCTTTACCCCTAGAGCAACATCTTAGGGGCCAAAGATTTGTAGCTTCCCACCTATGTCAGCCTGCTTTTCTGAATGATTCAGAAAAACATAACTTCTTGTTTTTCTTTCCATCTCTCTTCTGAGCATACTTTCCTAAACACTTTAGGTTTTTTAATTTTTATTTCAAGGTCTTCCTACATACCTTTTGACTGCTTGTCTGCCTGTGTTGGTCCTCTGTTCCAGTGTAATGGCATATATTTTTTTCCTTCATTTTCCTTTAGGCTGCTTACTCTTGAAGTTTACTTGTTCTTATTTTTCTTTCTTTCCTTTTTCAACACAATCAAATCTGCCTTGAATTAACCAACCAGTCAGACAACAATAAAACATAGATAAAAGAAAAAATCTAGCTGTAAAATCAATCTTTCTAAGTCTTTGGAAGGATGAAGAGCACAGGTAGTTTGCATTATGACTTAGAGAAAATGAATCTGCAGTTGCTGGATGCATCAAGGAGGTAGGGGAAAAATCAAAGATATACTTCAGTCAAAATTATAAGGATCATAAATTCTAGATACAGGTGTAACAAAAGCTCACTATGTGTTTTAAGTTATGTTTCTAGTCTGCTTTCGTTTCCCCAAAAGTAATCAATCTCAACATCAGGCATTTGTTTTGAAAATAGACTATACCTGAAAGAAGGGTAGGATACATTTTCTCCAGAGGACAAAGAGAAGGACAAAAATCAACAGGAATGACAAGGAAAAACTCTGACAGAAGTTTGAATACTATAGCACCTCAAACTCCAAAAGATTAAACAGTCAAACTCCTAACTAGATTAGCATGAAGTCTGACATTAATCATCTGTTAACTGCAGTTCCTATTAGCTACACAGCGTGTCCAGCTGTCAACATACACACACAAAATAATGCAAGCCACGAACAAAAGTCAAGACACTGAAAGCCTGAATCAGTCAGGAAAACTGATCTCGTTGATCATACTGAAGTTATGAGGCAAAAAATGCTATGATTAATGCAGGAGAGCTAACTTGGGAAAATGTAGAGAAGATAAACAAATTTAGTCACTATAAGCACAGATAATGTTAGTATTAGGAAACTAAAAATGGTGTCAGGAACAAAAGCATATAAGAAAATAGACATGCTTATCAGTTGTTCTGCCTAAGGGGGAAAAAACAGTAAAGCTAATGGCAGGTCAATAAAACACTTCAAACTAGTAAAGAAAGAAAAATATCTCTATCAGAATTCATTAGGAAAGTTAAAATGCACTGCACTGTAGGCAGAGTAAAAATTGCATCAGAGAAGAAACAAAGACATGAGAAAATCAAATTGATTCTTGTTCTTAAACAATTTAAAGTATAATAATTTTTCAATGTACTGTAGTAACTATATTTTCTGATTTGTGATAGACATGTAAAATAAAACCTGTGCTATCATAACTATTAGCATGATATACGTATGCATCTTATGTATACATCAGTATGATATACGTATGCATCTTATCTGTAGTGAGGTACTTATATAAAAGAAACTTCAGTATCAGGAACAGTGTTATAATATTTTAAATGAGTTGACAGTCATTAAAATATATTTTGAACTATAGTAACCATTAAAGACATAAGGAATACTGAAATCTAAGTGAGACTACATGCCAATTTATCAAACAAAATTGCCAATTAAGAAAAAGATAAAAGATAAAGTAAAAAATGGCAACATAAAGTTAACAATATATGGTAGATACAAGTCTGAAAACATCTTTTAAAAATATGTTGATTGTATAAACAGAGCAGTTGATGACAGATTGTTAGAGTTGATTTATTAACTAGGCCAACTAAATATTGCCTACAAGAAACTCACTGTACATAATGTTGCCTTCTCCTACATGCTGATATAGTTTCTTTAAAAATGATCAGTAGGATGTTATCTTAGGTTTGGGAAAGTCACATGCAGGAAGATGTTAATATTAATATGTGAGCCAAAAAAATTTGTGAAGATGAGGGAAAAAAATCTCTTGCTTTCCTACTTTCTATTGATAAATCTCTTTCAATGCTAAAAACATGCTTTGAAAGGTAAAATAAAATGCTCATCCATTTTGATGTTAAGTTATACACTAATGTTGAAATTTATCATTAATTTATGATCAAATACCGAATAACTTACAGTCTTCAAGTAATTAAGGTACATACATACAAATATATAAAAACAACATGAATACTAAAATGAATTTGTACATCAGTCTAAACATTGGTCCATAACTACAAATTACTTGTTAATTTCACCACTAATTTAGAAATTTATTTGTCAGTGTATAATTTATACAACACATATGTTTTATTATTTTACAGTATAACTTATCAATCAATCAATACCATAACAAGCAGGGAAATCTGGACCTATTGATTGTTTACCTTTATAAACATTTTTGCAACTTTACAATGTGTCCTGAGACTATGTCTATGATAATTGAAAAGTTGTAAATTAACATTTAAGTAAATTATTTAATTTAGTTTTAAACAAAACAGTAACAACAAATATTATTAATATGTATTTGTATATGTACCATGGAACTTTTTCATATAATTGGGCTGTTGAAATGATTTAAATGATTTAAACAATGATTACTCATCATAACTAAAATGGATTATGTCTCTTTTAGTACTGCAAAGCATTGATCAACTTTATGTGCAGTTTGTTACAAAATATTTGTCTTGCTACTCATATATAGCACGTAACACTATGGATAATATTAATTTATATTATATGCATTTTAGAAATTATTTCATGTCCATATTCTTAACATACTAAAAAGATATATATCAATATATCTAATTTATAAACAGAACATTAAATTATATATGCCTGCCATACCTGGATCTATAGGCATTCTGAAGGGTCTGTTTCCAACCTCAAAGTCCAGTGACCCAATTGCTCCCACAAATCCACACCTCCGAATCTTTTTAAATAGTGTCACTCTCAGGTGACCAAGTATTCAGCTCTCTAAACTTACATGGTCCATATTCATTCAAACCAGCATACTCATCAAGGGAAAATAATCCACCAAAAGGACATGGCAATTTTTAACATCTATATATCTAACACATAGGAAACAAATTCATAAAAGAAACACTACTATAGCTAAACTCACATATTGATTCTCACACACTAATAGTGGGTGACTTCAATACTAGAATCTGGCAAATAGATATGTCATCCAGACAAAAACTAAACAGAGAAATGATGGGCTAACTGATATCATAAACCAAACTGACCATATGGTATTTACAGAACATTTCACACAAACACAAAGAAATGCAGTTTCTTATCAACACTTATAAAACTTTTTCCAAAATTGATCATCCACTTGGACACAAAGCAAGTCTCAACAGACCTATACCCCAAAACTGAAATATCACCCTGCATCCTACTATCAGACCATCATAAATTAAAGCTGATCTTCAACAACAGAAACAACAGAGAGCTTACAACCTCGTGGAAAATACTGAACAGGAAAATGGAGTCAGACTGAAATTAAAACATTCTAGCATCAAATGAAAATATAACATATGCATGCTTATGGGACACAACAAAAACACTTCTAAAGGGGAAGTTCATAGCAATAAGTGTCAGAATAAAGAATTTGGAGCGATCCCATACAAGTAATTTAACAATGAACGTGAAAGGTCTAGAACAAAACCAAGAAATTACCCAGAAGAAATACTTGGCAAGAAACAGTCAAGCACAGTGTTTCATAAAATAGAAATAGTAGCAACAAAAAGAGAATATTAAAACAAATAAATGCAACAAAGATTTGGTTGTTTGAGAAAAATAAATAAAGTTGCCAAATACTTAGCAAAATTTACTAAAAGGTGGGGATAGAAGATTTAATTGAATACAACTGTGAATGAAAAGGGAATGGTCATGGATAACCAGAGATACATTGGCATCAGAAAATCACAAGTACATTCTATAAAAACATATGTTCCATCAAACTGAAAAATGTAAAAGACATGGATAGTTTTATCTATACATATCACTTACCAAAGCTAAATCAAGATCTAAGCAATTTAAACAGACCTATACCCCATAGTGGAATTGCAGCAATAATAAAATTCTCCCAAGAAAAAAAGAACAGGATCAGATGTTTTTAGCATAGATTTTAACAAATGTTCAAAGAAGACTTAATGCAAATACTCTCCAAATTATTTCAAAAATAGAAATAGATGGAATATTATCCAATTTATTTAGTGAAGTGACAATTACTGTGATATCATTTTTTTTCTAATAAGACAAAATTTATTTAATATCCTAAAGTTTTGATTACAAGTATCCAACAGTATAAAAAGTATAAAACAGATCTGTAGATTCCTAATATATTGATACAAATGCATGACTGCATACAGTACAACCTACAAGCAGAAAGGGGGGAGAAGGCTGTAATTGAGGTCTAGAAATAAATGATAAATACAGAAATAGAGATAATCTGTCAAAATATATTCTACCACCAATACTGCAGCTAAATGTATAAAAAAATTCCATGTTAAAGTAATGCAGAAAAATGGTAATGGCCAGACTCTGTACTACACCAGAGTTGTGGAGAAATGACTCACTCATTGGGCAGTCTGTGCATGTGGTAGCTTGTAGGTAGGTTTTCCCAAAAGGAAGAAATACACAATGTAAAACTATAGGATGCCACAAACTGCCTTCTCCATGTAGTGAAACTCTAAAGGATTTTTAAAAATCCAGTTTCTAAACTAATCACAAGGAACAGAATACTAAGGCAACCATACACACCTCCTCTATGTGGTCTCAAGTGGCAGTACTGTTTTTCCTGAAATCTGAGAAGAGGCAATTAGACAACTTCAGTTGGGTTCCACCGAGAAGCCAAGCAAATCATTGAGATCTAGAGGTGCAGAGCTCAATTCAGCTATCATGATGTTAAGAAGCCAACTCAACCAACCAACACACAACTCTTCTCTTCTAGTCAACTTTAAATAGTGGGAGAAAAACAACAAAACCTGAAACCCTATTAAGGTCTATGGGAAGGCAAAGAACTATTCTAGAAGTAAAGCCTCCACAGAAGTCAACTGAGGTAATCCAGAGCTAGAACTGAATCATGTGGATTGCAGTGAATCCCAGACAGCTGTGTTAACACCAATGCCAATGATTAACATGCTGTAAGGCCTCTAAGAAACATGTCCCAAGCATCATCAGCTGTCCCCGTGCATCCCCAGGACTTACACATTCTGATGAAATAGTTTCTAACCACACGGTTCTCTACTTTGTGGTGATGCTTTGGTACTATCCTTATAGGACCTTTCCCATCCTAGAGGCAGGCCATCCCCAGAAGGAGACCTGGTTCTGTTTTACAAGATCCCCATAAAGTCTTCTATTAATATGAAGATAAAGGGAGGCAACACAGCGCTATTTGTGTAATTGTGTACTTCAGAAATTGCCTTCTCCTTCAAGCTATTTGCAGAAAGCTCAGTCCGTTCTGATTAATAATCAATACGGGTCTGAATCATCAGAACCTTGGCAGTGCCTTAGCATTTAAAATATTTAAGTACCTTACAGGGGCAGGTCATGCTACTGAGTTATGACAAAATTGCATGAGCGAAAACAAGTGTAACCAGCCATTTAAAAATGCTCCAACCACCTCCTCTCTACAGAAAGAGTAAACTACATATTGTTTATCAAACAACAAATCCCATCTCTGTCCCCTGAAATTCCCCTTATTCCATTCATTAGAGGGGAACTTTTTATAAAAGACTTAAAGAGCATTTTATATCAGCATTCAGCTTTCCTATGAAATACTCAGTGTCTTAAATAGCATGTACACTTTTTTTTTTTTCTCGCAGTAAGCTAGAGACTGGCTTCTGAGTTTGTTGGATGAAAGGTAAGGAGAGTAACTCCTTAGAAACTATTCTAGAAAATGTCTTTTGGCAGAATAGCAGGTATCCAAGTAAAAAATAGAAGGGTCAGTTTGTTTTGTGTCTTTTCAAAGTTTAAACTGCTCTTCGTTTCCTTCTAAATGAACCTCGGTCACCACTCCTGAGTGGAGATGGGCAGAGGCATTGACCCCTGTTTCTTCTTGGGCTTCTCGGCCCAGGCTTTCTTACTACTGAAGCAAGGCTCAGAGAGATGAGGATTTCCCTCAAACGGCCCTTATAGGTGATCCCAGAGCATATTTTCTGTCTTTTGCAGGAGGTAAGATCTAAGAAGGAAAAAACTGGAGTTCTGTTAGAGCCGGAAGTCATCTCTGTATCTGAGCCCTCATCTGACTGGTTACTGTAGCATGGAGATTGGGCTGGAGGGGCAGGCACTTGAGGTGGTGCTGTGAGCATCAGAATTGTGGCGTTTATATTCCTTCTGCAGTTTACTGATCTGGTTGCTTTTCATCATGTTTCCAGATAGAGTTTTCACTTTCTTTGGTTTCAATTTTATCTTTAGACTGCTCTTGCATCTGTCACATGGTTTCAGTTTTGATTTTTGGTTCTCTCTCTCTCTCTCTCTCTCTCTCTCTCTCTCTCTCTCTCTCTCTCTCTCTCTCCTGCCTGCAGCAACTTCTTCCATCTTTTCACAAGCGTTCTAGATGTCTTCTGAGCAAGCCTCATGCAACCCAACAGCTCTGGAAGTCTTTTTCATAATATTTACTGTCCGTGAACCGTGAGCTGGAGTACATGGCTCTGCATACACAGCAGGCCTCTAGACTTCGGTATGCCTTTGGCTTGTGAAAACCAAACGTCTTTTCTTCTGGTCAAAGCTTCCATGCGCAGCAGTGTCCCCATGGTACAAACTGCTCCTGACCAACTACCGGCAAGCATTCCCTCTGCCAGCGCCAAGTTCAGAAAGATTGTCTCCAGCAGTTCTTCAGTTGCTTTCCCCTTACCCCGATATCTTAACCACCTAAACCATCCATCCAAGAAGATAAGTTCAGACTGATTACTGTTATGAATACAGATGCAAAAATTCTCAATAAATTTCTTGCAAGTGAAATCCACGAACACATGAAAGAAATTATCAACCATGGTCAAATGACGTTTATTTCAGGGGTTAAGGGTGGTTCAAGATATGTAAATCAATAAATATAATCTACCATATAAATAAACTGAAAGACCAAAACTACATGATCATTTCATTTGATACAGAATTAGCCTTTTCCTCCATGATTCGACTAATTTACTCATATTACATCCCGAACACAGCCACCTCTTTTCCCAGTTTCTCCTCACATCCCTTTCTCACTCCCCGCTTCAACTCTGAGAGGGAGTAGGTACTTCCTGTGTACCATAATTGTGGGACTCACAGGAAAAGCATGCTGCACATTTGCTTTATATGTGAAAGGGGCTTAGGTCCAGCCCTTGTATGCTCCTTGGTTGGTAGTTAAGTCTCTGGGTGCTGCCAAGAGTCATGGTTAGTTAACCCTATTGGTCTTCTTCTGGAGTCTTTATTTTCTCCATGTCTCTCAATCATTTCCCCAACTCTTTCACAGGAGTCCTTTGGCTTCATCTCATGTTTCACTATGGGTCTCTGCATCCGTTTTAGTTAGCTGCTGAGTGGAGCTTCTCCAAGGACAGCTATGCTAGGCTCCTGTGAGTGAATCCACGCTGACAGATACAAACATAGTCTAATGCTCAAAAGTAGTTGAAGGAGGAAGGCAAGCCTGTGATGTGTCTCTATTGATCCTCTGATGACCGCTCAGAACATTACCCCACCCCAAAAGTGTCAGGGGTTGCTATATCATTTATTTATGTCTGTCTCAAACAGGGTACCTGTGCTTCCAG
Source organism: Arvicanthis niloticus (assembly GCF_011762505.2). Taxonomy (NCBI): domain Eukaryota; kingdom Metazoa; phylum Chordata; class Mammalia; order Rodentia; family Muridae; genus Arvicanthis; species Arvicanthis niloticus. The sequence continues at coordinate 42,324,835 of NC_047672.1, read as the reverse complement.
GTCAGCAGTGACAAATATAGCTCACAACAGTGTCTTCACATGTTGTATTATTGTGAGAAGGCTTTAAAAAAACTAAGACCCATCTAAGTCTCACAGTGTATTCCTGTAATGTACTACTTGTGCAGTCACAGGAGTAGTTGTTTCCTCAGTCCTCACATAGACCTTCATGTAGTGGTGACTGACTTGCAAATTCATCAAAGTTGAGTTCATAGTTGTGTCTAAGGATTCCAGGTGCACAGTCACAGAAAGAAGCCCCAAGAGCATCCTGACACTTGGGGCACCATGTAGACATGGCTGGGATCCACATTCATCAATTTCCAACTCATAATTCATACCAGAGTACTCTTGCCGACAGACATGCCTGTTTCTTCCTATTCTTCATTCATGCAGGGATAAGAAACACATTCACCCACTTCCAAGTCACAACACCTTCCTTTGTATCCAGACACAGAGAAGCAGGAGTAGCCATTGATTCCAATCTGGCACACAGCCTCATTGTGGCAAGGACTGGAAGTACACTCATTGTTATCTGTCTCACAGAACATTCCAGCATTACCAATAGGGCAAATACAGGCATTATCATTTCATTAGAGGCAGAATAAGCCTTTAAAAGAATCAAGCACTGTGACATGTAATAAAAGTCCTGGAGAGATTATGGGTACAAGAGACACACCTTAACATAATAAAGGTAAATACAGAAATTCCATAGATAACATCAACTTAAATGGAGAGAAGTGCCTAGCCATGACAATAAACTCAGAAACAAAACAAGAGTGTCCTCTTATACCTAATCAAAACATAATTCCAATGGGATTCTCAACTTAAAACCAGATACACTGAACTGATCAAAGAATGTGGGAAAAGACAGCCTTTAATTCATTGACACAGGCAAACTTTCTGAAGGAAACATTTTTAGTGGAGGCATTAAGATCAACAACTAATGAATGAGATTTCATGATCCTGAAGGCTTCTACAAGATAAAAAACAATGTCATTGAAAGAAAGTAATGGCCTGAAGAGTGGGAAAAACTTTTTTGTTTCATTTTTTTTTTTTTGTTTTTGAGTTAATTTATTTTGTCAATTACACATACTATAGAGGACTAACATCCAAAAAGTGTAAAGAACTTAAAAACCTAGATATCAAGAAAACATATAACCCTATTAAATGGGATGCAGATTTAAAAGACAATGTACAAAAGAGGAAACTCAAATGTCTATGAAGCATTTAAATAAATGATCAAAATCCGTCATCTCCAGGGAAATGCAAATCAAAGATGCTGGACTATTCACAATGAATATAGACTTTTTTGTTTGGTTTTTTGTTTTGTTTTGTTTTGGTTTTGTTTGCTTTGTTCTGTTTTGTTTTGTTTTTCGAGACCGGGTTTCTCTGTGTCCTGGCTGTCCTGGAACTCACTCTGTAGACCAGGCTGGCCTCGAACTCAGAAATCTGCCTGCCTCTGCCTACCAAGTACTGGGATTAAAGGCGTGCGCCACCACCGCCCGGCATGAATATAGATTTTTAAAATATCTCTTAGACATTGGTAGAGTGTATATTGTTTATGATGATAAATGTTGCTCACCTTTCAGTTCAGTGTTCATAGTACTTATCATGTGGCCATAATGTGAAATGGTGGAACTTTGAGACTTTTATCCATTGAAAGTATGCCATGAGTCACACAACTTTGAAGGTTTTCCTACTTCTCTTTCTAGCCTACTTTGTTCACTCCCTCATACTCTACCATGTTAGAAGCTAACAGCAGAAGGTCTCATTAGGTTAGACACCTCTCATCCTTGTTCTATGCCTGACTTGCCATGATAAACAGAACTCTCTAAAACAATGAAACACAAATCTACTCTAAGTCTTTGGTCTCAGGTCATTTCTCACAACTAAGAGGAAGTAGAAAATGCAAATACAGAACATTTTTTCCCTTTAAGGTAATGCATTATTTGGCTACATGTATTGTTACATTTGAGAGAGCCTGTTAGAAGAAGAAACACTTGAATTGAATGTATATGAAAAATAAAATAATTTTTAAAAACTCACAGCATATTAACTATAAAAATATAATAAACATTTATGACTTTGTAGAAACTTGCTGATAAGAAGGCTAGAAGATTTGGTACAATTTCTTATGAATTCACCATGATGGTATTAATATGTATCTTATAAACTTAAAAAGCAAGTAATGCTAAATACTTTAGTGAAGTGAAAAGAGGTTTCAACAAAGTCAGTACAATAAAATGTTTAACATCTATGGTAATGGATTTTCCAATTGCCTAGAGTTTTGAGTGTGCAATGTTCAAATAAACCAAAGCATGACACTTTTTCCCCCAAATAGGCAAAATATCAGAACAACCAACAGATTTTTAAAAAATAGTTCTCAAGAGTAAATTTATAATTTATAATAAAAAGTAAAAATATGATAGATTTAACTATCATATGATAAAATATGATAGATTATCATATAAAATATACCATAACACATTTCAAAAGTAGGAAATACAATATTAAATATTTTGTTTTATCTAAAATAGTATAAGGATATAGCTAATTTTAAATTTTTATTTTCTCTCCATAAACTATATTGTCCTCATAATTTTAAGGATAAATGCATGCTGTATGAATTTAACTTTTAATAAAAGAGTTGAATTGTGAACAGAAAACAAAGTGTAGTTTTATAGGAAACAACAGGATTATGCTTGGCTACTACTTTTTGTAATAAATGTTCAAAAGCATGAAGTACTAGTCAATGTAAATTATTACTACCATAACTATGTGTAGTATAAATTGTTCTTGCAGCTTACATAAGACTCATCCTGAAGACTTGAAAGAAAGAGTTGGTATGTTTGCTATTTTAAACCTCTTATTTAATGAAACTCTATTGAGTATTGTGCTGTGCAGATGTTGTCAAATTTATATAAGATATTGTCATCTGAGAGGGAGGAACCTCATAAAGAGAAATGCTTCTACATGATCAGGCTGGAGTCAAGCCTGTATTATTTTTTTCTCAATAATCCATGAGAGAGGGCACAGCCTGTTGTGTGTTTGGTTATAACTTGGCTGGATGTTCTGGGTTCTATAAAAATTCAGGCTCAGAATCCAATGAAAAGCTAGCTACTAGACAGCATTCTTCCATTGTTTCTGCATCAGTCTGCCTCGGGTCCTTGATCTGCTTGAGCCCCTGTCCTGACTTCCTTTGATGAAGAACCACAATGTGAAAGTGTAAGGTGAGTAACTCCTTTCTTCCCACTCTTCTTTTGTCACAGTGTTTCATCACATCAGTAGTAACAATAACTAAAACAAATACACTAGAAAGCCTTAGAATCATACATCAGAAACTAACCAGTGCAAATGATGTTCCTTTGAAACTTCTACTTACATATCAAAATATATGTTTGTTGCCTATAAAAATGATTTGATAATACATTCAGTCAATTGAAGGGCTGGAATGAGAGGTGTATTAGGTGATTAATGAAAAGCAATATAGCAGAATAGTTTTATGAGAAAAAATAAATTATTATTAAGCTAAAAGAGAGCTAATTACCCATTATATAAGAAATTTTATCTTAATAAATGACTTTAAAATTTAAAATAATGTCCAAATTAACTTCAGAAGAGCCTATGTTGAATGCATTGTTTATACAGCTCTTAAGAAGTAAAAATAATTTCTCTTAAGAATATTCTTTTTAATTCTTTATAAATTCTTCCTAACATTTACACTAATAATGCTACAAATTATCTATTATGTTAAGAGTACTATCATGTATCTCATAATATAATTTTTGAACTTTAAACTTTTTATATGATTATGTACTTTTAACAGGCATAGAACTGAATACATTTTATTCAAATATCCCTGATCCAGATATCTCAGAAGGATAATTGAAGGAAAAATTAATTTTACTTTTGGGATTATTTCTCTCATATCTAGAACTTAATAAAAGCCAGGATTCTATTTTAATTACATAAAAATTATTTGAAAAGAAATCTATAAAGTAATACAAAGGCTTTTCTATAGAAAAGTGAATTCATCATTTAAAAACTTCCTATTAGCTTTCATATCCTGTGAGATCCTTCTTAAACTAGAACCCTTGTTTCCAAGTGGTCATAGTGTACTTTCAGTCATTCAATAGTTTTGAAGATGCTTATTTAAAATTCTTTAAGTCACCACCATGCTCTGAACAGTTTCAAACATGCCTTTGCTGCTTGCACATATAGCATTGATTTTTCTATTTCCACATAAAAATAGTCTGCCTAAGAAGCAAGTCTTGATGACTTCCAATATTATTTCTTATCTTTGTGGTGTTCTTAGAGGCTCTTAGAGATGATTTTTCCCTACAGTATATTTGGAAGTTGATCTCATTGGTCTTATCGTATTGCCTTTTAGCCATTCACTATTTTGTTGGCATAGAAAGTAGTGTATAAGAGTTTGAGTTTCTCAAAGTCATGTATTCTCTTCAAGTTCATATATTCCAAAAGTTCTAACAAGTGGGAAAACTTACAGCATTCAAAAACTTTATACTAATTTGGGTTAAGAATCTGCTTTCTCAGGAAAAATGTCAGAGGACCTCTAATCACTTAGCTAGGAAAAGCTTGAAATATAGCTCAGTACATGAAAGTTTCCTGGTGTTAGCATGGAAAAATAAAAATCAGACCTAAGTGATAAAATGAAAATTAGGTAACAGAAAAGAATTGTAATTGTGGATGTCTGACATTTCCAGTTGTTTCTTCTTTTAGATGGTCAATTCAGGCAGTATTTTAGTTCATGAAGTTATGTTTCTTTTTTATGTTTTTTTTTAAATGTGGTTCTCTAGCAGAGGATAAGTATTTAGTAGTATTACCCCAGATTTGTTCTATTCCTGCAATTACATGCTCCAGAAAAATTGCGGGAGAGCTATTATCATTGTTGAAAGTAGAAGAGAACTGAAATTAAAATGGTTATGATGACCTTCAGTGCATGAAACTGAATCTTCAAAACCAATATGTAGTGGGTTTTTTGTTTTTTGTTGGTTTTTTTTTTTTATCATTAATACATGATCAGTGCAGTAGCACAAAAGAAGTTTTGCAACAAGGTCTATCAATCTTTCAAAGCTTTAAAATCACTCTGCTTATTATCATATTAATTCTAAGAGCTTAGATTTTAATTAAGAAAGTAATTATTGATAGTGATAGGTGAGCATTCATAAATAAAATGATTTTGCTATTCGAAAACATTAAGTACATGTCCAACACTGAAATAATTAAAGAGTTTTCAAACTTTTAATGACCTAACTCTCTGCTCTGTCTTGAAACCATCACGATACTTTCTAAATTGAATATTATGACATATGATATTCAGTCAAAATTATTCAGCTTACCCGAGATTTATTTGAATTTATAATAGTCTGGAGTCTAATTATTTCAGATATATCCTAATTGGAAGAAGAGAGGATTACCTCTTACATATATGTGAAAGGATACTGTATTTAGGATCTGGTAGTCATTTCAAATATTTCTGTAAGTATAGGATTTTTCCACCATTGCCTCATTTCTAAAATAATGACTCAGAGGCTTATTATTTATTAAAATTTTAAGTATTTATTAATACTTAGACTATAAGTTATGCCTGTTCCCACTAGCTTGTATTGACCTGTTTATACTAGTCTATCTGCCATATGGCTAGTTACCTATCCTTCAATCTAGGGAATTCTCCCTTTTCCAGAGTTCCTTTTTCTCCTTCTAACCCTGCATCAGCTAAATGGCCATCAGACTTTTGTTGACAGGTGATGCTTCCATACAGTACCAAATATGGAGATTATCCCTCCATATTTCAAAATACCCTAATGTAAATTTTGTTGTTGCCTATGCATGCCACACCCATTTAAGTATGAAATTCCTTTTCAGCACAGTTTATTATATTGCTCTGAAAGGTACTAAAGAAACATTTTGAAATGGGGACTTCCTGATGGTGAGAGGAGCCCTGTCAAAATTGAGTCAGTAAGGCAAGTAATACAGATAACCTATGAGGAAAGTGCTCATAAAACATTCTTCTGAGCATTGCTGTTGAAAAGGGAACAGAGGGAGATGGGCTGACATAGTGCCTGGGATAATTTTATAAATGAAATCATAGTAAGGCTAGAGAGAAGCTGCATTTAACTATAAGGACAGTATGAAGTCAAAGACTTGTAAAATGTATAGAAATATAAATGAGCAAATCATTCATATATATATATATATATATATATATATATATATATATATATATATAGTTTCTGAAGTCAAAAATTGTGTTACCAACTCATATATTTATTTTCTCTCACCTTAAATCTCAACTGCAGTGTTCCTTTCCTCCTCTTTGTTGGTTCCTCTCTCCTACCTCCATTTTCAGCCAGCTCAACTCCTTCTGAGTTTCTCTTCAGAACAGGGCAGGCCTCCAAGGAATATTAACTAAATATGGTATAAGAATATGATAAGACCATGAATATACCCTCATACCAAAACTGGACAAGACAACCAAGTCAGAGGAAAAGGTTCCCCAAAAGAGTCAAAAGAATCAAAGACAGCCCCTGTTCCTACTGCTAGTAGTCCCACAAAAACTCAATATTAATAACCATAACATATATGCAAAGGACATAGGTCACATGTTCCTTGATTGTTGCTTCAGTCTCCACGAGTCTTTATGAGCCCTTGTTAGTTGATTCTGTGAACCATGTTCTTTTCATGTCTATAACCCCTCTGGTTGCTAAATCGTTCCTGCCCTTTGGTTGCAGGATTTCCCAAGCTCTACCTAATGTTTGGCTCTGGGTGTCTGCCTCTTCTCTTATCAGTTAATGCATGAAACCCCTTTGATTATGATTATGTTAGTTTCATTCTAAGAGCATAACAGAATATCACTAGAAATCATTTCATTGACTTTTAAAAATTAATCCATAAAATAAATATTAAAAATTATTTTATACTTAACAGTTATAATTCCATCATAATAACTACTTTTAATACATACTCATTTTAACTGAAATATGCCAAGAAAGCAAAATAAACTTGTGAAACTTTAATAAAATATTGATAATAAAGATGATTTCTGCATGATAAAATACAGATGAGGTAATTTATAGTACTATTTTCCATTGATTTCCATTGAGTTAATCATATGGCATTAGTATAGTATAATATAATGTATGTAATTCTTTTGAAACAACTACTTATATACTAATCAATTAATTTATTTTAGCAGAACAAATGATTATAACTCAAGGGTTAACACCTAGTTTCAGAGAGGTTTAATAGTTACTTGTATATCCTTTATACATAGCTCTCTTTTTTACATAGAATCATTTATATTGGAGTTATAACATTTAATATATTGTGGATTTATAACAGGAATACACATATTATAAAGTATGTATATATACATGCATATATATCACTTATCACTCAAAAGTACAATAAATGTTGTTGATATAAGTTAAAATGGAGAAAATTCTACAAATATCTGAGTCTATCAAACCTACTAAGCTCTGTAAAGACATTAACTCTTCTTGATTTACATAACACATATGCTAGAATAAAACACACAAGCTAAGTTTTTTATTCAGAAAGGGTTAACTTTTCTAATTATTGTGCATGATTCTGTTCAGTGTAATTAACCAAATTACATAGCCTTATAAGATTTATTAAATATTTTTTTTTGCTTCAATGGTCTTTCTATTTGGTCCTCCCATTTGGATGTCCTTGGGGAGCTACTGGTCCATGACTTGTTTATAGGAGCTGGATCATGAATCTTCTCAAATAAATATCCATCTTACAATGTACCATCACGAGATTGTTTTAACAATGGTAATGTCAAACATATACCTTGGGAATAGGTAACATTCTCATGAATATATTATATAGATGAGCCATAAAAGATTCACACCCTTGACCTTATAGTTATCATGAGCCTCACTCTGGGAAACTCTCCTTCAACAGTGATTCTGGAATGTATATATATTGCATATAATTGTACACTTGGACTAGAGTGAATGCTCAAATTAAGACTGGTTCAGTAAGTGTGCCCTTCCCCCAGGCCTGAGCAGGCCTGCAAAGTCATTTGCCACAATAGACCAAGCAATAGTAGGACCTGAGATGAATTGCATTATACAGCCTGCTACCTGAGCTAAGAAGAATGGACTGCCTGCTGAGCTAGCCTTGATACCTTCCCAACTGCTATCTCCTTACCCAGCCCCTGAACCAGAAGAGACTCTGGGGGGATGGGGCTTCTCCTTTATATGTGAAAGCAAAATATTAAACTTCAGAATACTTTGTCTTGGCCCCATGTTTCTCTCACCCTCCTTCCCGTTAATTCCCAGGCTTCGTCTCAGGAGAACCCGGTAACCATAGTTGCAGGAAACTACAAGTAAGAGGTAAAAAAAGAATATTCTAGTTATCTCCGAGAAGATTATAATTAGATAGTTTGTAGGGAGAGATATACATGGAACTTGGAATGTATTGAGGAGACTGAATAACCATGATAAATTACTTTATAAGATTTATAATTTCCTACATTTCTCTCAATGTTGAAGAGTATCAAACTCCATGATTTTTGCAGAAATCTATCTAGTGTTAAATTCAATTTCCTGATTAAAATTTGTTTCCCCCCAGTCACTTCTATTAATTTTTAGCAAGCTATCTTATCATATAATCAGTTCATTCTGTTTCTTGCAATATTGAAAATCTCATGCTGTTTGATTTGATTTATACGAATTTGTCCACCCATGGAAAACATGTCTCAGTGTTCTGGTCCTATAGTTTAAACTGCTATTCCTTGTGATTAGTGTTTGTTTTAATCTCTGAATCTCATGTGTCATTTCAATGCTTGATTTTCTCATATATGTTATTACAGCATGTGCATAGCTAAATCTGAGTAGCACAGTAAGAATCATATAGTATAATTTAAATTAAGTATGAATTAAATTGCATATGTCCTTTGTATCCATTGCTTTCTAAGTGAGCCCACATACTTTTGCAATACTACTATGTGGCGGTATCTGCCTTTATCTTAATTGCCTATGACTGCTCCATCTTATCCCACTGTATATCTCATCATTTTTTACTAGTGGAATGTGTGAGTAACGGACAACTATGCTAATGCATTCCCTATTAAGTGTGTGCTGATGCGTCTTATTTAACTAATTACCAACAGATTGTTCTCCAGAAGAGCCATTTACTTATGTAGTCTTATATAACAAACCCACTTTGCTAATTAATGCATTTAATTTTGGTTTCTCTCCAGTGTTACAGTATATGCTTATATGAACAAAAATGTTCTTACTTGGTAATCTTTGTTTCGAGAATACCAACTTCATAGTACCAAAGTTATAAATGTCATTCAGAGAGAATGAGGAAATAAAACCTTAATGTAAAGTTCTAGGTTATTAGTTTTTGTATTGAAAATGTTCTTACACTATTTCTTCTAAAACCACTTACTTTATTTTGGAATTATACTAGAAAATTTTGGTAATGTAAAATCATCTCAGTTTAAGTATACTATGGTATATAATGCTCAGAGTTCAATTCTGACTGTATGAGCATGCATGCATACACAAACACACACGCGTACATACATATTCATATGCTCATTTACAAAATGGTATAAACTAATTTAAAATAGTACAATTTACAGAAACAAATAATAGAATACAACAATTAATAGAACACAAATATGGAATGTTTTTCTAAAAGTATTCACTAAAGAGTTCTTTAATATAAGTTCTTGTAATTAGCCTAAGAGTGTTGAAAGAAGATAATTGAATTTTTGGTAGAATGGTCAGAGACTAAAGAAAGTTAATAAGAAATTGTTCCATCTGTTACTGCAGACTATTACAAGAAATATTAATTGTTTGTTGACATTCAACTTAATAGATACAACAAATTTATTTATAAAAAGTGTTCTTTCCATAATAAGCAACATGTGTAGATAGAGTATAAGAAGCCTTTTTACTTTATAATATTTCCAGTACAAATACCGTTCCCATATATGTTCAAATACTTATTAGTCCTGAAGAGTCATGTGACACCATCAGTAGAATAAAAGTGACATGTGTGCTGTGGGCCATAATGTGGCCAGGTATATGGAATTAAAATTCATTTTTACAGTGATAGCTATTTGAATTTGAAGGTTGTTTCAGGGTAAAAACTCCCTTTTTAAATTAAAACTCTGAGTATGTACTGTAATTTTATGTTTCATGGAAAGGCATAGCTTCCAGTTGTCTTCTTGATTGTTACGGTGTTAAGATACTGAGAAATTCAGTGGGACATGGAAGAAAGGAACAAAGAGAATTATTTCTTTTTTCTGAAAGAGTAACTGAGGGAAGGAATTTTAGACTAAAGGACAAGCCATTGTTTCCATAGATTACAATAATTTGGTATTAAATATGACTTGTAGTCATATTTAATACCATAAAAGTATTATTTAGGGATAGTTGGCTCAATAAACTCTGACTATACTAGTTGGTAGAAAAATATGCACTTGTCATTTAATACTGATGAAAACCTTCAGACAGGGAGAAGCTGACTTGAGGAACTAAATGTTCATCCAGAACATGAGCCTTAAAATAAGATATGTATTAACATTCATAATGTTTCACTTTGATCACACAGAATGTAGAATTTCTATTGTGAGTGAATATAAAGTACACAGATATTTATTTCTATCATATATCATTGTGTACATGTGTGTGTGTTCATGTGCATATGTGTGTGTCTGCATGTACTTTCTTAATATACTATGTAAATATGATGGATCAAGATTGGTAGCTAAATCTTTGCTCTGGATGAAAGAGAGATAATAAGAGAGATAGCTACAACAGAATGAGGAATTAAAGATGAAAAATTATTGAATAGATATATCAAGAATGTATAATTTTTTAATTGACTTGCTAGGATTCTTGTGATCTATGATAAGAAACTTAAAATGAAAGTAAAGGATGAGGAAATTGAATAAATATTAAAGTGATAAAGATTGATCAGATGTGGTGTGCTTGTGTGTCTGTGTGTGTTGCAACTGAGACACTAAGGTGCTAAAAAGAAGTGTATTAAGAAATGGAAGCTGAATATGTAAATTATATCATGAAGGTGTACAGTGACCTAACTGAAGTTTTATTAAGCATGGTCTGAATCTGTCAATAGATTCTGGACCAGAGATAGGATGTGTATTTGCACTATTAAAAAAATAGCAGTGGTGGTCAACCCAGTTACTCTTGATGCTCTTCTTCTTTTCATTTTCTTTGTAGAGAGAGGCCCACCATTATTTTCTGACCTATGTAGATGAATCTGCATGGTTCAAGAGACACACTATCTCAGTCTTGAGAATGTGCCATTCAAATCTCTAACTACACAGAGCACAGGTCTGAGTTGATGTGATCTGAAGCCCATTACTTAATTTTTTTGTTTTTTGATTTTCAAGTTTATTGCAAGTTACCGTAAATCAGATCCTTAAGGGCAATAGAATAACTGAAGCAGTTTTCCTTATGGATACAAAGAATTCTCCCGGTGGTCAACTTTGTCCCGATGAGTTGATCAACTTTTACGTTTCCTGTGTTCCTCCATCTCTTATTTTTCCCTAATGGATAGAGGTTATTTAATTCTGATACCTCTACAAGTTTTGACAGCCTTGTATTCTTTACTTTTCACAAGCTGTTACCTTTACAAAATCATGCACAGCCGATCTCACATGCCTTCTTGAGACTGAAGTTCACATAAACATTAGAATGAATAAAGAAACAAATGGGGCTTCAAGGGTCTGTGTGGGATTTGACTTCATATATCTTATATATTCTCAAGCCCCCAGGGAAACATTCAACCTTGTGGTATATACCTGTATCCTTTCACTAATAATCTTTGAAAAGTCTACTGGAGCATAAGATGAATCACAAAATATCCCTATGAAAAAAATTGTATTCTTTTTCTGTTGGAAATATTACCTACAACTTTCTACACATAATATTTATGGAAAGTTGTTATTGCAGAACTTACAAGAATTTTTTTTTTAATTTTTATGAGAGGTCTTAGACCCAGCAACAATCATTTTATTAAAGGTAGAAAATTTATAGAGTTCTTTGCTACAAAAAAAGCAACAATAAAAATTTCAAACAAACAAACAAACAAACAATAACCTAAAAACTTCTTGTCTTTGAGAATATTTCAAATCATTAGGTAAACCAATTGAGAGTTTTCTTTCTTATTTAGTAACTAGTTTGACAGCTAATATTCAATAATATTGTAATTCACTCAGAAACATCAGAGTCTACTGAGATATTTTAAGAATCTTTTCAATTCTTAATCAAGACTGGCTTTGCTTGAATTAAATTGCATTAATGTGTGGAAACACTATCTTAAATAAAAGAATGAGCATGTTACATTTTCAAAATTGATTATGTTAATACAGAGGCATTGTAGTAGTGAAGTTTTTGATACAGTGGAAGTTAGATGTGAATCATATTGATTCATTTCATTTTCATTCCAAATAAGTCTTCTAATTAGAATTCATTATCTTTGGGGTATAGTCCTTATATTAAACTTTTCAAAATTTAATTTTATAATCAACTGAATTAAATTATCATCTCAGAATGAGTATGGTAGATGAAATATATTCTTAATACTTAGATAAATAATAAGACAATGTAAGATTTAGTACTTTGTACTAAATATAGATTGATAGCCCATGTTCTCAAACCAATAATCACTGGCAACTTCATTGCTTGTATCTCAGGAGTCTGAGAAGGTTGACTCTCTTGCATTTGTGATCATCTTTAAAGACTTGTCTATCAATGTGTAATACCTTTAATTTTAGGTCACCAAGAGAAAAAACCTATCAAACTTAAAACAATATAATTTTTTTCCCAAGCTTACTTTTATGTAGGTCAGTCCCTCATAGCACCTATGATGTTAGACTGGCTCTACTTCCCTTTCTGAGTCTGGACTCAGATGGATACAACTCTTCCCCCTTTTTTTCTTCAGATGCTTCCTAGAACCTAAATATGTTTTAAAATTCCATACCTTTGTGGGCTTCCTTACTCTTTTTCTAAACTTCTATTTCTGAAATGTGGCTATCTTGATTGCTTTTCTTCCTTCTCCTTTTCAGTGTCCTCCCCAGATCCAAGTAACTGTGAGAATTACAGCTATCCTGCCCTGACATTTTTCTTTCACTAAATTGTCATGTTTTTTCAAATTAGTCTTCTCTCATATGACTGCAGTTTTCTCTCCCTCCTCTCTTCTTAGTCCCCCACCTACCCTCCCTTCTCCTCCAGGTACACTCCATTTCTTCCCAGGTATACCAACATAACAAGACATATCAAGTTGCAGTAAGACTAGACACCTTCCCTCATGTTAAGACTGGACAAGGCAGCCAGAAGGAGGAAAAGGGGTTGAAGTACAGTCGAAAGAATAAGAGACATCCCTCACTACCACTGTTCAGTGAATTACCACAATATATTTGTAACGGACCTAAATTAGACCAATGCAGTCCCCTAATTGTCAATTAAGTCTCTGTGAGTCCTTGAGAGCCCTTGTCAATCGATTTTGTGGATCATTATCTTGTGGTGTTCTTGACCCTTCTGGCTTCTGCAATTCTTACTCCTCATCTTCCACAAAACTCTCCAATTTCTGCCTAATGTTTCCTTATTCATTTTTTAATAATGAATTTTTAAAGTCTTTTTGTTACTGAGATTAAGACACTGGGATGAGATACCCAGTTTCCATAGTATTATATGGTGGCTCCAATGTAAATCAAGGAAACATCTATTAACACCTCTCTTCTGGCTTTTAAATTTTACTTTATGAAAATATAGATATATTTTTTAATCTTTCTATTTTCTCCTACTTCCACGCTTCTCCCCGTTTCCTCACAAATTCATGACCTTTTCTTTAACCATTTCAGTTCAGAGACAAAACTTACAATTAAGAAGACTGAAATTGTTATTATTCACAGCCATAAACAAATAAATAAACAAACAACTTGTTAAAGTAGTTTAGGGTTGCCTGCGTGTATATGTTCTAGGGCATGACACTTTATACTGAGTATAAAGTCAGGGGTCTCATCATTGGTGAACACTAATGCCTCTAATCTTAAAACGTATTAATTGACTGTAGTTCTTCATCTAAGAATGAATAATTGTAATATTTCTCCCACCAAAGTTTGTGTGCCAAATCCTTGTGTAATTGTCCATGTTTTATTTAGGCAGACAAGTTGTTGAGAGGACAAAAATGTAGCTTCCATATCATAGATAAAAGGTACAATCTCACTGAAGACTTCTTGGCACTCTGGTGGTTACAATCTTTTCACTTACATCTTTAATAGGTGGATAAAATGAACCCTTTCCTGTGTATGTCGATGACAGAAATCTTACCTCATTTATTCTCTTTCTACTCCTGCTAAGCCACTGCTTTCCCCAGCAAGTCTCTCTCTCTGATTTCACATGGATTTCTTTCAAAAATATGTACTTTATCCGAATTTCTGTAAATGTAATTCAGTCATCTGTTACTATTTGAATTGTTTATGCTATGGATTATGAATTCAACAGGCCTCTACAGTGTCTCTTATCTAGAGAAATTCTAATCTTTCCTAGCTTTTAATCACTGATTGCTTTAGAGAACTACTTAGCTCCTTTGTATATTTTTTCTGTAGTGGAATTGATCTGATAGATTTCTCATAATTATATAGTGATTATGTGTTTCAGGTACCCAACAACTGAATTATTGACCACATATCATCTCATCATTTCAATAGTAATAGTGCAATTGTATGATATTCTAGCAAAGATTAACAGTTGGTTAAATGAGGACTAATGAACTAATGTCTGGTGTAGGGAATTTCTGGAGAGGGTAGCACTTAGGTGATGATATCCTACTGCTTACTGGACTTATCCATGTTAACCATAAGAAGAACAAAATGTAAAAGACTTGAAGAGATTAATGCCATTCTGAACAAGATGTATTCACTTAGGTAGAAGAAATGATGAACCAAGGACAAAAAAAAAAAAAATCACAAATGGGGTCACACTGCTCTTACAAAGGATCTCAGTTTAGTTCCAAGCACCTATGTCCTGTGCCTCACAAAAATCTGTAACCATGGCTCAAAAAGAATTTGATGCTGTCTTGTGTCATCCACATGCATATATATGGAATTGATATATGCATAGTATATAAATATTTATATATTAAAAAGTAAGTCTTTTGTAACAAAAGCAATAATAACTCACCTAGAAATATTCCATCTTATGAAAATTCTAGCTCATTTGAAAGAAGGGAGTCAAAACTAAGAATGCCATTGAAGGAGGTACTGCTCAAAACAATGGCCTAGGACAGATTTTCTGCTGTGTCAGACTGGAAGGCACGTTAAGGCAAATAAAGACAACTGTAGATTCAAGGGGCTAGGTTTTATCCGAAGGTAGCAATGTTATTTTGCAGCATAATCCCTGTGGCATTGAGTTTTCAGGGCAAGAAATAGCATAATTGAGAGGTGTCATCCAGTCTAACACTACAATTTTAGTAAGCCTCTAATGTGCCAGGTTGTATGTGACAGAATTTATGTCTTTGCCAGAAGAACCTTAGAGGCCACAATGCAAAGGTAAAATCCGAATACCCTAATTTGAAGTAAGGGAACCCAGAATATAGGAAATTCTAGGACAATGAGAGGCTTCTGAGGGAAGATGCAACTGTGGAGTTGAATTACCTGAAGTGAAAGACTGTATCATTCACATAGCAAAGCCAGATTTGGAGATACACAAGTCAGTTAAAGCCTATATTATTTAGCCACAAATCCCAAATTCTGAATTCTGGAAATGAGACTGCAGCATTGCAGAAATGGTGTGTGTGTGTGTGTGTGTGTGTGTATGTGTGTGTGTGTGTGTGTGTGTGTGTGATTGTGTGTGTACGTTTCTCTTTTTTTTTTTATTTCTATCCTTGCTTTGATCTAATCATTCTGTGTTATATAACCATTTATTCTCTTTTGTAATTGGAGAATTCATTACATGATTTTGTATATTGTATGTATGAGCTATTGAATGTATGTATGTATGTATGTATGTATGCATGTAGGTATGTAACTTGATGATGTTTTCTTTTATTTGATTCCACATTTATAGTTGTAAGATTAACCTAGGTCTCAGATGAGTCTTGGGTTAAAATTATGTGATAATAAATGCTTTCTATTTTAAGATTTGACTAGTGAGAAACAGTCTTCATTTACGGACATTTCACCATGTGGAGAGGAGTGGTTTTTTAATCACTCAATTGTTTTTAGTTTTTAAGTTTCTACTCGTTCCTACAATTATAGGTATAAGTTGCTTTAACCTCTAATCTTTCTGGTGATTTAAAAATCCACAACAAAATATGATCAGCACATCCCTATTAGATTATAGAATTCTATTTAATCGTAATTTTTAAATAAAATTATAATTTACCAGATGGCTATTTTCATGGTATTATGTAACTTTTTTAATGATGATATCACTTACAATATCTCCTTTTCCATAATATGTCCTCTGTAGCCTTGGCAATCACTGATCTCTTTATTGTGACTAATAGCTTTATCTCTTCCAGAATGTCAACTGATTGTAATAATATGGGATTATAAAATACTATATTGACTGTCAGAATGGCCCTTTTAAATTAGAGTCTTTCATGTAGTAAGCATTTATGATTTTCTGTGTCTTGTAGCTCAGTACTCTATAATACTGAATATTTTTCCATGATATGAATTCGACACAATTAACTTATCCTTATACTTATTTAACAAAACCCTGAATCATTTAAGATTTTCTTCATTATGAACAGAGCTAATATGTACCCTCATTGATAGGTTTTGACTCAAAAAAGGTTTTAATACTGAAAGATAAATATGGAGGGAATTCTAGACACTATTTATGAGTATATAATAACTATGTGAGCAGAGGGAACAAGAATTCCAATATGATATATCAAGTCATTTATTGCCACATTGTAAGGAATACATTTTATTCAAAAAAATTGCAATTGCAAAACTATATAATATATAGATGTACTGGAGAGAGTAAATAATTGAGTAAATTTTATATATTTGGCAGTTTTTTAAATTTTCTAAAAGTACTTTTTCTATTAAAATGAGTCTAGCATTCTATTTGTTTTCATTTTTATTTTCCACTATAAGAGGTTTCTATGGAACTGCCCAAACACCCCACAATTCCAGCTCTGGTCTCCTCATAGCCTCTTCCACAATACCTCCCTCTGCCTCATGAGCCTTCCATTCCCATTCTATTTTCAAAGACGGCAATAAATACCACATATGTAAACAGAGAATAAAGCTATTCAGAATGAAGACACAGATGACTTTCTATTTAAACTATGGTGATTATTGCATAATATTAATTCATAATATGAATAATGTTTAAATATTCCATGGTGAAAACTTAGTATAAAGGTAGACTAATTGTGCCTGCTTCTTATTAAAATAGTTCCAAATAAGCGGCATTATTTTGATTTCTAATGACAATAAAATTTTTCTCCAGAGAAAATTTAGTTTATAGAATGAATAGAGGGAACAAAGGGGAAGGATTCCAAAAACTGTAAAGATTACATTATTAATTGATGTATTCTAGAACAACCGTCCCAAAACATAATGACTTCCAGACCATAATGTCATTCACAGAGGGCACACTGAATTGGGTTTCATGGAATTTGATCACTGTGTTTTATATGGTAAACAATTGATGCAATTTTAACTTTTCTTAATATATCTCAGAGATCAAGTATAAACACATGGCAAAAAACTTTTATATGTCCAGATCACAAGATTTTGATAACCTGTATAGATAATAAATTAAAAAATCATAGTTTCTTAATATGAAAATTGCCCAAAATATTTGAATTCATAATTTATATGATGGAAACTTTTCTCTAAATAATTGCAACCAAATATGCAGTGTTTTCTACATATTAAACTTCTTCAGCTTATCAAGTTAAATGTGATTTATCTCTTTTCAAGATGGGTTGAAAGCCACGTTCTATGTAATTTATCTTTAAGCAAATAGCTTGCAAGACTAAGGCTGAACAGCCCCCCCCTGAAGAGAGGAACTAAAACATATAGTCACTCACTAATCACTCTTTCAAAAACAAGTGTTGATATTATCTTTGATTTACATTATGATCTACTTAAACAGAAATGTCATTTTTAAAAAAATGCATACATTTGAATATTTTGTAAAATATCATTTGTATAGGAATTTTGCAACATACACAGTAATTCCCCTTTACTTTTGGAAAAAACTTTATTTAAATTTTTACCACTCATTTTATTATTCTTCCAGTATTTAATGCTGACCGGGCTTTGAACTCTGTGTCTACGACCAGTGCACATAGTTCATGTATTACAATTTTTTTTAAAAAATGACATCTATATGCTCTAAATGATGCTATTGATTACATTGGGTCCTTTATCAAGCTGCTCATGAAGAATCAGCTGCTCAGTATTTATATGCTGCACCTGTGTTCTGAGAGGAACCTGGCCCTCACAGCTGATATTTGAGGTATCAGGAGAAAAATCATGCTCCTAATCACATCTAGTAAAATGATAACCATTCTTATGTCTAAAAGATGAAGAAAAATAATGTCTGTCACCTGCTGATCATCCCAAGGACAACCATTTTAGGTACCTTTTTATGGTAATTTTCACCTGCCTTTAAGTAAGTCCTTCATCTACCACCCTTAACCCCTTATTTTAGTTTTTTTTATTGTAACTCTATTCAGAGTCCTTACCATGCTTGCTTTTTGTGTCCTCTCTTTACTACACATACCATTGAAGAGTCTAGTAGGGGCCCAAATTAACACCATGCCATGGGAGAGAACCTAAATGACACTATTAATAATAATGTACTATGCTTGCATACAGAAGACTAGCATAACTGTCTTCTGAAAGGCTTCACCTAGCAATTGTTGGAAACCAAATACAGGCATCAACATCAGAAGAGGACTTCTATGTATCTCAACCCACATTGACATATCAAGTTGCAGTATGATTGCAGTATCGTATTTTATTGAGGCTAGACAAGGCAACCCAGTAAAGCTAAAGGGATACAAAAACAGGCATCAAAGTCAGAGACAGCCCATGCTTATGCTGTTAATAGACCACATGAAGCTCAAGCTCAAGTCTGTTACATATGTGTAGAGGGCCTACAACCCATGCATGTTCTCTGGTTATTGGTTCAGCCTCTCTGAGTAGCTTTGGGCCCAGGTTAGTTGATTCTGTAGATTTTCTTTTGGTGCCCTTGAGCTCCCTGGCTCCCTCAGTTTTTCTTCCATCTCTTCTAAAGGGTTTTCTGAGTTCCATCTTATGTTTAGCTGTGTGTCTCTGAATCTGTTTTTATATTTCTGTTCTGCTAAAGATTCCCAGCTTTGTGACCTATAAACCATACACACAAGTTGGTTTAGCTGATTCAGGTATCTTTGAGTCATATATGTTCCTGTAAGGATTCCCTAACCCATATGCCTGTAGGTAGATAAACCCATACAACTCATTGGCTCACTGTGATAAACTGTGGTGGTATCTGCAGTTTGATCTATCATGGTTTTTACCTCTCCAGGCATAGATGTTTCCTAGCTTGCAGTATCAGACATGAATTTATACTTGTAGAGCAGGCCTTAAAATTCAGTTGAAGAACTACTAGTTTTGTCCATGACAACTGAATCAATATTGTACAAGCAGGAACATTTTGTAAGTTAGTTGATATCTTGGCACACAAGACTGATAACCAAGCAGATATATTGGTAACTGTTCTCCACCGGCAGCCTAGATTCCCTACATCTGACACTTCAAAAGCCATCAAGGAGGATGGGAGTTTCCAGTTCTATACAAGCTTTATTATTTCATACTTTAGAGCCAAAGCATGCATATTCATTTCTTCAACAATAGGGAATTATCTTCTACTCTTGGTATACATCAACAACAATAAGAATAGCTTTTATAATTGTTAGGCTTTCAATGGCTTCCATGACTGACATCTCAAAGGAAGGTAGCTTACTCCTTGCTCTGGGTTTTCATTCAAAAACTTAAAACCTCTGGAGTGTTCTTTTTCAACCATGTAGGGATCATTTGGAATTTCTTTTTTAAATTAACCAAGTCCCAGTAGTTCTAAGATATTTAGAAGTGCCATTGTATCTGGTTGTCTCTCCAATGGCTTTCAAAATATACAAACACTTAGATGTTGGTATTATGTCATCCATATTTCAAAACCGTTTCCAGAGAGTGGGCCAGACAAAGAAACTCCAAAATCCACCATCTCATAACAAAGAGTAGGGTTACAAGATAACTTTGAAGCACTCTGAAAGTCTATTACCATCTGTTCTCAAAAGTGTCAGGTGAACCCCAAAGTTCCAAAAAAATACTAAAATGTAACATAAGAAAGGTATAATATATGATGGAAGGCTTCTATCCACATTTAACAATTATTTCCTTCATAGACTAAGGATGGATACAAAGCATGAACTGGAGGTGGTAATTTAGTTAGCCCTTGTAGCCCCCAATTATTTTCTATGAGCTACTACACTTCCAAAACTTGGAGCTCTTCCACTGAGCATCCCTACATTTCTTCTCCTTTGAATTAATCTGCTCAGACCTATTCAAGGCCAAACATAACATAATAAGTTGCAATAAGACTAGGGATAACCCCTCATATCAAGGCTGAATGAGGCAAACTGATATTTTAAAACAAGTCCCACAAGCAGGGTGAACCATTTCCACTGTTTGAAGTCCCATGAAACCCACAAGCTAAAAACCATAGCAAGCATGCGGAGGGTCTAGTACAGACCCATGCAGGCTGAGTGGTTGCCATGTCAATCTCTGTAAGCCCTATATGAGCCCTGCTTAGTTGATCCTGTGGTCATTTTCTCCTAATGTCCTCAACTCTGTTTTCTCATCTTCTGTGGGGATACTGAGGTTCACCAAATATTTGCCTCTACCTTCCTGTTTATAAAGCTTTCAAGCAAGATGGAATGTTTCAATCTCAGAAGACAGACAATGGATATGTGATTGGCAGAAACCTTTTTTTGTCCTGTAGCCTTCTGTTTTCTTTGAATGTTGGTATCCATTGTCATACAGCCTTTAAGTTTCATGTGGTCCCATTAGTTAATTGTTGTTTTAGCCCATGTATTAACAGTGTTCAGTGTTTTCTGTTTGAACATGTGATACTGAATCTATATATGCTCCTTGGGCTTTTGATTTCCTTTTTTTCTTCTATATGTTTGTTATGTTTTATATTATTTTTATGATACTTTTTATCTTTTATTCTGTTCTATAATTTCTCTTCCTGTTCTTCTTGATCTTCTTCTTCTTGCTCTTCTTCTTCCTCTTTTTTTCTTCTTTAGTCATGAACTTTGTATTCTAATGAGAAAGAGAAAAAAGGTATGGGTCAGAGTGGGTGAGGAAAGTACAGGATTTGAAAGGATTTGGAATAAGGAAGATTGTAATCAGAATATAATATATGATAAATGTAATTTCAATACATAAATAAATAAATGTTAATGGTAGGATAGTCACAATGAGACACATCCCAACATAATAAAGACAATTTACAAAAGCCAGAAGTTAATATTCTAAATTAAAAAAAAACACTCAAAGCCATTGTACTATAATCCAGAAGAAACAAGGATGTCCACCTTCTATACCATTGCAGAACTGAGCTTGAAATCCAGTTATAGCAAAGAGACAACTGAAGGCAATACAAATAGGAAAGAAAAGAAGGTCAAACTATCCTTATTTGCACACAACACAAATTTGCAATAAGAAACCTTAAAGATTCTCCCAAGATACCTGGACAGCTGATAAATGCATTCAGCTAAATAGTAGAATACAAAATCAACATGTGAAGACCTCAGCAACAGAACATCGATGATCCACTAATTAAATACTTTTTATATAATTATATTTTAAATTGTGTGATTTTCTATAACATGCTGTTTTATATGAATTGAATCAATATATTCCGGTGAGGTCAATAACTTTAACAATTTCACAAAAAGAATACTTTTTTCGTTTTAAATTTTAATAAGAAACTACATATATCTAGCAGAATTTATCAGTGTTTTTGACAGTCTGTAGAAGTTAGCGTTCATTTGACAAAATGCTATATGGTTTTGCATCTTATGACTCACATGAACTTACTTGGTCTTTAAATTGAAATACATGATTGTCCTTGGTGTTCTACTCTGTCTTTAATGTATTTTTTTAAAATTATTTTTTAATGTATTTTTGCATCAATGGAAGGAGAGGCCCTTGGTCCTGTGAAGGCTTGATGCCACAGTGCAGGGGACTGCCAAGGTGGTGAGGTGGGAGTGGGTGGGTGGGGGAGCATTTTCATAGAAGTTGGGGGGGAATGGGATAGGGCATTTGTGGAGAGGTAATTGGGAAAGGAGATAATATTTGTAATGTAAATTATTAAAATATCCAATAACATGAATAAATCATTTCGAGTTAAAGATGTATTTGTATATCGTAAAGAAGGCTTTAAAGTTTACATAATATAATATTGACTTGTACAATAAATAATTTCTTTTTTTTTCAAATTTTCATACAGTGTCCTACAGTCTAGGCTTGAATACTATAGATTTTACGATGCAATCCAGACTGTTTTCGGTGTAATGCAATCCTTCTGCTTCAGCCTTTCAGTTTCTAGGAATATAGACATGTACCATAACACCTCTGTCCGCATCTTTTCATGCTGTGCTTTCCTCTCTGTATTCCACATATTAATGCTAATACATGATAGCAATTTGTGTCTTTGTTATTTTGGTCTCTAACTCCACTAATTTTCCTACAAAGGAAATTTCAATTTTCTTTGTGCATACCTAATCTTCTTTTGTGCACATATGTCATATTTATTAAACTCTTCTGTTGTTAGTAGTACAACTGCCTTCCTATATGGCTGATAAAAATCTCTTTTCTAAAAGTGGTATATCTTTTCTCACTTTCCACATTAACACATCTGATTGGTCATGGATAAGAGTATAATTTTACTGATAGAGATTTGGTATGTCTTTTTGTTGACCTTGAATTATTATGGTCTGAGTATAGATTTTCAATTTCAGGTTGCAATCTCTCCCCAAATAGATACTGTCTTAGTTATTGTGGATAACCCCTTGTCATAAAACTAAGTTTTTCATGTGAAAAATGAAGACATTGTAAATAAATGAACATCATAATGTATAACTTACAGGAACGTACTTTAAGATGCCTTTCCCTAGGACAAAAGTAAGAAGAGATATGAACAAGTATGCCCTTGACATTTTGTTGAGTCTGTCACTAAGTAGAGCTTGAGAATGCATAATTGCTTTAAAACTCTTTCTGAAAGAATTAAGATGTTAAATGAAATAGTTGAATAGATGGCTAGAAAACTCAAATGTAATTTCAGATGTTGTACCAGAAGGTTATTTACTTTTATAATCATATTTAGGATAGGAGTGAAAATTTATCAAAACTGATCAATTAAGTAAGATTTAGTTGATTATATGTTAAACAACAAAATTGTTTTAGAGGCAAGGTATGGGAATATTTTAAGGATTTAATGAAGTAGTGTTCTCTGAGTTGGGCTTTAATAAATTACCTTCCATAGAGGTTTCAATCAATAATAACATTTACAACGATAAAAGATTGTTAAACAATTGACAATGTGAAAAAAAAAAAGAATTATATTGACCTTTAGACTCACAGGTAGAGGTATGGACTGCTTTTCTGGCCTGGATGTTCCTCCTACTCACAAAGCCCTCATATCTTGTGTCTCAGGTTAGCCTTTCCAAGGGACCTTTTTTCTATGCTAGAAAGATTTGTACAACTCCTTGTTCCTTTGACAGATCACACACTAGAAATAAGTTTATGATATTCTCGGAATAGAACATTCTTGCCCTTTTCTGGTTGGAGAAAAAAATTAAAATAATTTTTTCTCCCAAGAGCTACCTTGGGTATTGCTCTTTTTCTGGAGCAACTGGCTTGTGATGTCTAATAGTCAGCCTTATAGGTGCTAGTATAAAGGGGGACAAAAGCTTGGACTTCCTTTCTGCTTTGGGTCTTTAACTTGTTTCCTCTTTGGTCCTGAAACACAACTGTGTCATGGAATGGATGTTTTATTGTTTGTCTTGCTTTATACCTTTCCTGAATAAAAAGAAATGAAGATATCCTTCAGAAATTTCTTTAAAACTGATCCCAAACAAGATAAAACACTATCACTTTGTGATCTTCCCTTTCTGGGGCTTTATGTCCCTGGCAACCCATGTTCTCATGAAGCAGTTCATCGAAGTGCTGTGTGCAAGCCCCAGCACTCAGACAGGTCCCAGAGTAGAGGAGCTAAGGATCAGGCAGTGGGGAGTAATGGATGAATGAGGAATGAGTCAGAAACTCTGCCTAAGAGAATCTTGCATCTCTGACTGGCTAGAAACCAGGATGTTTATTTGTACAGAATCCACAAAAGAGGCAAACTATAAATTTTAAAAGCAATACAGATCATATCACTTTGTCCTTAGACAAATGTTACAAGTATAGAGACAATAGGTATTATCAATCTCAAATCATTTTAGATAACATGATCATTTATGACATACTATTTTTTTTTTTAGAAAACTTAAACATTAAACAGATAGAAAAACTATCTGTGTCAGTCTAGATGAGCCCTCAATCCTTGAAGAATGTACAGTGGTTAAAGAACAACTTGTAAATTAGCCTAGCATAAAAGTTTGAAAGCTCTACCAGGCTACATGCCAACTTGTTCTATTAATTTGTTTTCCCTTTGTTTTTTAGTAAAAGGATCTCACTGTAACTGAATGTGAGATGGTCTCCTTAGGATTAGCAAACTCTCTCTCTGTCTCTCTCTCTCTCTCTCTCTCTCTCTCTCTCTCTCTCTCTCTCTCTCTCTGTGTGTGTGTGTGTGTGTGTGTGTGTGTGTAAAACAAAAGATGTTTTAGGCAAACTCACTTTGTTAATGAGTTTTTATTTTCTGGGGGCAATGTCCTATAGCTATCATATAAGAGAAACTCTGTAATCTAATATATTGTCTAATCTATTGTTTCTGAATTTGCTTAGGGGAAAGTATGTCAATTTCTTTGTTTGTTTGTTTGTTTGTTTGTTTTCGTTTCAGAATCTCCATGGCAAGTTTGACTCCTAAGTAGTGCCAGGTAAGGTTACTTACTCCTTTGAGAGCAGAAATAGTTTCCTGCAGAAAAACACATAAGTTAGTCATAATATAAAATGTTCCCAATGAATACAACACATAGAGATCAGAAACCAAAGGTGAAAGACAAGACAATGATGGAAATAGCATCCAACTCAGCTTTCCGGGGCTCTCTCAAACAGCTGTGCTACCTTCATGGCTCTGGCTACTTTTCCCTAGACATGCTGTTTCACTAAAGGGCCATATAGAAATTAAAATTTTTTGTTTTAATTGACATGTAATAATTATACACATCTTCAGAGTACACTTGTGACTTGTGTAGAATGTTCAATGATCAAACCACAAATTTACCTGGTATATCTCTTTAAATATTTGATGTTTCTTTGTCTTTGGAAATTTTAACTTCTCTTTTCTCTCTTCTTTCTCTTTCTCTGTTTTCATCTATCTATCTATCTATCTATCTATCTATCTATCTATCTACCTATTGAACATAATATTACTGTACTTTGTTATGAATCCCCAGAAATTATTCTTTCTTTGTAATTCTCCTTGAGTAACTCTTATACCATTAACTACATTATATCTATATTTTCCTTCATAAACTGTAGCCACCACTTTCCCATTCCCTTCCTCAATGAAGTCAACATTTTTAATATATATCAGTGAACATAAACAGCAGTTACCTGATTATGTAATGGAATTACATAGATTATGTAATGCAAGATGTGGTTCCTTCTGTGTTGCCACAAGTGACAGAATTGTCTACCTTACACTGAATATTGTTCAATTTTGTGTCCACATTTTTTCTTCCTGGAACGAGGTAGTAAAGCTTATCTCATGTGTGAAAATGAGGATTTATATATAGTTGTTGACTATTTATGTCATTCTTCAAAATGTTTATTCAGTTCTATCACCTATTTTAAAATAAAATTTATTTTTTTGTTACCTTCAATATGAGCATCAAAGTAAACATTTAACATAAAGGAGAAAGAACAGATGAAATGTTGAATGTGGATTAAAATGAGGGGAGTGACAGTCACATCTTTACAGATTTTCCTATCCTCATACATTTCCTCTTTTTCAGAATAAAGAAACCCAAGCTTTCTTAGATTATTACTGTAATAGTTACATACCTTAGTTACTCTCTCTAAACTGTTTTAATTAATGCAAACACATGGTTTTGGCACTTGCACTATATAGAATAACCCATATACAGAAGTGACTTCGGATATACATTTTTTGGAAACAGCATTGATAAAGAAATATTTAAAGTGCTAATGTGATCATGCTAGTCTACTAAGATACTGGTAAAATGAGTCATACATGTAAGTAACTCATCATATTGTTTACTAATCTTAAGTAAGTAATTGCTTTAATTGTTTTGCTTATAACTCAGTAGTATTTCTAGTTTAATGTGGATTCAAATATAAAGATTGTGAAAGAACGGAAAAATATTTTACAGTAGGGGAGAGGAACATGGACATTATGTAAACTACGCAAATGTTTTTATGTCCTTCTTCAGGGACAAGGTTAGGCAGCTCTTGATCAGCATGCATCCATTGATATACTCAGTTTGTCACCTGGTGCACATCAGCCATCTGGATATGAGAGGAGAACTCGTTCCAGTTTGCTGTGTTTCTCTCAGGGTGAAGGATGGAAAGGAAAACACTTAAAGAAGTAGCTGGTCGTTGAGATTCAAAGTGAGAGGTGGGGAGAGAAAGCCCATGTTTCTTGTGACTAGAAAAGTGAAATAACTGAGTTGCTGGTGGGAATTTGGGCCATTATCAGTCATAGGTCATTTAACTTAATCCTTGAACACACTGAGTAGTGAGAAGATAGATCCATTGAACCTCGGGGCTCCCAGTAAACTCAGAATTGACCATTAGCCTCTGACTGTTCAAGTACTTATCTGTAGGTCCTCTCAAGAGAAAGGACACATTAGAATTTGAAGAAATGTGTCACAAATATCAGAAGTGCCCCAACTACTAACCAGACAGTGCCAAAACTTCACTATATAAGAAAAGATTACTGTCACATCATGATTCTCACTGATAAAGCTTCGTAAAGATCCTAAAAGCTCTGAAATGTTATTAGTACTTAGTATCTTCCAGTGACTAATATCCAGGACTCACAGTCACACTGAGCACACAAAGAGAGTTAACTGCTAAGGGAAAAGAATACAACCTTGAACATATCTCTCTGGGTTCTGTTAATGGTTAAAATAAAGATAATAGTGTTCAAAGTTACCAATTATTACTATTTGATTAGGTATAAAAAGCAACTAAATTCTCCATGGCAGGATAGAGCAATGGCTCAAAGGTTAAGAAAAGTACTGATTTTAAAGAAAGACATTAGATTCCAAGCACCTATGGAGGGCAGCTCACAGCTGCCAATAACTCTAGCTTTAGTGTTTCATATGCCCCATGATCACCTCTCCAGGCATGTATATGTTCCCAAATATATAATTAAAAATTCAAACATTAAGTCTTAAAATTCTCCTTGCTGTCTTCTTCTTGCATCAACACTTCCTTGAGGACTAAACTCTATCTCACGAATGTTCTCACTCTAATTTAAAATAATACAGACATTCTATTTTAAATAGCTTTAGACAAGAAGAAAAATGCAAAAGATAAAATAGAGTCCTTGTGTATCCACTCTATAATGTTTAATTATAAAGGACTCCCAGGAGTATGTTTGTTGAAACTTACTTGAAGTGATTTTATACAGTTTTGAATACACTCTATATTCTTATTTATTTAGTTCTTACCTATTCTTTTTCATCTTTTCCCACACCAGAAGCTTCATTACCTTTATTATGATTTTGTTTTGACATTCATTTGGACCTTAAGCTTAATTTAGTGGGGCACGAAGATTTTCAGCTCTCATCCACTGTTTGCTAGAATCTTTTACTGGGATGGATCTAACACCCTTTTCCTCTCAAGATAAGCCTAGTGTTCTAGGGTTTTGGGTTACAAAGAAAGATCCCAAAGTAACTTACCATATTTCAGCCATGATATCTATATCCACGAATAATAACTATTTATGTGGTGCTAATTTGCAATGGAAAATTGTCTTTCATTATCTATTGATTTATTCATTTGCATATAAATGTCAATGAGACTCATGGATATCTGATCTTTAATTTGGTCTTAATTTAATTTCCTTTATCTACTACTTTTTTATTCTGTTGCTGAAACTGTTTGGCTAATAATGACTGCTGGCTAAAAATGGCTGATGACTACTAAAAACTTCTGGCTATGAGATGCTCTTGTATCTCGGTTACTTCTAATTTATGCCCATCATCTTGAAATTTTAGTTTAGTTTTATTTCAGTACACTACAGTCTCAGTGTTTATTAGTTATTGTCTAGTTCTGAGTCATTTATCACAGAATTCCAGGATTCCTGATTATAAATCATATTAGAGGACAATTCGAAATCAGGTTTTACAACCATTTCTGACTTTTGCTTTCCTAATTTATTTTATAGTATAGAGGTCTGAATTAAAGACTTTCATATACTTGGCAAGTATTCTACTACTGAGCTGTATATCCACACCTGTTTGCACTTATTTTTTATTTTTGAGACAGTTTTTGTTGTTTATTTATTTGTTTGTTTGTTTTAAGTTACCCTAGTGGTTCAAGAAGCCAATCTACACCCCTAGGAATGTTCTGAAGATTTTTTATTTCCTCATCTATTCCTCCTTCACAGTTGGCCTCTCATGGCTGCTCGATGAGGGCTGCCATGACCTTTCAATATGCTCTATGTTCTCCATAGTTATTGGTTATTATTTGTTCTCTAGTTCTGAGGCACTTATCACAGAATCCTAGGATTCATGATTATAAATCATATTAGAGAACAATTAGAAACCAGGCTTAGTGTGTGAGATCCTTAGAAATTAGAAAAGGTCTGTCCCATGTATCATGAATATAAGTGGCAAAATAAAGTTACAAAGATCTAGGCATTTGTTCCTCGTAAATATTTTTACCAACTATTTTATATGGAAATTTATTTCAAAGCTGTTGTTTTCATAAAACACGTGTAAATTTAAACTAAATTTATATATTCACATTCAAATTTCTACATGACCATGTACAGCAAAACTTTTCAAAGTAAATTCTGAATATTCAGCAAATTCTTGTGAAGAAAGTCATAGAAATATAATAATGGCATTAATGATTTTCTCGCTAATGCATTTAGTACAGTAAATTATTTTAAATACAAAACTGAGATATTTTTAGGCTTTATTTAAATTTCAAGTATATTTTATAACATACAAATTATGTTTTGAACTCATGCTTCAGCACAGTTGAAAACGAATATTTAGATATCAAAGATTTGTGCTCATGATTAACTATCATGACTTATGATGAGCAGGATTTGTAATCGTTATTGCAGCTTCCTTTTTTCCACTTTTCTTACTGAATGAGAATGGTGCAGAGCTTATTAGGTATAAAAATAACTCAGTTTCTTATTGAGTACAGAGATTATGATAAAACTTGCATCTTTTTCATATTTACTATAACAAACAAGTAAATAATGGTTTAAAAAGTTGCATGTATTGCCTCACAGGTCCAGTGAGTCAAGACTATTGATACAAGTTATTTACCTCTATGCTTAGATATCAAGAAGCTGAAATAATCATGAGGTGCTACAATCTTACATGAAGTATACAATTCTCTGTTAAGATTAATGGTAAGTATCATTTCCTTTTAGTTATGAAATCAATTGTCTCAGTAAAAGGCCCTCCCTCCAGTACTTGATATGAGATATTCTTCAAAGAGTAGGTTTTGGTTTTTTTTTTTTTTTTTTTTTCTAGTGAAATCAGAGTATTTCTGTAAAGCTTCAGAGGCCTCATTTGTTTGGAATGAATCTTCCAGTATACTATCACTTTGGAATGACTCAAAAGCAACTAATTAGGGACCTTTATCGTATGTATCCAAAATTCTTTTGAGCTTTTCCATATAATGCAATAAGATCATTGGAATGAACTTAGCTTGTTAAAAACTCCCACTCATAACCATTTGCCTGTGTCACAATATTGGAAATGCCATAAGCTTGTATCATCTTAATGATTACTAATATATCATAACAGAAAAATCCTAATGAGTTAGTGATTTCTGACACGGTTGCCAGAAAAATAACTTACAAATGATCCATTATATTCCAATTACTAGTGTGATACATTTCTCAGAAATACTATGGGAAAATATATGCACTAACACACACACACACACACACACACTGTTCACCATGGATTCTAACAATGAAAAAATTACATAAGTTTTTATGTGAAAATAGGAGGATTCAATTATCTGTGGAAACTTTAAGATGGGTTGTCATAGAGAATTCAGAGACAAATATCATGTAGCAATAATAGAAGAGTCATTATTTATTTATTAGATATGAAGCACTGAATGACCACCCAGATGCTCCAGATATATTATCTTCACCTAGAGTCCTATGAAATATTATTCTGATATTTATTTTACAAGGGAGGAAATTGAAGCTCTGAGAAGTGAAATTGTACACTCTATGCCAAAAGAGTGTGTGCCTACTTAGATCTGGGTACACTGAGTTTTATGGTATGGCAGATAACTAAATGTGACTGTGACCCAGAACAGTGGCTAAATGGAAGTTCGTCCCCAGAGAGAGTTGCTCAGAATGCATGGAAGCATAATGAACTGTGCAATGAGTCTTTTGCCTGAGGTGATGCCTACTGTGTCTGCCACAAATGCACTCCAGCTTCCCTGCCATGCTGGCAGTGAAGGGAAGAACATGAAGAACTCACATCTGTCTGTCTTCTTCATAATCATTAGAAAAGAGCCAGGATAAAAATAACATAGAGGAGTGGAAATAAGTCAAAGAGAGTTTCAAGAAGTTGTCAAATGAAAAGAAAGAAGGAAGGAAAAGAAGCTCCCCATTAGAGTTAGATTGAACACGCATGACTACTTTCTAAATCAAGAATCATAATCATTTTTGAAGTCTTGTTAAGATAAAATAATTTTGTGAAAAAAGTGGAATTGTCATAAACTGTAAACAAGTAAGTGGATTGCTATTGTCTGTTTTAAAAATTGACTAGAACAACTAATGCTGATTATAGGTATAAATCATGACCCAGAAATGCATTTTTCTTGTTGAGTAACTGAGGAAAATTTACCTCTGTGTTACCTACATAGATACACAAAAATGTTCATTAGCCAGATTGAGATCTGGAAACTGCAAATGCCCAACAATGTTATATTCATTGTGTTAGTCCAAATAATTAATAAGAGTGAATTATGAGTATATCTAACAAAATATAATAATGATGTGGAACTAATATCAAATAATGTCACATGTCTCATATAAAACCTAAAATGGACATGAATTTAGTGAAATGTACTGTGACTCAAAGTAACATTTATTTATTTTAGAATATGTATTAACAGAAAGACTTTAATGTAAATGTTTTCTACCTTTTTACTTAGAAACATAATTATGGTATACAATGTAAGACTACTTGGAGGACACATTCATGACTTGTTCATTTTAATGTATAGATAATTAGTCAATCAGTTGTTCAAAAAACATTATGGTTTTAGATTAAATATTATGATAATAAATTCTAGAAAAATGAGAGTTTTACAAAATGAGAGTTCTAAAGTAAAGTTCCAATATTGTGCAGTACTATTGTTAATTATATATTTAAAGATTCCATGTTAAGTTCAAGCACTGAAAGAAAATTTTTCTTATTATGGTATTATACATATGTTGAAAGTATTATACATCACTGTACGTGCTTAAGGATAGCATTGAGAAGTCCAAGGCATACACTGAGAGTCTTGGAAAATGTTACATGCAACAAAGTAGTTTGAAGTATTAGAAGTTATAATAAAAAGAGCAAAGAGAAGATGATGCCAACATTTATTAAAATGAGAAAATGTGAAGTTTCTAAATGGTTTTTCCTCTTTATGTGCGTCTTGAGTGTTTTCAGATATTTAAATGTGGAAGGTGAAGGTATACATGTGTGCACCCACGCATACATGCAGAGACATAAAGTTGACCCACTCCACAGAAATTATTCTCCCTTCTATTTATTCAAGCAGTTTACTCACTAGGCCTGGTGATTCACATTTTCAGCCAAACTAGGTAGCTCTCTTGCTCTGGGTCTCCTCTATGTCTTTCTATTATGCAATACATAGTTGAAGAATAGAGTATGCATCTAAAAAATACAGTCTATATTAACAAGAATTAATATTACTAAAGATAACCAACTAAGCATCAAGAGTATTCTCTGTGTTGGCAGCTGCAGAGATGCTTCTAAAAGAAATGTTTCAAAGTTTTAGACTAGTGTATCATTCACCTACCAGTAATAAATGTAAGGATAAATGTTTAGAAGACACAATTTTTTATTCTTCCCTCATATATTACATCCCAAGTACAGTTTTCTGCCCTTCTTTTCTGATTGTCTCTTCCCTCCACCTCCACTTTCCCCCACCCTGAGGATTCAAACCTCTTCACCTCCCCTCAGAAAAAAGCAGGATGTGCAGGAACATCAACCAAATATGGTATATATGTTCACATCAGGGCTGGACATGGCAACTCGGGATGAGGTAAAGGGTCCCAAAGGCAAGGAAAAGGGTCAGCGACAATCTCTACTCTCACTGTTAGGGATTTCACAATAATACCAAGCTATATAATCATACCATATCTGCAGAGGATCTAGGACAGACTCTTATGGGCTCCTTGATCTGGTCTAGCCCATTGGAGCCCAGTTGATTCAGTGGACACTGTTCTTTTCGTACCTTTGATCCATTTGATTTCCCCAAGCCTTCCTCCCACTCCTCTGCATGACTACACTATTCTCATCTATTATTTTGGACTCTGCATCTGCTCCCATCAGTTGATGCATGAGTTCTCTCTAGTCTCTCTGATAATGATTATGCTAGGCTATGGCCCAAGCACATCCTGTAGGCATGACAACATACTGTCGGTCTGAGGTTTTCTGACTGGGTTAGTATCTCAGTTCCTCCAATTGAGGCCTTGCCTGGTTATAGAGGATGGATAGTTCAGTCTCAATGTCACACACTGCTAGCAGTCTTCATTTGCAGATTCTATGGAGTTTCTGTTCCATTAGGTTTCTATCTTCTTCCTGAAAAGAACCCAATTCCATTTGTCTCTACTAATACTCTCTTCCTCATCCTCAACCTCACCTGATCTCTTATGTTTCCATCCACACTGAATTGATCCCCAGTCTATCTTCTAATTCCCCTTTCCAAGAAGAACCTTGCTTCCCTGCTTAAGCCCTCCTTGTTATTTAGCCTATCAAGGTCTGCTGATTGTACCATGATTAACTTTTATTTTTATTAGATATTTTCTTTATTTACATTTCAAATGTTATCCCTTTTACTATTTTCACCTTCTAAAACCCCTTTTCCATCCCCCATGTCTCTGCTGTTATTACAGCGTTCCCTCCACCGACTAAGCCACTCCTGCTTCCCCTTCCTGAGGTTTCCCTATACTGGGACATCGAGAGTCTTTATCGGACTGAGGGCCTCTCCTGCCATTGAAAGCCATCCTCTGCTACATATGCAGCCAGAGCCATGGGTCTATCCATGTGTACTCCTTGGTTGGCGGTTTAGAACCTGGAAAGTCTGGGGGGGGGGTCTGTTTGGTTCATATTGTTGTTCCTCCTATGGGGCTACAAACCCCTTCAGCTCCTTCAGTCCTTTTTCTAACTCTTCCAGTGGGGAACCCTTGCTCAGTTCAATAGTTGGCTGCGAGCATCCACCTCTTTTTTGTCAGGCTCTTGAAGAGCCTCTCAGGAGACAGCTATATCAGGCTTCTGTCAGCAAACACTTCTTGGCACAATAGTGTCTGAGTTTGGTGATTGTATATGGGATGGATCCTCGGGTGATGCAATCTCTGAATGGCCTTTTCTTCAGTCTCTGCTCCACAATTTCTCTCTGTATCTCCTCCTGTTGGTGTTTTGTTCTTCCTTCTAAGAAGGACCGAAGTATCCATACATTGGTCTTCTTTCTTCTTAAGCTTCATGTGGTCTGTGAAACATATCTTCGGTATTCTGAGCTTTTGAGCTAATATCCAATTATCAGTGAGTGCATACCATGTGTGTTTTTTTGTTAGCCTAACTCAGGATGATATTTTCTAGTTCCATCCCTTTGCTTAAGAAATTCATAAATGAGTAATATTCCTTGTGTAAATGTTCTAAATTATTTA
This sequence comes from Arvicanthis niloticus, assembly GCF_011762505.2. NCBI lineage: Eukaryota > Metazoa > Chordata > Mammalia > Rodentia > Muridae > Arvicanthis > Arvicanthis niloticus. The sequence goes on along the minus strand of NC_047672.1, from coordinate 42,290,477 downwards.
TACCTATTCCTCTATTGAAGAATATCTGAGATTTTTCCAGATCCTGGCTATTATAAATAAGACAGCTATGAACATAGTGGTGCATGTGTCATTGTTATATGTTGGAGCATCTTTTAGGTATATGCCCAGAAGTGGTATATCTGGGTCCTCAGGTAGTACTATGTCCAATTTTCTGAGGAACAGTCAGGAACTTTTAAGATTTAAAATCTTTGACCAATATATTCATTTCTTCTATCATATTTTTGACAGCTGAGATTGTATCCTTCATTTTTTTGTTTTCTGTTGTTGATGTGTCAGTCTGTAGATCCTGTTTGAAAACAGATTTTTCATTCCAGGAATTCCTGAATTTGAATTTTCTTAATTGCTTCTATTTCTATTTTCAGGTCATCAACTGTTTTATTCACTTTCTTCACCTGTATATTTGTGTTTTTCTGCATGTATTTATGGAATTGGCTCATTTCTTCTTTAAGGTGCCTACTAATCTTCATAAAATGGACTTCTAGTCTTTGTGTGTGTGTGTGTGGTTTAGCTATGTGAATTTCCAGATCTTGCTGTAGTAGAATAGCAGGGTTCTTCTGGTGATATATTATCTTGGATATTATTGATTCTGTTCTTATGCTAGCCACTCATCATGTGGTTTTGGGGTTATTATAGGATTAGGTGTCAGTTTCTGATTTAATCTTTGTTGAATGGGTGGTTCTTAGATATTTTCCTCTTTGCTTTCTTTTTCCTCTCTGTTCTTCTGGTCTGAGTGGTCTGTGGTTCTGATGACCAATGACCTTTCAGGTCAAGTAGTATGTCTGCATTCCAAGCAGAGGAATTATAGATGTGTGGTAGATCTACATTCTAGGCAATTATACAGACAATGATGGTTTTCTGATGCGATCTCTTGCCAGAGCAGCCATTTTGCTGGATTAAAATTCATCTACAAGACATGAGACTAATTTTAATTCATAGTGATATCAATGCTGGAGTAATTCTTACTAATACATTGTTTGTCCACTATATCACATTATATATGCTTAGAAGTTGTGAATTTCTGCCAGAGTAGTTTCTTGTCTTTCATGTTGCATTACTATGAAAATAGCATATATACAATATACTATAACACTTCTGCCTTATGGCAAATGAATCAAAATAATATTTTAAGAAAGTATATAAGTGGACTAATATGATAGCTATACATTTTCTAATATATACAGATTTTTAAAAATTACCAGGGTAGTTTTGTACCTTTCCTATATATAACATAAATTGACATCAAAAATTTGGATGTTGCTGGCCTACTGCATTATGTAACCCAGGTCCTGCATTGAATGTCTTTACTCAGTAGAGTTATAAAAGAGCAGTGTTCAGCCCTAGTCCCTCTTTCTACATGGAGGAATGGTCATATATAGTATAGGAAACATGACACCCAAAGCAACAAAGCACTGCATTGACTGTTAGATGTCAATTATGACTATTCATTGAGAGTATGTCTTCATTCGATGTGTTACTTTTAGTTGCTTAGCTACTAGGCTTGCTAAGTCATGAGAGAAAGGAAATGGCCTTTAAAGAAGAAGAAATGATACATATGGAGGCCTTGAATAAGAAGGGTATAACATATGTACACAGGTGAAATTCAGTGGCCCTTTACCAAGAAGATCACGAAGAGCTTGAATGACTATTACATGTATGAGTACACTTAAATAGAGAATAAATTGTTTATCATTGTTAAAATTGTGCAGGTGGTAAAAGACAGCTCAATGAAGGCAGTAAACAGGAGAAAAGCAAGGCGATACTACTGAGAAACTTCCAAAGGTGTTGAAAAGCCTATGACAAGTTAAGAAAACTGGTCTGTCAAGGACAAGAAGATTAAAAGAGTAATTATTGTATCTCAAAGTATCAAAAGCCCTTTCATGTGGAAGTGGCTTTGATATATATTGTATTATTTTGTAGTTTCGAACTAGAAGCAGAGTGGCTAGGCATAATTTTAATACAAATGATAAAGGACTTTCTGAGAATAGTGTATGACTCAACAAAGGAACCATGTCCACAAAATACTTGATGTCATGGTACTTACTTAACGAGAAATAAATGACTACTTTTTACAATAATGTACCTGGTATTCCATCACTGAGATGAAGGTTGGACTGAATGACCCTTCTATGTCTTAGAGGCAGGTTACAATTATGTGCTCTTTGTACTGTTATCCTCTTTATTGTGCTGTAAAAGAGGGAAAGTAAAAGCTTGATGTGTTTGTAAACTGACCTCCCCTGTTGCAAGTTTCTGAGGTCAGGATACTAGCTCCTGTGGTGTAGTTGATGAGTCAAATTTCTATAGAGATAAAAGTCTTGTATTTGATTATTTTAGGGTGAGCTATGTAGGAGATTGCAAAGTGTAAGTGACACTTTAATGGTATGACTGATATAAAAGAAAGTAACTACTGTTCTGTGAACTAAGTTAGATCCACTGTACAATGTGGCATGATAAGCAAGAGAGAAATATTTAGAGCAGTAAGTGGCTTCACATTTATTATCCTGGCTGATGTACATTTCAAATAGCTTAAACAAGTATCCCATTTGGTATTATACATTTTTAAATATTTGATCACAGAAAAGCCATATTCTCTCATAGCTTCCTAGTTACTTAAAGTTTTATGTTTTAGGATGCTATGCATTAGTATATCTATAGTGTTGCATATATTGGTAATACACATAGTGTTTAGTGGATAATCTAATACCCAAAGGTTTGTTTCAGTGTGGTAAGAAAGACATACTTAAAATATTCATTCATAATTGTAAAATCGAAATGCAGACTTCTACTGCCTAATACTGTGTTCAGACTAATCTTGAGTTTACATTTTTTGCAAGTATATTAATGATCTCACATTTAATAGGTACATCCTTTTTTTAAAAATATCTATTTTTTTATAGTCCAGACTGTATCCCCCTCCTGGTTAACCCTCTGACTATTCCATGTCCCCTATCCCATCTCCAAGACGATATTCCCACCACTCAAATCTACCACACCAGACTTACCTACTCCATGGGGCCTTATAATTGAATGTGTAAATTGTTTTAATTTTTAAAAGTAACATACTTAGATATCAGATATATCAGCTTAATGTTATAAGAATTTTAATTGATATCTTTGAATTTGGAGACTAAGCTTATAAATTAATAATACTTCACTGGTTATCTTAATCCTAGCCATCCTTTCAGGCATGAGGCGGCGTGAAATCTGAAAGATATGAACATTAGTAATATGTTTCAGTAATGTCTCATTATAATAATTATAGTTAGTAAATTCAGCTACAAAATGGCATTGATTGAGCATTTTAATTCTGTTTTATGTTTTGCTTAATTTTACATTTGATTACTTTATCTATGTTAAGTTAAACAAATTGTTTTTAATGTATTTCAACCTGGATGAGAACTAAATGTGCTCATTCAAACTTTCTTTTTTCACCAAGAACTGCTAACAAATTTGGGAAACACTCTGATGATGTTGCTAACTTGTGTGCAAATTGTTTCAGTTAGGAAACGATAGTTCATATTAAGAAATTCTTCAGAATCCCTGTTAATATTACATGCTGTGTATCTAGAAACATCAATACAATGCATCATAAAATAGGTTTTTCAGTACATATATGACATGTTCATAATTTTCGAAGTAGGAAAATATTATTCCAGAAATAACTGTTCTCAGAAAAATTGAAACTCAAGCTTGGACTCAGCTCTCTAATCTACTAAATCAAAAATGTTGTTTACATGAAGAACCTGAATCAATGCCTAACTAGAACTTTCACCCTATTGGATAATGTTCATAGTACCTGACCACACTGTGCATGATACCAAAAGAGATAGGTAGCCATTATTTTAGTGTCCATGGTAACAAAGGAAACAGATAAACACCAACCCAGCTACAAACCACATGATCTATAACTGACATGCCTGGATGAAGTGCTGGTGCAATAATATGACAGAAACATTGTGGGAATAACCTATACTCTCTGATGGTATTTATATCCAATTCCATGAAAGCAAAACCATACTTGATACTGATTAGTTTGCCAAGAATTTAAGACTAAATAGGTCATGGACTTACAGAAAAAAAAAAACTAAATAGTACTATTATTCTCAAAAAATGTAGCAATAAAATAACACTTATCACATTCTGAAATACTCATAGATAAGTATCATAGTCAATCATTATCAGAAAAGCTTCTTCCTGTAGGAAATGAGAACTAATACAGGTATCCACAATTAGACAATATGCTGATAGTGAGAGAATTTGAAACACTGAGTTCTAATGGGATGTCTTTATCCATTCCCTCCTCTGAGGACTCAGAGAGCTGTGAGGAGGAGAAGGCAACATGATTGTAAGAACTACTGGGGATGGAAGAGACCAAAGAAACAATTTTTTCTTGGCACAGTAGGATTGATGCACATATGAATTTATGGAGAATGTGGTAGATGCATAGGGCCTACACAGGATTAAGGAAGATGGATTCCCAGTGCCAAGAGAGGAAAGTGAACAAAGGCTTCCATTCCTAACCATGGAGATATTTCCAATTAACAAACATTTGTAAAGTAAAATTTAGAATCCTCCAATATAGTCTCATTGAATATATTAACCACATTTAAGAATAGGTCCATATCTATTTGTAGATAGCTAACAAAAAAATGAACTCATTAGTGTTTCTGTACAATTTTGTCTCATATTGTTTTGTTTGGGGATTTTTTTTTTTATCTTATTCGTTTTATGCTTAGATATTATGGTTTAAAACTTAATGATTTTATGGATTTTGTTGGTCTGTGTGTTTCTTGTGTATTTTCTTTTTGTATTACTCTTATTTGTTTGTGTGTGTGTTTTAAGTTAGCTGTTTGCTTTCTAAATAGAGAAAAATAGAATGTGTGGGTGGAGAGGTAAGTGGAGATGAAAGAGGCAAAACTGTGATCACAGTATTTTATATAAAATGTATTTTTAAAGTTATAAAATAAGTAGTAATTTTTTAAAAATTTTCAAACCATTTTGTATCCAGAAATAAACTAAAAATGCTTGGTCATGTGGTTGCCTTGCAAGGCCTATGCATTCCTCTCTTTCTGCCTCTGTCCACCTTCACAGAGTTATTCAACTATGATCCATTTTGTTCAAAATCATGCTTAACTTTACAGATTAAAGTTTTAAAAATTCTAACATTTCAAGTCAGTCCAAATCATTGAGAAATCATACTTGCTTGAGAATGGAGAAGGCAGTAAGGAGAACTGTGATGAGCTCTTCAAGTTAAGTCACTTGATATTGTTTCTTCCCTTCATTGATATAGAACCAAAGGTAATTTTATAGTACCAGTAGGTTCAGCCCATTTAAACCAATCATAAATTATCCTAATATGGATTCTTTAATAATTATCTTATTTTTCAAAATATATCTTGCTGGTATGAATCAAATATTTAATCTAATATATAAAAATAAATGCCAACCCAACTACAAACCACATGATCTATAATTGACATGCCTGGATGAAGTGCTGGTGCAATAATATGACAGAAACATTGTGAGAATAACCTATACTCTCTGATGGTATTTATATCCAATCCCATGAAAGCAAAACCATACTTGATACTAATTAGTTTGCCAAGAATTTAAGACTAAATAGGGATAAAATAATGGTTGGTTCAATATTTGGAAATCCATCAATGTAATTCACTACATAAATAAACTCAAAAAAAAAAAAAAAAACCCAATGATCATCTCACTAGACGCTGAGAAAGGATTTGACAAAATTCAACATCCCTTCATGGTAAACGTCTTGGAAAGATCAGGAATTCAATGCCCAAACCTAAACATAGTAAAAGCATTATACAGCAAACCAGTAGCCAACATCAAACTAAATGGAGAGAAACTTCAAGCAATCCCACTAAGATCAGGGACTAGATAAGGCTGCCCACTCTCACCCTACCTATTCAATATAGTACTGGAAGTCCTAGCTAGAGCGATTAGACAACAAAAGGAAGTAAAATGATACAAATAGGAAAGGAAGAAGTCAAAATTTCACTATTTGCAGATGATATGATAGTATAATTAAGTGACCCTAAAACTTCCACCAGAGAACTCCCAAACTTGATAAACAACTTCAGTAAAGTGGCTGGATATAAAATCAACTCAAACAAATCACTAGCCTTCCTCCATTCAAAAGATAAACAGGCTGAAAAAGAAATTAGAGAAATGACACTCTTCACAATAGTTACAAATAATATAAAATATCTTGGAGTGAATCTAACCAAGCAAATGAAAGATCTGTATGACAAGAACTTCAAGTCTCTGAAGAAAGAAATAGAAGATCTCAGAAGATGGAAAGATCTCCCATGCTCCTGGATTGGCTGGATTAATTTAGTAAAAATGGCCATCTTGCCAAAAGCAATCTATATATTCAGTGCAATCCCCATCAAAATTCCAAATCAATTCTTCATAGAGATAGAAAGAGCAATTTGTAAATTTATTTGGAACAACAACAACAAAAAAAAAAAAAAAAAAAACAGGATAGCGAGAACTATTCTCAACAACAAAAGAACTTCTGGGGGAATCACTGTCCCTGACCTCAAAATATACTACAGGGCAATAGTAATAAAAAACTGCATGGTATTGGTAAAGAGACAGGCAGGAAGATCAATGGAATAGAATTGAAGATCCAGAAACGAACCCACACACCTATGGTCACTTGATCTTTGACAAAGGAGCTAAAACCATCCAGTGGAAAAAGGACACCATTTTCAGCAAATGGTGCTGGTTCAACTGAAGGTCAACATGTAGAAGGATGCAAATCATTCCATTCATATGTCCTTCTGCAAAGCTCAAATCCAAGTGGATAAAAGACCTTCACTTAAAACCAGATACACTGAAACTAATAGAAGAGAAGATGGGAAAGACCTTTTAATACCTACGCACAGGGGAAAAGTTCCTGAACAGAACAACAATGGCTTATGCTCTAAGATGAAGAATTGACAAATGGGACTTCATAAAATTGCAAAGCTTCTGAAAGGCAAAGGACATTGTCAATAAGACAAAATGGCAACCAAGAGATTGGGAAAAGATCTTAACCAATCCTACATCTGATAGAGGGCTAGTATCCAAGATATACAAAGAACTCAAGAAATTATACTCCAGACAACCATATAACCCTATTAAAAATGGGGTATAGAGCTAAACAAAGAATTTTCAACAGAGGAAACTCGAATGGCTGAGAAGCACCTTAAGAAATGCTCAACATCCTTAGTCATCAGGAAAAAGCAAATCAAAACAAACCTGAAATACCACCTCACACCAATCAGAATGGCTAAGATCAAAATTTAAGGTGATAGTAGATGCTGACGAGGATGTGGAGAAAGAGGAACACTCCTCCATTGTTGGTGGGATTGCAAGCTGGTACAAGCACTCTGGAAATCAGTCTGGCAGTTCCTCAGAAAACTAGACATAGCATTACCTGAGGATCCAGCTATACCACTCCTGGGCATATACCCAGAAGATGCTCCAACATATAATAAGGACATATGCTCCACTATCTTCATAGCAGCCTTATTTATAATAACCAGAAGTTGGAAATAACCAAGATTTCCCTCAACAGAGAAATGGATACAAATAGATGTGGACATCTACACAATGGAGTATTACTCAGCTATTAAAAATAATGAATTTGAGAACTTTTTAGGTAAATGTATGGATCTAGAAATTATCATCCTGAGTGAGTTAACCCAATCACAAAAGAGCACAAATGGTATTTACTCACTGTTAAGCAGATGTTAGCCCAAAAGCTTGGAATAGCAAAGACCCAACCTGCAGACCACATGAAGCTCATGAAGAAGGAAGACCAAGAGGGGATGCCTCAGTTCTACTTAGAATGAGTAACAAAAATACTGAAGGGAGCAAATATGGAAACAAAACATGATACAGAAACTGAAGGAGGGGTCATCAGGAGACAATTCCACCTGGGTATTCATCCCATGTATAGTCACCTAAGCTAGACACTGATGTGGATGGCTGGAAGTGCATGCTGTCAAGAACATGATATAGCTGTCTACTTAGAGGTCTGCCAAAGACTAACACATTCAGAGGAAGATGCTCACAGTTAACCAGTGATATGATCAAGGGTTTCCCAATGGAGAACTTAGAGAGGAGACTGAAGGAGCAGAAAGGATTTGTGACCCCAGGAGGAATGCAAAAATACCAAACAACCAGAGCCCCCCAGGGTCTAAACCACCAGACTGGGAGCATATAGGGAGGGACCCATGAATCCAGTGGTATATGTAGGGGAGGATGGCCTTGTCGGGAATAGGTGGGAGAGGAGTTTCTTGGTCCCATAAAAAACGAACACAGAGTGGGCAGGGGGGGGGATATGAGGGTGGGTAGGGGGTAGTGGGGGTGGTACGTGCAGGCACTGCCTCATAGAAGCATGAAAAGGGGGGATGGGAGGTTTCTGCATGGTGGGAGGAATGGGATAAGGGGATAAAATTTGAAATGTAAATGTTACAACCAATTTTAAAAATGGAAAAAAAAAAAAGAAAGAAAAGTTGCTAGAACCAACATCTTTAAAAAAATGTCAACCCTGTAGGAAAATTTTTTTTCTTGATAGTAAAACTTGTTCTGAGAATTGTATATTGCAGAATACACAGCCTTGGTGTATCTACTCATCAAGCATACTGAGCAGACCTGCCTAAACTTCCGATGACCTGGAATTCCATCTGGATGCAGTGAAGACACAATGTCAGAGGCTTATCAATTTACTCTTCCCCCACCCCTCTTCTAATATCTCAACACCCTTAATCAGCTTGAAGAAGTTAAAGAAAAGTCAGTGCCCCTATTCCCTGGGCTTGGGGACCAAGGTGGTTAATATTGATCTGTCTTTCTAGGGAAAAGTAGTGGTTTTGTTGGAACAGGGAGGATTAGCTGGGACTTATTGCATAGCCATAACCAATTGGTAGAAATCTGTATAATTAATATCAAGATGAAGTTATAATTTCGTAAATGGTACAAAATTTACTTTGATTTCAAATTTAAGGTTTTCATTGGTACGAGCTTCTTATTGATATAAAAATGAGATGAATATTGATACCCTCATGGGCATTGTGCCTGTATAACACATTTAGAAATACAAGGCTTAGCCCAGTCCTTCTTTAACTTTTTTAACTGATTTAGGATGGTTAGCCTATGAGTTAAGGGACTATAGCAAATTCATGGCTTTGAGTTTATTGTTAGAGTGTTTTCCATATTTTACTTAGAAATCGCTGAGAAGAGTTAACAGTCAACAGTCCAGGTTACCTTACATGGAGAGTTGGTTTTCAAAACGTCAGAAGTCCATAGAATTAACATTACAAATATTTCTATATTAATCTTCATTTTGATTAGAGACCTATCTGCTCCTGACAGCTTCCTGTCATGGATTCTAAAAAGAAATTGAGCATCCTTGGCATTACTCCAATTGTGTGGTGACAGCCACTAGGCAAGAATTGCCTCTTTCCATCTACAGACAAATTACTGTCCAGAAAAGGACACACTTGCAGAATAGTCAACTGATTATATCTGCCTAGACAGAGTGGTCAGCCCTTAATAATTCTGTATCACTAAGGTGTGTCAGATGATTCTGGGCCAAAAGGCTCAAGATTTGATGCTCCAATGTTCGGTAGTATAAGGGCTTTCCAGGTGTTCAGCGGTCTCTATAAATTGGCTAAGTTTTAGAAGCTATGCTTAGTGCTTCCCATAATTTTAGTTAACTCAGTCATTCTGGATTTCTGACAGGGTTGAAAACCTGTAGTCTCATAGCCAATCCCGGCTATTTACTTTGAGAGAAAAGATCTGAGTGGATGGTTTTCAGCTGACATTCATTCTAAAGCCAAGGAAAAAAGCCAGGTTCAAAACTAAGTGTTTTAGTTAGGAGAGATGACAGAGGTTCTAGTCATTTAGTCAACAAAATGATGGACTGGGTATTAGGACTATCTTGTACCTCAGTGGTAAAATTAGGAATAATTATGCTTTAATTGTATTTTGAGAGAAAAGTTTTATTTTAACAGGAATTGTGATATGTAGGAGGAGCTTAGAGGGAAGGTGTACCCAGAGGAAGAGAAGGAGTAAGGAGAGGAGGAGAAGGAGGAGAGGAGAGGCTAGGCAATGAGAGAGAGAAAGAGAGAGGGGGTGCATGGAGGCAGATGTTCACGTGTCTCCACCAGTCAAAGATAGTTTAGATATCTAGGTTGGTTATTGGGTTACACTTCTGATTGAGCATTATCAAACTTATAAAGCCTTTAATTAACATTAAAAAATTGTATAAAAGCAATAAGGAAAAGGGGGCATGAGATAGGGATTTTCTAGGGAGGGGAAATGGGGAAAGGGGATGGCATCTGAAATGTAAATAAAATACAAAATAAAAATAAAAAAGAAAATAGAAATAACAGTTAAATTCATATTAATGGGTTTCAATTGGAAAAAAAGAAATGTTTTAATTCTATGTACAGTTAAGGGCTACAGAGATGGCTTAACAGTTAAGAGCATGAGCTGATCTTTCTGAAGATTTAGGTTCAATTCCTACAACCGGGATGATAATCTAAAACCATCTGTAACTCCAGTTCTAGGGCATTTGATGACTCTTTTTATCTCTCTTGGCAAGAGGCGCATAGTGTTACATGGATATGCATATTGATAAATACCAGGTTTTCTTTTAAGGCCCATGATATGGCTAACTACAGGTTCTTGGCCTTTCAATGGCTATATGCTTCATATAGATCTGAGACCTACCTGCTCAGAGATAGCAGTTTCCAAAGTAGGTTAGAGGTATCCTGTATCAATTAATAATAAAGAAAATACCCCATAGACATGGTCATTGGCTAATCTAAAGTAGGTGATTCCTCAGTTGGGAACTCACATGACTCTGGGTTATGTTGTGTTGACACTTGAAGATAACTAGGATAAATAACAACTTCTCATAACAAATTTTACAGTGTATCTGTTTCCTTCAGTAAAAAATGTATTCTATAAGAAGAACATTCACCTATTTCAATATGTTTCTATCTAAAATAGTTAATGGCTTGCACTACTAAAAGCAACAAACTGAAGAATACTGGAAATAAACTTACCTAAGAATAGTATCCTGTTATATGTATCTTCCGATACTTTGTTGTGAAAATATTTACAGTTATGCAGATACCTGAGGAGTCAATTAATTGATTGTTAGAAAATGAGTTGATAAAATATCTACATTTTTATGTAAAATGCTTAATCAAAAATTTAAATATATAAAATTGTTCTGTGAAAAACTGATTTCAATAACCTCCAAGTACATTCTCTACCATAGCGATGGTGAGAATAGCTGTAAAAAAATGACTTTTTTATTGTACAGTGTACTTTCAAACATCAGAATAAAAAGTACAGAAAAATGTACACTTGTCTGAGACATATAATTTACATTCAAAGATTGGGTGGTTTACTAACATGAACAATGATTGCATAGTTTTTATTCATTATCATATATTTATTAATTGCTTTTTTCTGTAAAAAATATTCTGCTTAAATTCTAACCAGCTTATGGTTTTAGAAGTATCTTCTACTATTTATTCTTGTTTCAAAAGTAATGAAAATGTATCAGTGAAAACTTAATTACTCCTTATATATTTATAAAAAGTCATGACTTTTTTTCTCTGACTCTTTATTTTCATTTCTTACTGGCTCTAAATCTTTTCAATTTTTCTCATTTGATATAATCTCTCCTTCTCAAACAATTCCCTCGCTCATCTTTTCAAGGATTAATGTGTTGTACAGATTCAAATGCAAAAGAGCTAACACTCATAATGTGAGAAGAAGCAAACAAATTTCGAGAGCCCTAAAAGTGCTTTGTGGCCATTTTGAGTGGAAAACTTATTTTTTTAAAAGAGCAACATATGCTTCATTCAGCTTTTGAGAAAACCTGATTCTCAAGACACTCGTTTACCTAACTTAAATTAGGGCAGCTGAAGTTTTTTCTCACAGTTTTATTTTGCAGTTTAATATTTATTATACTATACAGCTTTTTAATTCATATCCATTTGCATTTTCTTCTATAATTATGTATTTTAAATAGAAAAAAATTATTTATTTTAAACTACAGCATCACATGTTATTTTTGTCAGGATCCAGTTTTATTGTTAGCCTAACTGATGTTACTGGACTACTAAGTACCCAAATAAATCAGTCCACATCACTTTGCACTCTTGCAGATGTGCACTGAAGCATTTTTACAAAATAACCTGGTATATAGCATTTTTGACTTTTTATTTTTCAACTTTAGCTTACACTCAAAACATTACTGAAATATTAGTATCCTTCCATTTGTCTGTCAAGAAGCACCAAGGAATCAAATTTGAGGACTCGATAGCTGAGCACCATTGACCAAGATTCTGGGCTCCTTGTGTGAATATGACCATGAACAAGCAAAGATTGTGCCCTAGGAAGAGAATAATTTTGCCACAAAAACCTTGAAAGGGTTGATCTTATGTGTGGCCATCTTGTTTTTCTAATGTACCTTCCCATCTGCCTGGCTGCCACACTGAATGCCATGGGAGTTATCACTATTTGAAACCATTTTACTAAAATACATTTACTAAATTAGAACTTGTGTTCTACAGAGAATTTAGCAAAATATCTAATCAAATACAGGCAAATTGAAAACAAGTACACCAAATTTCAGTTTTGTTACTTTTTCTACATAATATTAGAAAATCACATTTACCCAAAGTTTGAAATTAAATCTCTGGTGACTTGCTGATACCACCTGGTGAAGAAACCAGTGTCTTTAAAAGATGGCTGCTATATTTTCTTAGTAGAAAGTACAGTTATTTTGAATTTGAGTGAGAGAATAAAAATATTATCTTCCAAATTTAACAAATTTACAAAGGTATCCATCATTCAGTACAGGCATACATGATTTATTTATTTATTTATTTATTTATTTATTTATTTATTTATTAAGTTAGCTTAGGAAATGTTGAACTTGAGGAAGGATTTTAAACTTGTCTCTTTTATCTTTATTGTGGATAAATAAATAATAAAGAACATTTAAAATTTTAACTTCTTTCCAAGAATAGAATAAGAAACTTCATGAGTTTTTTGAAACATTATTAAAATTCCCACGTAACTATTTTTATGTAAGAGCAATTTCATAATTGAAGAAGACAGGAATACAGTTTTCTTCTTGTTCTTTCTTTTGTTTTCTTCTTCTTCTTCTTCTTCTTCTTCTTCTTCTTCTTCTTCTTCTTCTTCTTCTTCCTCTTGACATATTTTTAATTCCATTTTTATTAGAGAATAGAAAGTAACTTTATATTACTTTACTTTATGTTTAGTGACTTCTATTTTATTCTTTCTTGTATGATTATATTTTATATAATTAAAACTGATTCTGTTTTTTATTTAAAATATGTTTTAAATCTAGAATGTGTATATATACATATACATGCATATATGTGTGTATATACATATACACACATATATATGCCAATACTCTTGTGAAATATGCCAATACTCTTGTGAAATAGCTACCAATTGGGAAATAACACCTGTATGTAATATCATCACTTTTGTGACTTTAGCAGGCTATTACTTTAAGAGAGTTTCTAATTTATATTTCATCCTATGATGTCAACGATATTTTCATGTACCAACATGGTCATTTACAGGGAATCAGACATATATTTCCCTGTAAATTACATTTCTCTGCAATCTCTATTGCTTATCAATATAATTGAGATTTAGCAGGGTGGTTTACATGAACAGGGATACAGCTCAGCATATGTAGAGATCCTCTTGCCTTGTTGATATCCTTGTTCCATTCAAATCAGCAACAGTTATTTATTCATGCCTGCCCTATATTTACATATTTCCTTGTCATTGATTTCTACTTAGACTCTTTTACTATGAGATTGAACCTTTGTGTTGTTTTTTTATTTCCTTCAGATGCCCTTCTCACGGATGCTCACTCTGTATAGCCACGGGATAATCTCACTTCCACCCATGTGGAATATGACTGTGCCCCACTCACTGCTATATGTCACATGCTTACTACAAATTTTTTTTTCAAAGTGTTGCAGAACATAGTTTCACACTCTGCAAGAAATGGTCTTACAGTTTTAGTGTACAATATGTCATTTGCTAAAACTTATTTTAATCTTACTAATATTTGTTTATTCTCATGATTACTGTGTCATAGTATTTGAGAGTTACAGATAATAATGGCAAAAGAAATTTTAAGGATCATCATCGGAGAAATAAATTTCAGCTTTCTGACATTAAGTACATGCTTTAGATTCAAATTGTGAAGAAAACAATGGTTGTGTTAGTCTCTTAAATCTCAGATCTGCTCTTATATCTAAGGGTTCCCTGACAGCCTAATCACACTCAGTCAATATCTCCAGAACTATTTACTTATTTGTACGAATACTGTGTAGCACATATAATTGCCCATAATCTCAAAGGAATCCAGACTTCTGTGGGAAATTAGTTATGCTATGGTATTTTACTTCAGCAAAAATTCATAAAATTAATAAGTTATTTTATTTCAGAGGCAATTGCATCCTTATGTTTTTCAATGATGTTGATAAAATTAGACACAATTTCAAATCAAACCTTGAGTTGACTCATTAAAGTAAATTGATACTGGAATAATTAGTTTTCTCACATCCTAGCATATGTTGTAATTTCTTCCAGAAAAAAAAAATCTTTATTTACTTGTATTTATCTTATTACCAAAGTCGTATGAACATCTGTGCCTGCTGGTCTGTATATTGCATAAGCTTTCAAACTTTGAAAGCTTTCATTGTGATACCGGAGAACATATAATAAACTTTGTAGATAATATTACCAGAAAGCAGTGATGTATATCATGTGAAAATTAATTTTTTATTCACCAATTTCAATGTTTATGATTTTAAAAGTATGTAAATATTTTTGGGTGTCCATGTATGTGTGTGCATGCACGTGAGTGAACATGTGTTAATAGGTTTCTGCTTGTCTGTAGGTCAGCGGGTAGTAAGTAGAATTGATTTTTGTCTTCTACCATGTGATCTCAGTATATGGTTTAAGCTAGTCTTCAGGCATGATAGGAAGTGCCTGCTCAGACTTCTAGTCAGACTCACATTTTCTGATTCTTTGATTATAGGATTGCTTGCTTGGAAAATACTATTGTACCAAGTCTTTACATGTTTCCCCTCAACTTTTTACTTGTTTTCTTTACTTTTGTTAAGTTTCACTCAGTATATTTGTCCATACAAATTATTTAATAAGCTAAGTATTTTTGCATATATGCTAGTCAAAACTAAGCCTTGACTGTAACAAGGATCAGGAACCCAACTCTTGTTTTCTGTATTTACTGTGACATTTTGTAGTTGTTTTTAATGTTTCATCTATCTGCATTTCATCTTTAATAAAATATCTCTTTCAAAGCTCTACTAAGTTTTTTTTTAAAAAAAATGGGTTATTTCCTCATTATTGAGATGATTGATTTCTTAATTTTGAGAACAATGTCTTCACCAAATGCATAATTCTATTTCAACATTTTACTAAGTTACTACTTTCTTTTTTAAAAATTGTGTACATGTACATGCATTTTGCCCACATGTCCTTGCCATGGCTAGTGTGTCTCAATCAGATGACAATTCGGTGAATCAGTTGCCAATTACTTAGTTTGACTTTCTGTAATGGCTTTTATTTCACAATGTCCAGGAATGTCTCATTTCTGAATATTTAATTTTTTTGCTACTTATTGTACATGGGAAGCTTGATATTGAAAAAAAAAACAAATAAAACTGTGAATATCATAACCTACATTGCTCCTTACATACATTGCAAGGCCAGGGAGAAGCAGAGTGAAGTACAACCACGAAATGACTTAACCATTTCTTTAAGCCATAACCCACGAATACTGAGGCTTCTATAACCATGGCTCTTGTTTTCCCCTCCTTCCCAAGCAGCATATGATCCATGAGGAAGCAGAAACTCTGAACTTCACCTTTCAACTCAGGCCAGCTGTGCCCACTATTTCTCCCATAGGTATTCTTTCTATCTCTTTTTTTCTATTACTCTATTCCTTCCCTTGTGTATGTGAATATAATGTGTTTTTCTAAACTATTTATTGATACTTTGTAAATTTTACATCATGCATTTCAATCGCACTCATCTCCCCATCCCCCCATATGTGCCCTCTGCACTTGCAAACCCTTCCCAAAAGAAAAGAAGAAATGAAATAAAATAAAATAAATCTTGCTGTGTAAGCTGTGGTGTGTCACTGTGTGTCACACAGCATACCATATTTTTTTTCCCAAACAGCTTTATCTGAAAATGTTTACTGGAGTGAGTCATTGGTCTGTTTTGAGGACTCTGGCCTCTGCTACACTCTCAATATTGGATCCTCATCGGGACTCCTTGTGCATATTCTTTTGTTTGTACATTGATTGGTTAGGTGTTAGGAGTGAGGTTTATGTTTCCTCACCCAGACTATTATAAAGCATTATTTCCTATACTCTAGCCACATTTTCGGTACTCCTCTTCCCATTTCTTTTTCTCTCTTTCTCTCATCTTCACCGCCTCTTTTTAACTTCTTAATTACAATGTTCTCCAGCCTTAGCAATCTCTGAAAATCTGTGGATCATTAACAGAGTACTGACCTCTCCCTCCCAGCTATGTAACTCACTTAGATATATTCTTTTTCTTTTCAAGGTTAATTGAATACTTAATCCTTAACATTAAATTTTCGACAACCTACAACATTCTTAACTTTATTAATTAGGCTTTTAATTAACTCCATACTATTCTTGGCCATTGGTCCTCCAATAGATACTGAAGTCAAAGAGTCTGTTACAATTAATTGGCTAGGTTTACAATACATCGTGATAACAGAAAAGAGCTGCAGTTGCTCTCCCAGTTAATATCCTACTGCAGACTAATATCCAGCCTTCACAACGAAGGGGGAGTTCCTGTTCCAAAAAGTACTTTTTTATTGATTATTTTATTTATTTACATTTCAAATACTATTCCCCTTCTGGTTACACTTCCACAACCCCCCTACCCCATTCCCCTCCCCCCCTTCTATGATGGTGCTTCCCCATCCACCCACCCCCACTTCACCCTCTTAGCCTTCCCCTATGCTGGGATATTGAGCCTCCAGAGGACCAAGTGCTTCCTCTCCCAGTGATGCTCAATTAGGCAATTCCCTGCTACAGATGTAGCTGGAGCCATGGGGCCTTCCATGTGTACTCTTTGGTTGGTGGTTTAGTCCCTGGGAGTTCTGGGGGAGTCTGGCTGGTTGATTTTGTTGTTCTTCCTATGGGGTTTCAAATGCCATCAGCTCCTTCATTCCTTTTCCAACACTTCCATTGGGGTCTCTGTGCTCAGTCCAATGGTTGGCTATAAACATATGATTCTATATTGGTGAGAATCTGGCAGAGCTTTTCAGAGGACAGCTATACTATGCTCCTGTCAGCAAGGGCTTCTTGGCATCAGCAATAGTGTCTGTGGTGTCTGCAGATGTGATGGATCACTAGGTAGGGCAGTCTCTGGATGGCCTTTTCTTCCTTCTTTGCTCCACTCTTTTCCCCTGCATTTCCTTTAGACAGGAGCAATTCTTGGTTAATATGTTTGAGATGAGTGGGTGGCCCCATCCCTCAACCAGGGGCCATGATTAACCTTTGGAAATTGTCTCTACAGCTCCTCTCTCCCTTTTGTTGGGTATTTCACCTAATGTCCATCCCACATTGAGTCCTGGGAGCCTCTTGCTTTCCTGACATCTGGGACTTTCTGGTGGCTACCTCCAGTTCCACATCCACCAGTGCTACCCACCTCAGTTCAATTTCTTGACCCTCTGTACTCCTCCCTCTGTCTTCTCCAACACCTGATCCTGTCTCTCCTTCCCCCCCCCCCCACCGCCTTTTCTCTCCCCCTTCTCTCTCCTTCCCAGGTCCCTCCCTCCATCTATCTCCCTTGATTATTTTGTTCTCTCTTCAAGGTAGGACTGAAGCATTCACACTTTGGTCTTCCTTCTTCATGAGCTTCATGTGGTCTCTGTGTTGTATTGTGGGTATTCCAAGGTTTTGTTTTTTTGTTTTGTTTTGTTTTGTTTTCCTAATTTCCACTTATCAGTGTGTGTTCTTTTGTGACTGGGTTATCTCACTCAAGATGATATTTTCTAGTTCCATCCATTTGCCTGTGAGTTTCATTAAGTCATTGTTTTTAATAGCTGAGTAAACATACTCTATTGTGTAAAAATATACCACATTTTCTGTATCCATTCCTCTGTAAAGTGACATTTGGGTTGTTTCCAGCTTCACGGTATTATAAATAAGGCTGTTATAAACATAGTGGAGCAGGTGTTTTTGTTATATGCTGGAGCATATTTTGGTTATATGCCCAGGAAAACTCAGGTGATAGCAGATGCTGGCAAGAATGTGGAGAAAGACAAAGAGTTACTTTCTAATGAGCACACTCAACACTACTATATCCAAGTCCTACTTCAAGTACTTCACTTGAAATACTACAACTAATAAAAAATAAACAACAAAAATAGTACCAGATATTCAAACACAGTGACCTAAGAGGCAAAAGAAGCTAAAGCTTGTTTGTCAGTTAGGTGTTCTGTCCTATTCATGATTCATCCAATTGCTGAAACTTTGCACTTTTTAAAAGTTTATTTTAAAATTAGATGAGTTTCTTTTAATTTTTAGCATTTTGGATACATTTTTCATTAGTACATTGACCTCTTTTTAATTCTTCTTTCATATACTTTATTATCTTTGTTATATCATTCTTCTCCTTGTTATTTTCCTTGAACACCCAATAATTCTTTTGAATTCCCTTTCTCTGGATTCCATCTAACTCACTTTTACTATGCAGTAGGGTTAACAATTTTTTATAGGAGGCTGAAGGAATCTAGTAACTGTACCCCATAAGTGGGACTTTCAGAATATCAAACCTTTGGATATCTTCCACTAAATTTTAGTGTCCGTTAAGGATTTGATATGATTATGGCATATTCAACAAGGCTGAATACCAGATAGCAGAATGAATAATCAAACAAGAAAAAGTCAAGATCATTATTTTTAGCCTGCCATTACACTCAAGCTAACAAAAATTTTGACTGGTACTGTGGGCCTTACTAGATTGTCTTCCCCTCATAAACTGGTCACCAACCCATGAGGGTTTACTCTTTCCTTGGAATGAATAATCTTTGTCTGTCTCTACACTTCAATTATGGTAGCAATGACTTAGCTTTGGGAAACAAGATTTTAAAAAAAACTTTAAACAATATTGAACATGAAATGAAAGAAAATTGTTTTAATGTATGTATGGAGGGTGGCAGAGAAGGGCTTATCAAGTGAGTTTATTTGTATGAACACATTTCTGTCTGTCCCTCAGGAATTAAGACTTTCCCTCCTCCTCTCAAGGTATTCCATATATCTATCTCACTGTGTCTAAAGAAATGGTCAATTAATTCTTCTGTTCACACCATGCTTCATCCATTCATATGGCTATGAGAGGCCAGCCTGCAGGTAAAGAGCCAGAATATGAACCACTCAGCTAGCCATTCTCTTCTGCACACAAAAGCACGCTTCTACTCTTGTCCCAGTCACCCTAAACTCTAGAGAATACTATGACTGCTCACTGAAACATCTCAAATAGTTAGAAGCACTCAGAGTATCCAAGAAGGGCCTTTTCAGTGGATAGTTTCAGAGTGAACCTCTCACCTCAAACCTGGGGCCAGAGCATAGGCTAGAAAGAGCTGTCTGGGAAATTTGGGTACTATCTACTAAGATTGCGTTGTCTGTCATCTCATAGGAAACATCATGGATATAAAAATAAATCATTGCCATCATTCAGTTTCTTGTTATTGCCTTTGAACAGCCAATCATTCTTTCGAGTTCCCTTTCTCTAGGATTTCTTCTAATTCACTTTTACTATGCAGTAGGGTTAACAATTTTTTGGAGGAGGTTGAAGGAAACTAGTAACTGAAGGAAGAAATGAAGTAAGTCTGAGGAGATTGATTAAAATAATAATTCATAGTTGTCATCCAGAAAACACCAAACTGAATGGATGTACCTTATTCACATTGTGAGGGGGATCTTCTAGTCAGGACACAGGCAGAAGCCAAGGTTGTTCTATACCTAATTGATTAAACTGTAGAGATAGTCTATTCACAAGAGATGTGGCATTGATGGAGTTTTCTACATGTGGGACTACAGCAAGTAGGAGTAGGCTCTTCAGTCATTTGAGAGCTCTATCTAACAACCTTGTGATCAGGGTTCTTATACAAGTTTTCTACTCCTCAATAAATTATCTTCCTAATACAAAGAATGTTACATAGCATATATTTTTTTTCTTTTAACTTTGTTATTTTACCCTCTGGATCACTCAGTTTTTTTCTTTGTAAAATGTCTTGCCACTATAGCTTCTGTTTTAATTATAGTTGATGTGGAATTCCTAGATACTGAACATATTAAAGATATATCAATCCAAAAGTTGCTGTTTGAACATACTGATTATTAAAATAAAGTCACCTAAATATAAAAGTATTTTAAAAACATTTGTAAGACAATAAGTCTGAGCTTCATAATATCTTTCCTTAAAGTAAGTGCTCAAATTTTGATTTAAAGTATGCTCTCCATCATACAAAGAATCTATGTTCTTGTCATTGTTGAGAAAGTTTGAGCCTGACAGAAATGTATACTGACCTGACCGTGTTAAAATGACTCTCATCTTCTAATCTCTCCATATACTTTAGTTACATTTCCACAATTTGCTATTCTTTGTCTAATTTAGTGTATACACATTAAATTCCCATTACCTTTGAGGTCTTTTTGTCTTTATGAGGGTTCTCATGTCACATAAAACTTACATCATATAAATTTGTATTGTTCTCTCCTGTTGATCTGGTTCACTTCTCAAGCTGAGATGTTCAAAAGCATCATGAGATAAATGAAAACTGTCCCCTAGTCTAGGACATTCACATCTTACATCTACATCAAGAACCTTACACATAATGAGCCTTCTGGAATGCAAAAACCTCAGTTGTACAAGGATGGCAAGATTATCTTCTCAATATGTGAAGAACCCTTAGGTAAGTTGCTGGATATTGTCATTGATTACTAATAAATAAAATTTTCCTGCAATGAATATTTCCTTTAAATCCTGTTTGTCATGTGTTTATGAACATTCTTAAACTGTAAATGCAAAAAGAATATTCACTGCTTAGCTTCCAGGTTCTAAAACCTGTCTTATATTAAAAATACCTACAGAGATTAACAAATGTTGATGCCTGGCTTTCACCTCTAGGGATTTTATTCTATCATGGCTTCAGCAGAAAAACAAAATAACCTGGGCTTTTTCTCCCTTGTCAGTTTAGGTTTCCATCTCTGCCTTCAATCAAATAGTCTTTGAAAGTATGCTCCAGTTTATGAGTTTTAATAAGTAATACTTTTTTAAAAAGTAAAATTATAATCTAGTTACATCATCATTTCTCCCTCCCTCTTTTCCCTTTAACCCCTTCCATGTACCTTGTTCTCATCAAGTTCATGGTCTCATTTTAATTGTTATTCTCTCTCTCTCTCTCTCTCTCTCTTTCTCTTTCTCTCTCTCTCTCTGTGTGTGTGACACACACACACATGTGCACGCCAAAACACCATTACTGAATATGTAAACACAAAACACAATCTGCTTTTTCCATATCATGATTCTTTTAAGTATTTGATTTCAAGACTGACCATTTGATACTGGAAAGCCAAGTGGAATGTTCTTCTCTGGAGAAAGATAATATCTCCTGTTCTTAATATCCCTTAGTTGTCTACAGTTCCTTGTCTTGACTTGAAGGCTTGTGAGAGCATTCCCCATTCCATATCAGCTTGTCTGTTGGTGTTATTCTCGTCCCTGTCTTGTATAGGCAGTCATGCAGATGAGATTTCAGGGATGGAACACTGCCCTAACATTATCTTATGCTTACTGGTGGCTCCTTCCAACTGTGTCTCAGGAGTTGAGAGATTAGATTTACAATTGCAGGTATTCATTGAATTGGTCGAAGATTTTCAATACTTAATACTACTATTACTGTGGGAGAGTCGAAGCATTTTACCTATGCTTTTCATTCCTCAAAGAGATAAAACATGTTCAGATGATTTATTTATTATCATCTTAGTATGGTAATACATGTCTTTCAAGGAATTTGTCTATCTCTCCAAATTGTCAATATTTAATTTATATTTTTAAATTTTTATTATAATTTAATTAATTTAATGAAAATCGAATTCCTCAACACACTCATTTGATGTCTTTACTCTTAATTAATTGTTATGGTTCTAAGCAAGATGTTTTTGCCTCAGAAAATATTATCTTTTGGTAATATTGACCTTTCCTAATAGTCTTTACTAGGTTATGTAATTTTTAAAATAAGGCATTGATTTTCTTTCTACTGTATTTTTCCTACTGCTTGCTTTCAATTGTGTTCCTTTTCTTTATAAACTTTTATACAGTAGAAATTAAAAATACTGATTTGAAGCCACACTTCTTTTTAAATTCAAACAGATGTAATGCTGCATACTTTCATAGAAGGGGTATCTGGACCTCATTCCGTTTTTTAAAAAAATAAGTTACATTAAATTTTCATGCAACTTAAAATATTTTTTAATTTTTTTATTTTTAAGCTTTGATAAATCTAGAAATATACTGTTTAATTTAAAGATTGGATTTTCTGGCTTTATTTTTCTTATTGATATCTAATTTAACTCTGCCATAATAAAGCTATACATTAATTACTTTAGCACATTTCGAGAATCCTTTTCATTGCTTACAGTATTATTTTTGTAAAGAGTCCATGTGCTCTGGACAATCTATCAAGTTGTTTTCTTGTATAAACATTATATATTTGTATTTATGACAACCTCTTTGTTCACATTCACCAAAAAATTTAAATCTACAATTATTTTAGTTCTGCTTATTAAATATGATGTGAGTTTTATATTCTGATCTTTTTACTTTTGTTAACACAAACCAGAATCACCAGAAATGAGACAACCGTGTGGACTCCCCTTTATCAGATTTACTGCAGACCTCTAACTGAAGGATTTTAGTCTTTTTTTTTCCTTTTCTTTTCCTTTTGAGACTATAATATAATAACATCATTTCTTACCTCCCTTTTCTTCTTCCCTGTCCCAATTCCCTAATTGGTTTCTTTAATGTCTGCAAGCTCATAACCATTCATTTTTGATGCGTGCATTGTACATATAAATATATATTGCTGAATATAACTTTCTTAGTCTCTATAATGTACCTTCTATGTAGGCTTATTTTCAGGATTGAGTATTTGATGTTAGATGACTAATTTTTGTACTCTTCCAACTCTTAGCATTTCTTAGTTTCCTTAGTTATTTTTATGGGATTGAGCTTTAATGACCTTTCCCTTGTCCAATGTTCATTTTTTTATTTGATAATGTATTTATTTACATTTCAAACATTATTCTCTTACCAAGTTTCCTCTCTGGAAACCCCTTATCTCATCCCTGCCCCATTGTTCATTTTTAATATGTCTATTGTTCTCAGCTCTTGTTTAGGCAGACATGTTGTGTATTGTTAATAAGTATAGGTTTAGGTATGGACATAGTAAAGCCCACAATGTTTCAGCAAACTTCCTAATCCTTTATCTCTTAAAGCTTTACTCTAGTTCTTCCACAATGATCCCTGAGATACAGTTACTAGAGTTGTTTTGTAGGTGTATCCCTTAGGAATGAGCTCTACAACTCTGCTTTATAATTGGTTGTGTTTTTCTTTAATGGTCTATGTCTGTTGTCAAGGATGTTTTCCTTGATGAAGGGTTATGACAACATTTATTTGTGGGTATAAGGCCAAATATTTTGAATACAGTTAAGGATTATTTTGACTTAATAAAGTGATATGAATAGGTTATTCCAATATCCGTGACTTCATTAGCCTTGGTTATTTGACTAGTTTACTAGTATCAGCCATGGTTTCTCTATCATAAAGCAGGTCATAATTGTAATTACAGTATATTTGGTTACCACTAACATATGAATTTCACTACTGCACCTTAGGGTTTAATGCCATGGTGTTTGTTCTTGTGGCTCTAGGTGACATAGATTAGTATGAATGTTTGTTGCTTCCTACCTTTAGAAACTTTGATGGCACATTCTGCTTTGTTTGGCCCTGAGCATGAAGTGAATGGTGTCTTTAGCATTAAAACTTAAGTTCTACCTCTTAGGGGAAACTAAGGGAACGAACAACAGCCTATATGTTTGGGAAATCTTTTAGACAACATTGATCAACAACTCCAAATACTTCACATACTTAATATTGGGATTTTTGACAAGGGGTTTTGGCTCTTGGAGGAAGCATTGTCCTACCACAAGATATGATATATAGATCATGTACAAACTTTGGTTTTCATAGGGTTTTTAGTTAGTTAATAGCATTATTTCTGATAATCCTTTCCTGTTATTTTACTTTTCTTTTCTCTCTATGTCTTTTCTTCCTCTTTAATAGAAACCACCATTTCTCCTATTTTCCTATGTATCTTGTTATTCTTATTTCTATTGGTCCTTTAGTTATCTACCCCTTCCATTTCCTCTTTTATTTTCATGGTTTCTACAATTTCTCTAGAATATGTACTTACAAATGACATTTGGCCCACAATGACAATTTGGATCTAGTAACCTCTGATGAGCAACAACATGTGAAGTCTGTCTTTCTGGGTCTGAGTTACCTTACTTAATATGATCTTTTCCAGTTCTATCCATTTGTCTGTAAAATTTGTGATTTCATTATTCTTTATATCTAAATAATATTAATAATGTTCTATAATATATATGTAGCACATTTCATTATCCATTCATATGTTGAATGACATTTAGTGTTCTTACCTTTCCTAGATATTGTGAATAAGTCAATAAAGAGCACATTTGAGTAAGTGTTCCTGGAAACGGTTGTTGAGTGCATTGAGCATATGCCAAGGAATGGCATAGCTAGGTCATATGGTAGATTTATTTTTCAGTCTACAAACTGACTTCATTACTGGCTACATCATTTTGCAAACATAGCACATGTTAATAAATGTTTCGCCTTCCCCCACATTGCTACAAAATCGTTTGTTGTCAGTTATTCCATTGATCTTTGCCATTATTTCTTGGATAAGATGAAATCTCAAAGTTTTGAACTGGATTGCACTAATTGCTAGGGCTAGTGAATATGATGGACAGTTTTGGAAATATAGTTTAGACATTTTTTTTCTTTTTAAGAATACCTGTTCAAGTTCTCCCCCCTCCCACATACCCACTCCTATCTCAGTGTCCTAGTGTTCCCCTATCCTGGGTCTTCAAGCCTCCACAGGATCAAGGGGCTCCCCTCACAGTGATATGACAATCCTCTGCTACATATCTGACTGGAGCCATGCGTACCCCATGACTATTCTTCGGTTGGTGGTTTAGGCCCTGGAAGCTTTGGGGGGGCGGTCTGGGCAGTTGATATTGTTGTTTTTCCTATGAGGTTGCAAACTCCATCAGCTCCTACAGTCCTTGCACTAACTTCCCCATGGGGTCCCCATGCTCAGCCCAATGTTTGGCTGTGTACATATGCATCTGTATTGGTCCAGCTCTGACAGAGCCTCTCAGGGGACAGCTATACTGTGCTTCTATCATTAAGCACTTCTTGGCATCACAACAGTGTCTGGATATGGTGTCAGCAGATGGGAGGGATCCCTAGGTGGGGCAGTTACTAGATGGCCTTTACTTCAGTTTCTGCTGCACTCTTTTTCCCCACATCTCCTTTTGACAGGGAGAAATCTGGATTAATATTTTTGAGGTGGGTAGGAGTAGAGTAGCCCTATTTCTCAAATGAGGGCAGTGCCTATCCACTGAATATGGTCTCTACAGGTTCTATCTTTGCTTTGTTGGGTATTTCAGCTAAAGTCCTCCCTGTAGGGTCCTGGGAACCTCTTGGGTCCCTGGCATCTGGGAATTAGTGGCAATACATTTTAAAATAGTGAAAGATTAGCTACATTCTTTTTATTATTGTATGTTTTATTTATTTATATTTCAAATTTTATCTGCTTTCACAGTTTCCCCTCTAGAAACCCCATATCCCATCATCCCTCTCCCCACTTCTATGATGTGCTCCCCCACCCACTCACCCCTGCCTTCATGCCCTGGCATTCCCTTACACTGGGGAAGCCAGCCTTCCAAGGTCCAAAGGCCTCTTCTCCCATTGATAGCCAGCAAAGCCATCCTCTGTTACATAAGCAACTGGAGCCATGGGAACATACATGTGTACTCTTTGATTGGTGGTTTAGCTCCTGAAAGATCTTGGGGTCTGGTTGGTTGATATTGTTCTTCCTATGGGTTAAAAATCCCTTTAGCTCCTTCAGTCATATTTTTAATATCTGGTAAGATATGTTTTGTATCATACTTTGTTCCATATAATAATTATCTTTATAGCCTAATATTCCTTGATGGTGGCAGGGATTCATTACAATTTTAAGTATTCTGAAAGATATTTTCTGCTAATGGTCCCACAAAATGGGACTTATACCAGACTTTTGAAATTATCTCACTACTAGCTTCTAAACATCACCAAACACTGTTATTTGTTCATTTTTATCTCACTGACCACCCAAACATTCAAGAATTTTGTTTAAAATTCATGTCTATCTATATTATTATTTTGGAGTGAGAATCAAATATGTAATGATATGAGAATTCTAATTTATGAAGGTTCTTCAAAACTGCCTCTCTATTTTATGTTTCATTCTTTCTTTTGCTGTTAGATTTCCTGTTTTCTATCATCATAATTGAACAAGTTATAGTATAAATATCTTATAATATTTTAAAAGTTTTCTGCTATGCTTTTTCTATAAGGACACCTCTTTTGAAGTATAACTTTCAAAGAAAAATCAAAAAATAATAAATAAATAAATAAATAAACATATACATAAATATGTCGAAAATCTATGAGTGATATGTGACCCTCAACAGATAAAGGAAACTAGAGGTTAAATCTGTACTACTAAATGAAACAAACAATGATTTCTCATGCTATTCTATGTTTTGCTTCTTTTTATTTTCTTTCTCATTTTTAAGGAGCGGATTCACTCTCATGCTTCCTAAGGATTATGCCATTAAAAATGAGCCTGGAGACAGTGTTAGCATTCAGATCTTTTGAATAATGTCTGAAAGATTGAAGAATGTATGTGAAAGTCATTTAAAATTCACCACCACCTTTAATTAGACTTATTTAACCTTGCAAGGCTCAACAAATGAACATAGCTAGATCAAGTGAGTTTTTGTTAGTGTTTCTACCATGATCCCAGATATTAACTGAAGGGCTCTACACAGACTGAGAATTGATGAAGCATGTGATGTAAGAGTGCTTGTAACTCTAGGGAAAGGGTGACCTTTTTAAGCATGAGAATAAGTAAAGGTTACAGGGCAGGTTTTTCCCCTAGCTTCCTTTAGGAATTTATTATAGATTTGCTTAGACTTTTTTTTTTCTTGCTTAATAGTCTGTTATAGCTTTCAGAGCTAAATTATCTGACATAAGCAGAAGTAAAGTTCTCATTAGAACAGATTCACTACAAGCCTGCACTATTTTGCATTTGATTATCATGCTTATTTTCTCTGATTAAAAGTGATTCATATGTTGAAGTTCAATTCAAAAGGCATCTTAGCACAAGGGTGTAGTATTAGACAACCTTCAAAATTCTGTTGCTCAGATGAAGATTATTTTTCCTCAACCTCATCTGCAAACGTGCTGATGTACTGCTTGTTCTATAAAACCAGAAATGTTTAAAACATGCTAAGTTAATCACATAATGTTAAGTGTCTCTGCATTGATGCTTGCAAAACTACTGCAAAGTCACATTACCAAAGAATATTAAGGCACATTCAATACTTTCCTCTAGTTGGAATTACTTTATAATGACTCAGTACTTATTTTTCAGGCATTTCATCAAGGATTTAAAAGTGTATTACTGATGATGAAACATTCCATGTCCTTGCAAAAACTAGAAGAAAATCACAATAATTCATACATCAGTGTTTCAAATTTTTTTTGAAATGTAGAGAAGCAGTAAAACAATAGTTTCTTCTAAAAATCTATTTTATCTCAAGCCAATCTGTGTTTTCAGATTATTTTTATTAATTTGTATCTGGTTCCTAAGTGTTAGTTATGATTTATAACTGAAGTTTTAGAGCAGTGCATAATATTGTATATTTAAGGGGAAATTTTTTCTTAGTATGTACTGTATCTTAACTTTTGTATCTAAGGATAGCGACAAAGAGAACAGATTGGAACTAGACTTATTCATGTAGACCTGTTCTTCAAAATGGTTAAAGTCACTGGAATTTCACTTAAATCATTTTTATGTAATGTGGAATAAATTTGAGGATGGTATCATTTCTCTCACTAAGTTTTGTTGTTGTGGTAATTGTTTATGTTATTTGTTTCTTTAGCTATTTGTATCCCAAATATTGCCATATCTCCAAATCCCTCCTGGCAGAGTTCCTCCCCAATGAAGGTACCACTTTTCCTCTGAGAGGCCCACAACCCCTGTTATCCACCTACCCTGGTACATCAAGTCTCTGCAGGATTAAGAACATTCTCTCCCACTGAGTCCAGACATGGCAGCCCTCTGCTACATATGTGTTGTAGAACAAACACATATGGAACAAACTTGTTTATGATCTATTGTTGGAGGTTCAGTCTCTGGAAGCTCCCAGTGGTCCAGATTAGTTGACACTGTTGGTCTTCTTGTGGAAACAGACATGAACACATTGGCATAGGAGAAAATTTCTAGAACACAATGCCAATGTCTCAGACCCTAAGATCAACAATTGATAAATTCGATTTCATGAAACAAAAAAATTTGTAAGGCAAAGGACACTTTCAATAGAACAAACTGGCACCCTACAGATTTGAAAAATTTCTTCACTGATCCTATATCTGACAGAGGGCTAATATCCAAAATATACAAAGAACTTGACAAGTTAGACTACAAAAGCAACAACCCAATTAAAAAATGGAATACAGAGCTAAACAAAGAATTCTCAACAGAGGGATGCCTAATGTCTGAGAAGCACTTAAAGAAATGTTCAACATCCTTAGTCATCAGTGAAATACAAATCAAAACAACTCTGTCTTACACCAATTAGAATAGCTAAGATCAAAACTCAGGTGACAGCCCATGCTGGTGATGATATAGAGAAAGGGAAACACTCCTCCATTGTTGGTAGGATTTCAAACTTGTGAAATTTCTCAGGAAATTAATATAATGGTTTATCAGAAAATTGAAAATGTTCTACCTAAAGACCCAGCTACACTATTCCTGGGCGTATACTTGAAAGGTACTCTACCACATCCCAAGAACACAAGTGCCAATATGTTTATAATTGCATTATTTATAATATCTAGAAACTAAAAGCAACCCAGATGTCCCTCAAGTGAAGAATGGATACAGAAACTTTGGTACATTTATACAATAGAATACTATTTGTCTATGAAGAACAAGGACATCATAAATTTTGTAGACAAATGGATGGTACCAGAAAGTACCATCTTGTATGAGGTAACCCAGTCCCAAAAGGTTATGCATGGCATATGCTCACTGATAAGTGTACATTAACCAAAGTATTTAGAATGCCCATGATATACCCACAGACCCAAAGATATTAAATAAGACAGAAGGTCAAAGTGAGGATGTTAATGCCCCATTTAGAAGGGAGAACAGAATGGTTATGAGAGGCAGAGGGAGGAGCAAACTTGGGTGAATGAGGGGGAGCCTAGGGAAATAGGAGGGCAGGATGAGAAATGAAGAGACATGGGAGAAAGTTTCAGAGGATCAGGAGAATGAATGTAAATATGTAGCTTTGGGGGATAGGGACAGGGGGGTGATTCTCTAGAAAGTCTCAGAGGCCCAGGTTGTAGGAGGCTTCTAGGAATCAAAGCAAGAGGCCTTAGCAGAAACATCAATAGTTGGGATATGGAACCTGAAGAGACCACTCCCAGTAGCCAGAAAAGACGTGCAGTAAAGAGATGGCACTCCAAAATACCCAAAATCTTTTAGCCCTATGTAAAAGAAATGTAGGGGCAAATAAGGAGCAGAGATGGAAGGAATGGCTGACCAGTATCAAGTCTATTTTGAGACTCATTCCATGGGCAGGCATTAATCTGTCATACTATTCATGATGCTATGTTGTGGTTACTGAAAGGAGCCTAGCATAGCAGACCTCTGAGAGGCTATCCTGAGCAGCTGACTGAGACAGGTGCAGATACACACAGATAAACATTGGAAAAAGGTTAGAGACCCCCTGTAGAAGAATTAGTAGAAGGATTGAAGACTCTTTCCCTAAGTTATTAACCCAAGCACTGGTTACAAACAAGGATCCAAATTACATATGTTTCATAGACTTTTATTTGTGTTAAGGTCCCTTTGATTATCTTGCACTATAATATAATACTTACTAGTGAGATTTCTACCATCTTTAATCTATTAATTTGAAGAAAATATCTGGTAGAATATTGATTTACCATGTTCTATATTTATAGAATAACACATCTGGTTTTTCTTCCCAGTCCAATTAATCAGGCCTTTTTCTAACATGACACAGGATTATCATAAATCTCCTCCTTACCTTTAGTAATGAAATATAAAATTAATTCTGAATATAAAAGTGCTAAATGAAAACATGACATTTATCAGTTTTCAATGTAATGAGAGTGAATGTGATGACACTTTGTTTTCTTATATTTATTGAATATTTTATTTACATTTCAGATGCCATCCCCTTTCCCCATTCCCCCCCCAGAAAACCCCTATCCCATGCCCCCTTTTCCTTTTTGCTTTTATAAACATTTTTAAAATGTTAATCAAAGGCTTTATAAGTTTAGTAATGCTCAATCAGAAGTATAACCTAATACCCAGCATAGATATATCAACTATCTTTGACTGGTGGAGACACGTGAACAACTGCCTCCATATCCCCCCTTTTTTTCTCTCTCTCATCACCTAGCTTCTCCACTCTTTCTTCTCCTCTCCTTACTCCTTCTCTTCATCTCAGTACCCCTCTCATCTTAGCTCCTCCTACATATCACACTTCTTTTTAAAATGAAACTTTGCTCTCAAAATATAATTAGAGCATAATTTTCGAATTTGAACCAGTGAGGTACAAGATAGTTTTAATACCCAGTCCATCATTTTGTTGACTATCCAGAACCTCTGTCATCTCTCCTAACTAAAACACTTAGTTCTGGACCTGGCTTTTTTCTGGGCTTTAGAATGAATGTCAGCTAAAAACCATCCACTCAGATCTTTTCTCTCAAAGTAAATAGCCAGGATTGACTATGAGACTATAGGTCTTCAACCCTGTCAGAAATCCAGAATGACTGAGTTAACTAAAATTATGGGAAGCACAAAATATAGCTTCTAAAACTTATACAATTTATAGAGACCGATGAACACCTGAACACTCCCTATACTACAAAACTTTGGAGCATCTGATCTTCAGCCTTCTGGCCCAGGATCATCTGACAGACCTAGTGATGCAGAATTATTAAGGGCTGATTACTCTGTCTAGGCAGATATAATCAGTCTACTATTCTGCAAGTGAGTCCTTTTCTGGACAGTAATTTGTCTGTAGATGAAAAGAGGCAATTCTTGCCTAGTGGCTGTCTCACCACAACTGGAGTACTCCAAAGATGCTCAATTTCTTTTTAGAATCCAATACAGGAATCTGTCAGGAGCAGACAGGTCTCTAATCAAAATGAACATTAATAGAGAAATGTTTGTAACGTCAATTCTGTGGACTTCTGACGTTTTGAAAACCAACTATCCATGTAAGGTAATCTGGAGAGTTGTCTGTTAACTTCTCTCAGCTATTTCTAAATAAAATATAGAAAACACCCTAACAATACACTCGAAGCCATGAATTTGCTATGGTCTCTTCACTCACAGGCTAACCATCTCAAATCAGTTAAAAAAGTTAAAGAAGGACTTGGTCTAAGCCTTTTATTCCTAAATATGTTATACAGGCACAATGCCTATGAGAGTATCAATATTCATTTCACTTTTATGTCAATAAGAAGCTCATACCAAAGAAAACTTTACGTTTGAAATCAAAGTAAATTTTGTACCATTTAAGAAATTATAACTTCATCTTGATAATAATTATACAGATTTTTACCAATAGGTTATGGCTATGCAATAAATCCTAGCTAATCTTCCCTATTCCCACAAAAGCCTCCACTTTTCCCTAGAAAGACAGCCCAACATTAACTACCTCAGTCCGCAAGCCCAGGGAATAGGGGCGCTGACTCTTCATTAATTTCTTCCAGTTGATTATTGGCATTGAGATATTAGAAGAGGGGTGGGGGAAGTAAATTGATAAGCCTCTGACGCTGTGTCTTCACTGCATCCAGTTGGAATTCCAGGACTTCAAAGGTTTGAGCAGGTCTGCATAGCTTTCTTGATGAGTGGAAACACCAAGGCTGTGTATTCTGCAATGTACAATTCTCATAACAAATTTTAGTATCAAGATAATTTTTTAAGAAGGCTGACTTTTTATTAAAGATGTTGGTTCTAACAGCTTTTCTTTTTTCCCCTTTTTTAATATAATATTTTCATTTTAAATTTTATCCCTTTACCCTATTCCCACCACTACCCAGGAACCCCTTATCCCATCCCCCCTCCTCTTGCTTCTATGAGGGTGTGCCCCCACCTACCCTCCACTCCCACCTCTCCACACTCAGATTCCCCACTACTCAGTGTTCAACCTTCATGGGAGCAAAGATCTCCTCTTCCCCCTATGCCCAACAAGGCCATCCTCCCCTACATATACAGCTGGAGTCATGAGTCCCTCCCTATGTGCTCCTAGGCTGGTGGTTTCGACCCTGAGGGGGTGGGGGGGCTCTTGTTGGTTGGTCTTGTTGCTCTCTTCATGGGGCCACCAACCCTTTCAGCTCCTTCAGTCTTCTTTCTAACTTCTCCATTGGGAACCCTTGATCTGATTAATGGTTAGCTGTGAGTATCTTCCTCTTTGTATGTCAGACTCTGGGGGACCTCTAAGGAGACAGCCTTATCAGGCTGCTGTCAGCATGAACTTTCTGTCATCCACATCAGCATCTATTTTTGGTGACTGCACATGGGATGAATACTCACATGAAATGGTTTCCATACAACCTCTCCTTCAGTTTCTGTCCCACACTTTGTCTCTATATATGCTCCCTTGGGTATTTTATTACTCCTTCTAATTAAGACCTAGGCATCCACACTTGTTCTTCCTTCTTCATGAGCTTCATGTGGTCTGTTAGATGATTCTTTGTTGTTTCAAACTTTTGGGCTAATCTCCGCTTATCAGTGAGTAAATACAATGTGTGTTCTTTTGTGATTGGGTTACCTCACTCAGGATGATATTTTCTAGTTCCATCCATTTACCAAGAATTTCATACAGATCTTTCACTTGCTTGGTTAGATTCACTCCAAGATATTTTATATTATTTGTGGCTATTGTGAAGGGTGTCATTTCCCTAATTTCTTTCTCAGCCTGTTTATCCTTGAATAGAGGAAGGTTACTGATTTGTTTGAGTTGATTTTATATCCAGCCACTTTGCTAAAGTTGTTTATTAGGTTTAGGAGTTCTCTGGTGGAAGTTTTAGGGTCACTTAAGCATACTATCATATCATCTGCAAATAGTGAAATTTTGACTTCTTCCTTTCCTATTTGATAGAATAAGTCAATAAAAGTCTCCCCACCAAAAAAAGTCCAGGAGCAGATAGTTTTAGTGCAGAATTCTACCAGCCCTTCAAGGAAGACCTAATACCAATTCTCTTCAAGCTATTCCATCGAATAGAAACAGAAGGAACACTACCCATTTCATTCTATGAATCTACCATTAAGCTCATACCCAAACCACAGAAAGACCCAACAGAGAAAGAGAACTACAGACCAATCTCACTTATGAATATTGATGCAAAATACTCAATAAAATTCTCAGAAACCGAATTCAACAACACAAAAAAACAATTATCCATCATGATCAAGTAGGCTTTATCCAAGAAATGCAGGGACTGTTCAATATTCGGAAATTTATCAATGTAATCCACTACATAAATAAACTCAAAGAAAAAAACCACATGGCCATCTCACTAGATGCTGAGAGAACATTTGACAAAATTTAACATCCCTTCATGTTAAAAGTCTTGGAAAGATCAGGAATTCAAGGCCCATACCTAAACATACTAAAAGCAATATACAGCAAGCCAGCAGCCAACATCAAACTAAATGGAGAGAAACTTGAAGCAATCCCACTAAGATAAGGGACTAGACAAGGCTGCCCACTCTCACTTTACCTATTTAATATAGTGCTGGAAGTCCTAGCTAGAGCAATTAGACAACAAAAGGAAGTCAATGGGATACAAATAGGAAAGGACATTTTGTTTTCTTATGTGATCTGGACCTCAGTAATGTTTTAGAAAATTTCCCTCTAAGGAAACATAGGCTATCTCTGTGCCTCTGTGTCTCTGTGTCTCTGTGTCTCTGTCTCTGTCTCTGTCTCTGTCTCTCTCTCTCTCTCTCTCTCTCTCTCTCTCTCTCTCTCTCTCTCTCTCTCCCTCTCTCTCTCTGTCTCCTGCTGCCTTCATGTAGATAGAAATATGATTCTGTAGTCACTTTGGAACATAAAGCGACTTATTTGAAACATTAGGACAGCACATTAAACACAGAACAGTTGCATCAAAAAGCTGTTATATGTGCTTTGTTTCACTTAACCATCCTTAGCTTGATTCTTCTCTCCAAAGTCATGCAACTTGAACTAATCTAGTCTCATTTTGATAGAAACTGTGAAGCAGGGATGACTTAGCTTCTGCTCTCTCTATCCATATCCTCAGATATCTCTGTTCAAAAAGTGGCTGTATTTAGGAATGATGGCTCAAGGGTAGTTTGCAGATGTCAGCTGGGTTCATGACCAGCAGTAAATTTATCTAATTACAGAGGAGGACTAGAAGGCACATTAGGATATAAATCTAAAATCAGATTCTGTAATCAGCTTCATCATTAATAAAGTTGTATTTTTGTTTCCATCTGTTTGTTTCATGTGTCAGCTGCACTGATGTTTCTGAAAAGGCAGATAATGACTTAATGCAAATGACTATATAACTACACGACATAGAATATACATATTTAGTTACTTGCTCACTGGAAAACAAATACACTCACTACATAGTATATACTGATTTGGGTGCTTGAAGTACTCCTTTTCTAGTCACTCTTAAGCCATGACTGTAATGTTGCTGAAGAAAGAGAAGGAAATAAATGTGGCATTTCACCCATCAAAATATTCTTTATGCCAAAATACTTCAAAGAAAATATATACAGTCTATAATTTAGTGAAAAAAATCACTATATTTGGGGCTTTTAATATTAATTATTTTCATATTGATATTATTCATTTAATTATACACATAATTTATTTTTCTAGTTGTCTTATATAATAATATATTCTGCTGTTATGAAAATAGATTATTTTCTCACTTAAAATATCCTGATTGTGTGTTCTTCTCCCTCTACTCTTCCCAGGTTCTCCATAATTCTGGCCTATCTAGATCTACTCTTTTTCTGTCTCTCTTTGGAAAATAACAGACTTTTTAGAAATAATAAAATATAATAAAATAAAATATATTAAAATAAAACAGAACTATCACACTGAAGTTGGACAAGACAAAGAAACAGAAGGAAAAATGCACTCAGAGGTACAAATATCAGAGAGCCATTCATTCACATACTTGGGGATCCCATAAAAACACTAAACTGGAAGATACACTATATATACACATAGGAGCTGGTGCAAACTCATGCATGCTCTATGCCTGTTGCTTCAGTCTCTGTGAGTTTATATGAAATTTGATCATGTTGATTTAGAGGAATTTGCTTTCTGGTATCCTTCTTCTCCTCTGGCTTTTACAGTCTTTTTCCTTTGCCTCTGTAGGGTTCCTTGAGCTTTGGGAGGAGGGAATTGGTAGAGACATACCATTTATGGTTGAATGTTCCAAGGTCTTTCACTCTCTGAATAATGTCTGATTGTGGGTCTCTATTTTCCTATGTTTGTTCCCATCTGCTTCAGGGGGAACTGCTCTGATGATGGCTAAGAAAAAGCACTCATCTAAAAGTAGAACAGAATAAGGAGTCATGATCATCCAATGGTTCTATCTTGATGAGTAGGCCTTAAGTTAAAGTACATATTATTTATTTATTTATTCTTTTAAGCTTTGGGCCACCTTTGCCCTGACATATCTTTTAACAATGTATTTAGAAGACTTTGTTGCTAGAATAGTGTTTATCTTATGCTTTTGGTATCATGCACATTAAAAGTCTGTATTAAAGACACTAGAACTTTGGGATAAAGACTCTCTGTAGCCACGAGTCCAACTTCTCTATGTTCAGTGAGTTGTAAAGGTGTTGTCTTTGGCAACTGGGCCTTTGTTCTTCACAAACTAACATGAAAAAATGTTTTTGTTTTATATTTTAAGAATATTTACTGATTCGTTTTTTAAAGTCAATGTTTATAGGTTCTTCCACTTGTGAATAACAGTGAACAAATCTGTTTGTAAATATATGAAGGTGAATGCTATGTTTATGCATATTATAATTTTATTCTTTAGGAAAAATCTACATCTGAACATTGTATTTTTAAATCTACATTTATAAGTGTAAAACCCTAATATCATTTTGTGTCTATGTTGATATTTATTTAATACTAATAAAGATATAATTAATGCCAGGAAGAGGCAAACTGTGTAGAATGTTATTTTATATATAAACAAATTGGGATTAACTTCAATACTCGTCTCTTTGAGTATTATATGCCTAGTGAACATTGACTATGCTTAATAACATCCTTTGATCATTTCATGTGTTAACTCCTTTAATATGGGCTCCAAGTAAAAACAAATATTATATTAAGTGCAGTAATTTGTAACCCCAAACTAATAAAATGTTTGCTTTACCAAAATATATAGATTTATGTTTCAGTTTTTAATGAACAAATACTAACATTTCTGGGTTTTTTGTTATTTTAAGCTAAATTATTTTAATTGAATTGTATTCACAGCTCGTCCCTCCATCCATATCCTACTTCCAACATTTTCATATCCCCTTCCCACATTGATACCTTCTTTTCCTTCAAATATATGTAATGTATGTGTGGGTATGTATATGGATATGTACGTGTGTGCATAAATATACAAATACAAAGTGCTGAATTAGCATGGCTTGTGTGTATATGATTTCAGAAATGATCACTTTATATGGGATAACTAATTGTGTGGCTGATTGCTTAATCTTCATAATTATTTTGAATTTTATACTTTGCACAAGTTGACCTCCTTGGAAGAAATGTTTTGGCTCCTTTTATGAGATACATTCTTTCCTGTTCAATCACTTCATAGTACATATTATAGTAACATGCATTTTTCTTAAGTATAAAATACATGGAGAAATATTCCATGCCTTCGTAGTTTGTATGCTGAAGTTACTTTCTGAGGAGCAAGTCAGCTGCTTGAATGCTTTTCATCAATGCAGTGATCTTCCTACTTAACTGTACATACTTTTTCAAAATTTTACTCCTCCAAATTTACAAATTAGGTGTCTAGAGTCATATTTTAGGGTGGTGTACTTAAAAAGAATTTTGAAAACTGCACAACACGTAGGAAGACTGTGGAAAAGTATCTGAGGAGACATGGATGCCAGACAAATGAATGATCTGAACATTGATCATAATATGAGACCACCCATTGCAAAGCACAGAGTAAGAAAAACACAAGAAAATGCTTGTCTTTGTTGCCTAAGGGCTGAACAGTAGCACCATAGTTCTGTATTACAAATGAGGATTTGGCTTTGCTTCACTAATCATTAAAATAAATGGCAACAAAAACTTTGGAACAATGCTTAAAGCAGACACTGATACCTGAAAGTATCGTAGAATATTTTTAGATGACTGCTTTGAATACCAAAGATGAACCTACATACTTGTTATGCATGGTGATACAGGAAAGCAATTTGCATCAGAATTAAAATGTTGATATTCTAGATTATATTGTAGGACTATCCTCTACCTGGTAGTACAGAAAGAATGTGAACTTGAATTCATTTGTTGTAGGTGCTGCTCTCAGGATCCTAGATTGAACATTTGAATAATGTATAAGTTCTTCTGTTGGTTTGAATTTGGGTTTTATAATGTCCACTTATGCTGTTGGAATGAACAATGTTAATGCCACGAAGAAAATGCATTTTGTATTTATTCATTCTGTTTAGATGAACTATCACTTTATCAATAATTGATTTTATAAAATGGAAAATATTATCAAGGGATTAAGAAGAGGCTTGGAGAATGCATTCATTATCCTGGCTGCCAGCCATCATTGACAGTGTGTTACTCAAAGCTGCCATCCTGCTCCTCATTGGGGGTGGTTGCTAGGAACCCTGTTATCACTAGTGGAGCCTGAGTCCAGTTAAAAAATCTGTGCAATTAAATTACTGATACTTTATTATGTAAAGTGATAAGCAATAATTTACTGCTTAGAAGACGTTATTTGATCTCTATGTATGTCTGCATTTCATATGAGATTAAATCATAGAAAGCATCTCATACATACACACAAGCACACCATCACAAACTTTTCTCTCTCTCTCTCTCTGTCTCTCTCTCTCTCTCTCTCTCTCTCTCTCTCTCTCTCTCTCTCTCTGTCTCTCTCTCTCTGTCTCTCTCTCTTTCTCTCTCTCTTTTACACACACACACAAACCCACACACACACAGACACACACTACACACACATACACACAGAGAGACACATATACATTAGCACAAAAAACCCTGAAAAACAAAATCAATAAATAACAAAACAAAAGAAACAAACATACAAAAACCAATGTCAGAAGACTAGTCATGCAAGTAGCTTTTCTGGAGATAGCTTACTCTTTTGCAGGGCAGTGACGGGTAAACTCTGAATTGCAAGGCCTTCAGAGATTTCATCCTAGTATTGCTTCTTACTGCTGATATGCCTAATTACTTCTAGCCATCAGCCCACCTTATTGAACAAACTTCCTGCAGATCAACGTGAAGATGATCTTTCATAAATTAATGCTGTTCATATGAATTAAGAATTGTGTAAAATTCCTGATTTGATTTTAAAAAATGTTAGAAAGAAATTTTTAGGGGATAGTTTTAGTTATTTGCCAGAAAGATGTAATAAGTCTGGACAACACATAGATTGGATAGACAACACAGAGACTGAAAAACAGATGATACAGCTAGCTTTAAAAAAAATAATAACCATTTTTTCGTTAGGCCCGAAACAAGAATTACCAATTCAGCAGGAAGCAATTGTAGAAAAACTGTTCTTTTAATCTCTTTATTTGGAGTGGATAGTTTTGGTCATTTGATGTGTTATGGTTGTCATCTAGGTGTTATCATCTAGGTTTTTATTGGTTATGATCAGGGAGGAAACAAATTAATTTAAATTAGAGATTTCTCACCTCTATTTTTTCTTTTATCTTTCTCTCTTATCTAATGATGAGGAAAAAGAGGGAAAAGGGAAATAATATAACAATAAATAAAAAATTAATAAAAACTAGAATCTACTAGTCTTAAATATTTTACTTTGGGGTGGATTAATGTATCTTGATAGAAATTTAAGGTACAATTATTTAATCATTGTATCTAAATAGAAATATAAGGTTATTTTGTTTAACTATTATATATCTATTGTTTAAATATTATATATTGTTTATTATTATATAGTGATAGAAAATTTAAGATTTTTTTACTTTAGTTTGACATATTATACATAAACAGCTTATTGAAAATGTGATGCAAAGTTGTTTTATAATTCTTATAAATATTTTTATTTTGTGTTGATTATTAATATTTGAGAAAAATGATTTTAAACAAAAACAGAGAGGGAGATATGAGTGAAGATTTATGGTTTCCTTGGAAATACAGTTGTGTCACATGATGGATATCTGGAGGTTATCTTGTGAGAGTATGTTTTGCTGAAACAGATGCATGAGAATGCATATGGTATTTTGCTGGAGCAGATGCTTAAGAAGACATGTAATATTTAGAAAGAATATAAATATGACCTCACAGATAGTCAGAGGACACTTTTGCATTGCTATGTCATGCAACACTTTGCTGTTTTTTTCTGGTCTTTGATATTTGTGCCCAACTTTGCAGGCCTTCACAGGTCTCCACCTCTTAGAAAGGAACCAAAGCTTAGAGCTGTATAATAAGGAATTCAATGAACTTTTACTGTGACATTAAAAGAGAAATATGCTTGAGACAAACTTGTGATCAAGGGAAAACATTCATTCTAAGTCAAATTCAATAATTAAGCTAAAGGCATGTACTATGATAAAGCAAGGGCATGGAAACTGTTACTTTTAACTTATAATGAGCTTATACTTACTGTAATTGCTTTGAACACTGCTTTGAACCCACTATGGGGATCCTTCTGTAAATCCCCCTTTGAGTAACATTTCATATATGAGGGAATTTTCTAAAGAACTTTTCTCTAAGAAGTATAAGAAGGGGAGAAAAAAGAATATGTGTAGCTTTGTGGGATCTGCCCCATCTACCAAATGCATATGTGTGGCTTTGGGGACTCTTCTCCATCCACTATATACACACACACATGCACGCACACACACACACACACACAGAGAGAGAGAGAGAGAGAGAGAGAGAGAGAGAGAGAGAGAGAGAGAGAGAGAGAGAGAGAGAAACACGTGTCTCTGTGTATATGTATGTATATACATACATATGTAGGTATATGTGTATGTATGTAAGAATACACAAACACTTGTAGAGTTAATGGTAGAAGTGGTTGGGCTGAACTAGTGTGTGTATTTATGAGTATGTATGTGTGTCTATGAATGTTGCCTGTGTAAAAGATTTTCTTTTCCTTTCCTTTTCTTTTTTCATTTCTTTTTTCTTCTCTCTGGTTCTTAAAAAGTTATTGAATTCCAAGCCTCTGGCCTGGCCAGTGAGAGGTCCTCTAGTCAGAGAG
Source organism: Arvicanthis niloticus (assembly GCF_011762505.2). Lineage (NCBI taxonomy): Eukaryota > Metazoa > Chordata > Mammalia > Rodentia > Muridae > Arvicanthis > Arvicanthis niloticus. The sequence continues at coordinate 42,249,389 of NC_047672.1, read as the reverse complement.
TAAAGGTAACTAGCAATTAAGCCTTTATTTCCTAATCCCCTGCTCCTAACAGAAGGAGATTATTACTAGAAGCCAATGGATTTTGGCATGGAATAGCAAAAAGTTGAAGTTAGATGAATTGCCATAGATTTAAAAAATAGAAAAGAAAACAACAACAAATAAACCCTTTGGCTCCAATCTCTGACTCCATATACCTTAGTAATCTCCCTCAAAGAACTGTGGTGTGCCTGGACTGCTGCCAAACAGTAAATCTGTCTCTCCAGAGACTCTTGTTCTATAAGAAACCAATGGCCATCCATGGAACTGCTAGCCTTTCTAGAGTCCTTACTCAGTATACATCTCAAATGCCATTTGTGTTTGTATATCTGGGTGAGATAAATTTTCTGAGACAATTTTCTCATATCTATCTATCTATCTATCTATCTATCTATCTATCTATCTATCTATCTATCTTGATACCTATCTCTATTTATCTATCTATCTATCTATCTATCTATCTATCTATCTACCTATATGGTTTATTGGACAGACAATAGTATAAGAAAAGTATTTCCAGCATGATGTCAAAGCTTAGACTATGATGGTATAGATAAGTGTAAATAATAAAATTTCTCTCTACGTTCAAAGAGCAACTCACAGCATTTTGGTCAGTTATCGAAACAGGTTTATCTTCTTCAGCACATTTAATTTTTATTATTTTTTCTTTCTTAATTATATTTTTAGTTTTCTTTTATATTATTGAAAATAGAGACTCTCGTACAATGCATGCCAACCAAAATTTCCCCACCCTCCAATCTTCCCAACTTCTCACCATGATCCACTCCTCCACTTTCTCTTCAGAAAAGAGCAGGCCTCCATGAATTGTCAGTCAAACCAGACAAAACATGATACAATAAGACAAGGCAAAAAGTTTCCTATGGAGACTGAGCAACACAATCCAATAAGAGGAAATGTGTCCCAAGGACAGGTGTAAAAGTCACAGATACACTGCTCCCACTGTTAGGAGTTCCACGAATACAGTAAGATAACAGCCATAGCATAAACACAGAGAGCCCAGTGTAAAAACCCTGTGCTTTCTGCTTCAGTCTCTGTGAGTCCACGTAAGCCATGCTTTGTGGATTCACGGGTGTGTGTGCCATGTGTCTCCTATTCTTTCTGGTTCTTATATTCTTTCCTCCCCCTCTTTGAAGGAGTTCCCTGAGCTCTGTGGGGAGGGATCTGAGGCAGACCTCCAATTTAGACTCCCTCTTTCTCTGCCTAATGCCTGGCTGTGGGTCTTTGTATAATGCTGGGTTATGGCTTTTTGCATATCCTCCCTTCGGCTGCTGGAGGAAGCCTATCTAATGGCAACTGACCAAGGCACAAATATGTAAATATAGCAGAATATCATTTCACTGACTTTACATTTCTTTCCTTCCTTTCTTCCTTAAGTTCTTCCTTCCTTAATTGCTTCTTTCCTTAAGTCCTTCCTTTCTTTTATTCTTTTCTAGTAGTGGGTGCATTTATTTTTCATTCTACTCTCAGTCTCTGGGCAATCTAATCTCAGTTTCCTTGCCATCCAGGTAGTGTAGTGTAGTACATAAGCTTCATCTTGTGGTATGGTCCTCATATTAAACTGGGTATTATTGGCTATTCTCACAAGTTCTGTATCACCTTTGCCCCCTCAGAACATCTTGTAGTCAGAACAAACTGTATGTTGAAGTTTTTGTGACTGGTTTGATGTACAATTTTGTATTTCTATAGTGTGCAGAGTGCCTTCTTATGCCAAAGAGCTTAAAAAGTAAAATGGCAGGAAATAATAAATAAAACAAAATATCATTTCTATCTAGAAAAGATTTTATTATTTATCCCTACTCATTAATAGACAAGGTATCTGTTTTTTCTTTATTCTGGAATTAGCTAATACAACATTTTTCCTGATATAAGGGAAATCTACTACTACTACTACTACTACAATAATAATAATAATAATAATAATAATAATAATAATAATAAATAATAGACATACAAAGTGTTCAGGACTTCAGGCATAAGCTTGGACAAGACTACTCTAAAACCCTAAAGGGCTTGATTCTTAACAATTTTGACACTATACCAAGTTTCATACCACTTAACATAAAGAGTCTCAGGGACCTCTGTGGAAGAGGAATCAAAGAGTGCAAGAAAGAGCCAGTGCTAATGGAGAACACCAACGAAACACAGTGCTCTAAGCACATCAGGACTGACACATATTTGAACACACAGAGACTGGGTCAGTATGCACAGGGCCTGCACAGGTCTAAGCCAGAAGGGTTTCTAGCTCTAAGAGGGTACATACACTCAAGACACCATTTATAATCATGAAGCAATTTCCAATTGACAGCCACTTGCAAAGGAAAATTTAGTTTCTTCCAACAGAATCTCACTGAGTATACAAACCACACTATGGATAGACCCCATGGAAGACAAGAAAATTTGCTCTGTGGCATTTTTGGAGGATTTCTGTTTCATAATTCTTGGGCAATTTCTTTCTTTTTTTATTATTGTTACAGATCTTTTGCTTATGGGTGAGTTTCTGATTTTGTGTTTTTGTGGGATTCCTGTGTGTGTGTGTGTGTGTGTGTGTGTGTACACATTCACATGTATACATCCACATGTATACATTTTTGTACATTTTTGTCTCATTTTTAATTTATTTCTTTTGTCCTATGCAATTTTCTTCATAGTTGGCTGCTTCTTCATTAATGAAAGAGAGGGAAATGGTATAGATCTGGCTGGCTAGGGAAATACAGATAATCTGAGAGGAGTTATGGGTGGGGGAATTATAATCAGAAAATATTGAGTGAAAAAAATACCATTTTCAATAACAAATGGAAAAGGTGAATTTTGGATTAATATTTAGAGTATGTGGGTTGTTAAGAAATTGAAATGTTAGTCATAGGCTTGGTGATACTTTCTCCACATTTCCAAATCTTTCCTTTCATCATAGTTACTGGGTAGTTAGAACTGTGTATTTACTTTGAGAGAAAAGGTTTGAGAGGATGGTTTTCAGCTGACATTCATTCTAAACCCAAGAAAAAAAAAAGCCAGTTTCAGAGCTAAGTCTTTTAGTTAGGAGAGATGACAGAATCTCTGCTTATCAACAAAGTGATGGACTGGGTATTAGGTCTATCTTGCACCGTACTGACACAAATTGGTATAGTTATTATCTAATTGTATTTTGAGAGAAAGGGTTTATTTTAACAGGAGGGTGATATGTAGGAGGAGCTAAGGTGGGAGGAGTACAGAGAGGAAGAGGAGGAGTAAGGAGTGGAGGAGGAGAAGGAGAGGGGGAGCTAGGTGATGAGAGAAAGAGATGGGGGGATATGGAGGCGGATGTTCACATGTCTCTGCCAGTCAAAGATAGTTGATATATCTAGGTTGGGTATTGGGTTACACTTCTGATTGATATTGAGCACTACCAAAATTATAAAGACTTTGGTTTACATTAAAGAAATTGTATAAAAGCAAGGAGGAGAAGGGGGCATGAGATAGGGTTTTTCTCGGGAGGGGAAATGGGGAAAAGGGATGGCATCTGAAATGTAAATAAAATTTCCAATAAAAAAATATAGATTTTCTATTTGGTTAATTTTAGTGAGTAGCACTTATTTTACTTAGAAAATTTTAAAACAAAGTTTATAAAATTAAAAAATATACAATTAATTGCACAGGCTAACTTCAGATTTGCCTGAACTGAACCCAACTCCACTCGACTGCCTCCTGCACTGACTGTCTGAACTGAATTTAACTAAATGAACAAAACTGTCTTTTCACTCTGCTCCTAGTGTTGGTTTTTTTCTTTCTTTCTCTTACTTTCTCTCTCTTTTTTTGTTTTTTGTTTTTGTTTTTCAAGACAGGGTTTCTCTGTGTAGCCCTGGCTGTCTTAGAACTCACTCTGTAGACCAGGCTGGCCTCAAACTCAGAAATCTGCCTGCCTCTGCCTCCCAAGTGCTGGGGTTAAAGGTGTGTGCCACCACCTTAGTGTTGCTTTTAAATAACTCTTCTTCCCTGTGTTGTTCTCATGAGAGTTGGGTGTATGCTATTTCTGGATCATTCTTTTAACTCTCAAATTTATCACTTTGTCAGCCCCTCAATTAGATGTCACTTTCAAACATGGATGCTGCATTCTACAAACTAATTTTACTTTAAAATTGTGCCCTAAGGGTCTGTCTTTATTCCAACCAGACACATTAAAGGTGTATGATCTCTTGCCAGAGAGGCCATATTGCTGTATTAAAATTACTCTACACACACACACACACACACACACACACACACACACACAAAGTCTTTCTTTGAAGATATCAAAATGTACACTTTTGATTGTCAAACATAGCATACACATCCCATTCATGTTTATCTTGGCATATTTGGGGACTTTGAGGCCTGACATCTTGTTCTCTTGAGTTTTATGTTTAGAGTGCTGCCTAGAAGTAGTCATAGCACCCACAAAGTTTCAATATTATTAGATTTCACATGGAGAAAATACAAAGGATGTATGATTAGCATTCAAATTTCACATTAGTTATTTTTTAACTCTTTTAGCAATTTTTTTCCTTTTTATTGGATATTATATTTACATTTCAGATTTTATCTCCTAACCCCCTTTCCCCCCACCACCCAGGAACCTCCTATCCCATACCCCCTACTCATGCTTCTATGAGGATGTGCCCCCACCTACCCCCAACTCCCACCTCCCCACCCTCGAATTCCCCACCCCACTCAGTGTTCATCCTTCATGGGACCAAGAATCTCCTCTCCCACCTATGCCAGACAAGGCCATCCTCCCCTTCATGTACAGATGGAGTCATGGGTCCCTCCCTATGTGCTCCAAGGCTGGTGGTTTAGACCTTAGGGAGCTCTGGTTGGCTGGTATTGTTGCTCTCCTCATGGGGCCACCAACGCTTTCAGCTCCTTCAGACTTCTCTCTAACTTCTCCATTAGGAAATCCTTGATCAGATCAGTGGTTAGCTGTGAGCATCAACCTATGAATGTGTCAGCCTTTGGCAGACCTCTGAGGAGACCACTATATCAGGCTCTTGTCAGCATGCACTTCCTGCCATCCACATCACTGCCTACCTTTGGTGACTGTACCTGGGATGGAGACCCAGGTGGAATGGTCTCCAGATGGCTCCTCCTTCAATTTCTGTCCCACACTTTGCTTCCATATTTGCTCCCGTGAGTATTTTTGTTACCCCAAGTAGGACTGAGGCATCCATGATTGGTCTTTCTTCTTCATGAGATTCATGTGGTCTGTGTGTTGAGTCTTGGTTATTCCAAGCTTTTAGGCTAACATCTGCTTATCAGTGAGTAAATACCATGTGTGTTTTTTTGTGATTGGGTTAACTCACTCAGGATGATAATTTCTAGTTTTCTATTTTTAAAAATGTGAACATTATTTTGACTTTATATAAATAGCTATTCATTTCAACTTTAATGGTTTTGGAATTCATATTTTTCTATTATTACATAATGAAAATGTTTAATTTTATGATTTGTGCTGTATTATATTGTCCTGTTTTTCATTATAATACAGAATCATTAAATTAGGCTAATTAACACAAAAAATACCACAAGTACTTCATACCTTGTTATGATAGTTTGAGAAGTTGTTATTTTAGTGACAACAGAGCACTAAAAATTTAATTGATCAAATATAGTCAGGGTCATTTGCAATAAATATAAAAGTTAGATATTTTCTTTTTATCTGATACTTTTACACTGTAGCCTATTTCTATTTCCACATTTTATGGCCTCTGATAATAGCAAACTATTAAATAATTAACTAATTTCCCATAAATATATTAGAATTATACAGTACTACTTAGTCAGGAGGTTTTGCATTTTATTGTGCACTAGAATCACATATAGTAATTTTTTTTTTCTAGCACACTCAGTAGAATTTCTTACCAGAAACATATTTCAGGAGTTGATATTTCTATTAAGTGTCTAGATGATGCTGATATTATAAATCCTGGCTCCCAGATGAGAACTGAACTCAGCCATTATTTGATCCCTTATTATCTGCTATTTAATTTGCTCAGTACCTAGATTTTTTTTCTGTATCTGAGAATCTATTCTTTTCAGTTCTCTAGGTAAAAATATTACTAAAAGAATCATAACACCTTAAATCCATGAGGAATTTAGAAAGTATATTACAAGATACTCTGAAATGTAATCTATCAACTGCCACATCCACAGGTTCATTACCACCATAGCCCCAGCACATCTTGTGGGCAGGATGGATTGCAGGTCAAGGATTTTGAGGTCCAGGTTTCTCTTTCCATAGCCTGCAGGTTACCTTCCCTTGCTGAGACTAGAGTTGAAGAATCCATGCAGGTGTCATCTTAACGTATATTAAATGAGCTGTTTAGAAGCTGCTCTTTGCAATGGTGCCTGCTGTCAGATTTAAAGAGTAGCTCTCTGTCCTAGCATCAACCCTGGTAGTTTTAGTATCTTCAATCAATGCAATGATTGCTACTGATATTCTGCTTACTAAAAGATTTGAACATTATCCTATCATCATGAGACTTCTCCCCACAGGCTTGTAGCTTGATGGGTTTTGTGTGAGACTAATAGTGGGAGCAGGTGAGCCTCTAACTCCTTTGCCTGTATATTTTTTATTTGATATTTTCTTTATTTACATTTCAGTTGTTTTCCTCTTTCCAGACTTTTTTTCTTCTACTGGATTGTTCTATCCAACCTCAAAATGAAAGCCTTTCTCTTGTCTTACAGTATCTTGTTTTGCCATGTTTGGTTATTGTCTCCTGGAAGCCTGTTCTTTTCTGAAGATGAAATTGTGTGGAAATAAAACTGGGGAAGACAGGTAGTAGAGTGTAGATGGGGTGAATGGAGGGAATGAAAACTGTGCTCCTGATGTATTTTATAAGAAAACAATCTATTTTCCACAAAAGAAAAGGAGACATGAAAAACTAAAAAATGAAACTAAAAAAAAAAAAAAAAAAAAAAAAAGACCTCATTCAAACCAGTCAATAAATAGGCTAATAAAACCAATACATAGTCAGTGAAAATGACAAATAAACATAAGAAAAAATTTAAGGCATTATAGAAATGCAAATTTGAGCCACTCTGAGATTCACTCTCACTCCAGTGAGAATGAAAATGTTATCAAGTAACTGTTACTCACTGTTCCTAGAAATGTAAACAAGACCAGACACTATATTAAAAAAAAAAAAAAAAAAAAAAAAAGTGTAGAGATTCTTTAAAACGTTAAAAGTAGAAATATTGCAAGATATAGGTATAGCACTCCTGGATATGTATCCAAAGGACTCCAAGTTAATATATCACAGACATACCTGCACATAAATGCTTACGGCTTCACTTTTTCTACAACTAACCTGGGGAGTTAGCCCAGGACCAACCACAGAATAATGGATAAAGGTGATATATATATGTGTGTGTGTGTGTGTGTGTGTGTGGGTGTGTGTATGTGTATGTGTGTGTATATATATATTTTAAAGGCTTTTAGTCATCCCTACAAAAAAAAGAGACATATATCATATAAAGCAAATAAAGCTCATCATAGAAATATAAATATCAAATGTTCAGGCATATTTTCTTATGAGATTATTGTACAAGGCTGTAAAATCATATATGTACATAGAACATAGGAAAAAGTTGAAATATTAAGAAAAAAGGGAACTAGCAGAAGTGAAAATGAAAATACAGGGGAAAGTCTTCAATGTACAACATAAAGTTATATAAAAATGCTCTTACTTGGTACAGAACTATGTATTATATACTGTGAAAAAAGTTAAAATACAAATAATCAAAAAAGTAACTCTCATAGGGATCTTACTTTTAATTGCAAATATTGTAATGTATTTAAAATGGTGCTAATACATGAATCTAGTTTGATGGCATTTATTCAAAGAAATCTTGTTGAAGGAGAGATGTGTGCATGTATATGTGCATGCACATGTGTGCATGTGGGCATGCAAGAGTGGAGCAGGGTGTAATGGCAAAGCAAGCATGGCAGCATACAACTAGAGCAAGAAACTGAGATCATATTTCAGTTGTACAGGTTGCAAAGTGAAAAAGTAGGAATTGAGTCCAGGGCATATACCCTCAAACCTTACCCCTAGTGATGAGTTCCCTCCAGCAAGGATTCATCACCTCAATGTTCAATAATCTCTCCAAAGAGTACCATGCCATGGATTGGAGGCCAACTGTTCAAATACAGGAACCTATTTGGGGGGACGGACATTTCTCATCCAAACTACAACCAAAATGGTATGATACTTACTTTTTGCTGTTGTAATTATATTCTTAACAGAAAGAGAGTTAAGAAGAGAATGGTCTGCTCTGAAAGTATGCACTCTCAACTATGGAATCATCTTACCATACCCAGGAACTGACTTTTTGTTTTGTGGTTTGTTTGTTTTTTGTTTGTTTGTTTGTTTGTTTGTTTGACACAGGGTTTCTCTGTGTAGCCCTGGCTGTCCTGGAACTCACTCTGTAGACCAGGCTGGCCTCGAACTCAAAAATCCGCCTGCCTCTGCCTCCCAAGTGCTGGAATTAAAGGCGTGTACCAACTCTGCCTGGCCGGAACTGATTTTTATATTTTAGTTTTGTCTTCTATAACTTGGGAATGCTCTTTTTTATCAGTTTCTTTGGGCTTTTGTAAGATATTTCAGAGTGTGCTATGCCTATCTAACTGAATGAAAGAAAACAAATTTATTTATTTATTTGTTTACTCATTTATTTTAACTGCTTTCTCTCAGATTTTGATGTTCTTTATTTTATTTTATCTGTCCACATGCCCAGAAAAAAATACAATTATATATAGAAATGTGATAAGATCATGTTTTGTTCCTGATCTCAGTGATAAAAACAATTCAATCTTTATCCAATCAGTTTGACACTAGCTATAGAATTTCGTTTGTAGTTTTATCAAGTTGAATCTTTATTCTATTGTGAGGTACTTATATTTTCTTATAAAGAAGTATTTTAGATTTGCTCAGTTGCATTTTCTTTATTTTTGAAAATATTTATGTGATTTTGTTTTTATTTGATGAATATTACACAATATAGTCAGTATTTACAAATATATAACAAATCTTTTGTTAATGGAAAATACTTAGTCATTTAAAATCAAGATTTGTTTATACTGTAAGATATAATTTACATGTATTTTACCTAGTATTTATCTTCTAATTGTTGGGAGATGTATAGTTTTCTTTTTTCTAATATTTATGGTTTTAATGAGGGAAATGATACCCAGACAATGTAAATTATTAAATATTCATTTCATTTTAAGTTTTAAAATAGTAGTGAAAAAATTTTATTATGACTTTATTCTCTTTATAAATGTGACAATAAACATGATGGTATATTTCTGATATATCTCTTATTTTCTTTTTATTCTTTGACAAAAATTATCTGGTTATCGTAGGAGGTTATTGAAATTTCTGTTTCTGTTAACTTTTCCTTATTTCTACCTGTTTTGTTTTCTTATATATAAAACTCTTGCTAATGTGCCAGTAAGTTTTATAATTGGAGTTGACTTTAGAAATTTAAAAGTTGTGTGTACATGATTGCACATGTATATGTATTCCACATAAATATAGAGCACATGAGTATAACAGAAGAAGATGTTGGATCCCTAGAACTGGAATAATCAATGATTTTAAGCTACCAGGTGAATGAGGAGAAGTAAATTATGATCCTCTCTTAAAGTGCCAAGTGTTGAGAGTTATCTCCAACCCTCTAATTGTTTTTCTTAATGACCAACCTTAAATACGCTGCCCTTTACTGAGTCTTACCTTTAATTTTCCATATAACACTTTCCTTGTAGTTTAAATGCGTCAGTCTCTTGGAAGAGTGTTGACTATATAAATTCTACAGTTAATTTTATATCACTTTGCTGTCTATAAGCAGAAGATCAATTGTAAAAATATACAGATTACAAGTGTAATTGCCCTATTTAAATAAGATATAAATACTTAAATACCATGTGTGTAGTTAGTAGATGACAAAATAGAAATACCAAGAGAGGAGTTCTGCCACAGAACAAATGTGCAGTAAATTCTCACTTAAGGAAAAATATGTTTTAAAGATTGCTAATTAAAATGTGTAGGTGTTGATCTTGAATTGAATGAGAAAACTAAAGAATGAGAGAGGACACATAAGGAAAAAGGCTCATGCGAGAACTCATGCCTCATACTAAAAACCTAGCTATCTGCTTAAACCTCCTAAAGTTGGGGATCTTGAAGGAGATCCCCATTATCAATTTACTAGACTAGCATTACCCCAAACTACATTGTCAATATTTATCTCTACAGCAAAGATATATGTAGTTCTCATCCTTTATCAAGGAAAACTCTTTTGCAACTGATTGAGACCATTATGTAAAACTACCACCAAGTAAGGTGCAGAGTTGTAGATTCCAGACTCAAATAATATATCTAGAACAAATTTCTTTTGCCCAAATTTGCATCTATTTTATTGCTAGTTCCTCAATCTAGAACTGACCTTAATATTTGCATGTAATTAAAATGGTATAAAAGCAGATTGACAAAAAAAAATAAACAATAAAAAATAATAAAAAATAAAAGAAAGACTGTAAGAGCTAGAGGAACAGGGAGTTTGCTATGAAATCATGTCTCGTAGAAACATTAGAAGCTACACTCATGAAGTCTCACCAACATGTCTTTCTAAACATGTGTGACAGTAGTAAGCTTGGTAATCTGGATAGTGAAAATCTCAGAAGACCTTGCCCTAAACCATGAACTACAGGCAACTAATCAATCTTGAAAGTGGGAGAAATAGTCTACCTCAGAGAAGACCTATAAACTGGATATCCAATACCAAGTGGTTAACCCTGAAAACAACTTGCCAGTAATGATGTACAAACTGAGCAGATTATATTTCTACAACTAAGATTGTGTGTGTATTTATCAACAATTAAAGCTATAAGAGGCTATGACATTTAAAGAGAGAAAGGGGATTATACATGATGTTTTGGAGGGAAGAAAAGTAGAAGGAAATGACATTATAATATTATTATCTCAAAAACAGCATGCTATAAGAAAGATCAAAATGAAAAATCTCTTTAAAATATTATATATTTTTACAAATATTTTTTATTCTTACACAGTGTTTATCAGGAAAGAAAACTATTACTGAAAAATAACAAAGAGATGTTGGCAATACAGATTTCAAGGGCAACATGATTTATTATTTAAAAATAATAAATGGAAATGCTTTCATCCCTACTGGGTACAACCAAGAAGAATTAAACAACTTGTATTTCAAATGTCACTTGAAGAAACAAGCCAATCACATGTATTAATACCTGTATTTAGTAAACACAACTGATGTGGAATTTGGGGTAAAATTTGACTTCTATTATTCTAATAGTGGAAACTTCAGACAAAAGTGAACAATTTGATAGCTCTAAATATGAGACTTGGAATGAGTAAAAAAGATATGAAGGAAAAGACTTTCTTTTTTTAAATGTGTTTTGGATATTTTTATTTATTTACATTTCAAATGTTATCTGTTTTCCCAGTTTACCCTCTGGAAACCCCCTATCTCATCCCCCTCTCCCTGCTTCTATTAGGGTGCTCCCCCACCCACCCACTCACTCCTACCTCCCTGCCTTGGCATTCCCCTACACAGGCTCATTCAGCCTTCATAGGACCAAGGGCCTCTCTTCCCATTGATGCCTGACAAAGCCATCCTCTGCTACATATGAGGCTCAGTCAGTCCTCTTTGGTTGGTGGTTTAGTCCCTGGGAGCTATAGGGGTCTGGTTGGTTGATATTTTTGTTCTTCCTATGGAGTTGCAAACCCGTTCAGCCCCTTCAGTCCTTTCTATAACTCCTCCATTGAGGACCCTGTGCTCAGTCCAATGGTTGGCTGCAAGCATCCGCTCTGTATTTGTCAAGCTCTGGCAGAGCTTCTCAGGAGACAGCTGTGTCAGGCTTCTGTCAGCAAGCACTTCTTGGCCTCTGCAATAATGTCTGGGTTTAGTGTTGATGTGGATCCCCATGTGATGCAGTCTCTGGATGGCCTTTCTTCAGTTTCTGCTCCACACTTTTTCCCCATATTTACTCCCTTGAGTTTTGTTCCCCCTTCTAAGGACTAAAGCATCCACACTTTGGTCTTCCTTCTTCTTGAGTTCACATGGTCTGTGAATTGCATCTTGGGTATTCTGAGCTTTACTTTGATCGTGACAGCTATCAATTCCAACTTCTCTCTTTCATTTAATGACATCTATATTATTTTACTGATTGAATTGATTAATGTTGAAAAAGAATTCACACATAAGTAAATCGTATAGTCTAGGTGAAAAGACATGAAACAAAAAGGTCAGATGTGCGTGGAGGATTATGTTGTTCTATCAAAGGAGGAAAAGTGATGGCAGAGAATGAAGGAGTGAAAGGATCAAGAAGGTAGAGCATGTTAGTGAGAGGCGATGGTGCTTTACTTTCTTCATCATGTACTAGGTGAGACCACACTAATATCTTCTTATCTCAGTCATCAAAGGCTGAACACATAACCTATTTGCTGACCTTAATTGTTTCTGGGCATTTTTGTAAGAAGATAAAATTTGATTTATCAGCTATAAAACTTTTTGAATTACTTATATAAAACCTAATATAAGTTATATATACATATGTATATTTTACTCAATAGCTAAAGGCATTTGCTTTGTTTATTAATGCTTAGCAAAAGCATATACATTGATTGCAAGTGTTCAGAAAACCAAAGAGACAATAACCTGAAATGTTTAATTTTTTAAAAATTTTCTTTGTCAAAACCCATGAGCTTCATATAAACAAGCATATTAGTTAACAATTTCATCAAGTTTGAAGTACCTAACTTTATAATATGAATGTATTACCTAGGAAACAATTATGAAGATTCTTCCATGTGAAGTATTAATCTCTAATCCCTTAATTCATTATTAAAATTTTCTACAAGAACTTTATCCCTTCTTACTCTGTGCTATGCACAATGATGCCTTTGTTTTAAATACTGTCCTGAGGATATTTGTTCTCTCCCCAACTTCACAGGTTGATGCCTTAACTCTAAATATGATAACATTTAGGAAAGAAATAGTAATTGAGCTTAAATGAGACTTTGAGCACTGAACTCTCATGAAAATATTTGTAGTCGCAGTGAAAATCTGGATGTATACACACAGTGAAATTTGTTCTCTCATGAAGAAGATAACATCATGAAATTTGAATGAAATTGTAAGACTCTTGACATTATTGTGAACTAAAGAAGACCAAGAAAGAGAGACAAGTGCTGTCATTTCTATTTCATATAGGAATATGAAATATTTTACATTTTATATTTATACATACATGGGCAGCAGCATGGGTACAGTTCATAAAATTCAAGATGAAAGCATAAGCTGTTAAGGGAAGCTTTTAATGCAGAATTTATCAAAGAAAATATGTGGCATGAAGTGAATAGCAGGTACTCAGAGAGGTCAGATGCCAGTAGGGATACTGGGAAAAAGGAGAAGAAATGGGGATACTAGTATAAAAAAATATTACCATGTTAAAGTGAAACATTTTTGAATGCTAATTAAAATATAGTATGGCTGTTAGCTTGGTGTTTCTGTGACACTCTTAACAGTGGAAGCAGGTGTACCTCTGACTCTATTCCCTTGGGACTTGTTTCCTTCTGTTTGGCTGCTTTCTCTACCCTCATATAAGATCTTTAACCTTGTTTCATTGTACTTTGTTTCATCCTGTTTTGCATTCAACTTTTTGAAATTCGTTTTTTCCTAAAGAGAAAATGGAGGGTACTAGGTCTGGGAGAGGAGAAGGTACTGAGAATGAAGAATGGCAAAACCATGTTTGAGATGTTTTGGATAACAGAAGAATATATAATCCATAATATATGTTAAAACATATATCTTATAATAAATATACTTATATAATAATATATATTTTTTTGATAATTAGAAGCCTATATATGTTTCTATCTCTAAATATATATATGTAGATAGATAGATAGATATATCTATAAATATATACAATATATATGATACAATACATATAATTTTTATATATAATATATATTTATATATGTATATATGTGATATATACCTATACACACACACACACACACACACACACACATATATATATATATATATATATATATATATATATATATATATATATATGTGTGTGTGTGTTGAACTGAGTGGATGCCTACGAATTCATGCTGGATGAGTACAAAAGCATTTTGGTGTGAAGGATATATAAATGTAAGACAAAATCAACAAGATGGGTCTCACTGATGCTAAATACCACATATATCATTGCATTGATTTTGGGCTGTGGGTTCTCAGCTCTAAGCCCAGATAACCCAAGTATGTATGTGTATGTTGAAGAGGGGTGTGTCTTGGAATGAATGTCAAGAAGTTTTCCCCAAGGCAGGAAAAAAGAAAGACATCAGTGTCAGCATGTGACCTACTCAGGTCATTGCTTCTGGTCTATATGCCCCTGTAGGCCCTTGTCCAGTAAAGAAAACCTAGAAAACATGTCCCTAGCTCATGACTTCCTTCACAACCTCTGAAGGGCAGTCACTTTTCCTGAGTACACTGTCCCTCCACCTGTTACCACTGCTCCCTCAACTCTTTGTTTCAGGTTGGGCTCTCCTGCCTCAAACTTTCCTTCCTTTAGCATTATGTAAAATTCTTGGGTTTCCAGAAAGAAACAGCAGTTTCCAGATCAATCTATAGGCTTGTGCTATGCATGTGTCCAGGAAGAGAGGATCTGTCTTAAATATTATTAATGACTGTTTCTCTGGCTTCTCAGCCTTTTCTCTGACAACTGGCAAAATGTCCAATAAACAGTGGGTACTGGGATGAAAATCCATGCAGAACAGAAGAAAGAGATGCCCATCGAAACATAGTGAACCATTTAATATGGAGGATTATAGGAGTAATCATAGCAAATTTATGGCTTTTGTGGGAGGAGGATATGGAGTGGAGGATAGCACTGAGTATTCTAAGAGGAATCGTTGAGAGCACAACAATAGAACAGGACAATAGGAAAGTATTAAGTGGCTGAGAAAATCTGTTACTTCAAATAACAAGGAGGATGCTCTAAATTAAATATATTAAACATTGTTATGACTGACTAAAGAAATAGCTCAAGAAATTAGGCTGGTGTAGTTAAAACAAAACATTTATAAAAAATTAATATTGATGAAGAGAATAAAATAAATATCTACCACAGAAGATGCCAGCATACTGAAGTCATTGACTACTTTTGTTTTTAAGAAAGTCATGTGGAAATTTTCTCTGAATTAGGAAAGAATTTAGGGTTTTATTGCAGAGTACTTATATTATAGAGATCTCATAATCACTTTACTGTCACATAGTGTGTACAGCATGTGTGAGAATATTTGTGTGTATTCATATGCATAAATGGGAAATTTGTTTGAGAATTGTAAATGAACATGAGGACATTGCTCACAAAATAACTAAACATTTTAGGTTTGTAAATGACCTCAAAGATGTCAGACTATTTTTGGTTAAGTTGTTGAACAGATAATTATTGTAAGTCACAATTGAGTTGCACAGAAGAAAAAAACAAAACAGTAACATTACAGATTTTTACATATATTAGCTAAAAGTCTACTTTCTCCCAACAGGCTGTAATTGTTGTAGTGATCTCTTTTAATATGTTAGTCCTGATTGTGTTTATTGTTACAAAGTGTTTTCCTGGGACATTTCAGCATCTATTGTAAAAATCTCAGGAGAAGCAATGATGATCACGTAATTACTGTGTGTCAACTGCTTGGTTATTATATATCATTTATAGTCACTTTAATTAAAAAGCTCACTGAATATTCTGGCAATATCTACATAGTGTGAATGAATAGAAGAGTTAATTGTGAGGAAAACATACTTAAAATAAGATTGTAGAGATTTCATTTGCAACTAGATGTGTATCTCAATACTTCTGAAAAATACTCACAAACTATGAAAAAGAAGTATATGTGCCATGCATATTCTTCCAGATGGCTCAGGTTCTAAGATCAACAATTGAAGAACAGGACCTCATGAAACCATCAGACAAGGACACTGTCAATAGGACAAAATGACAGCCACCAACTGTTCATCTAACAGTGACCTAATACTAAAATTTATAAATAACTAAAAAAGAGTTAGACATCAACAACTCAAATAACACAATTAAAAATGGGATACAGAGCTAAACAGAGAATTCTCAACAGAGGAATAGCAAATGGCCATGAAGCACTTACAAGAAATATTTTAAAGTCCTTAGTCATCTGGGAAATGCAAATGAAAACATCTCTGAGGTCCCATCTTATACCCAACATAATGTCTAAGATTAAAAACTCAAGAGATAACACATGGTAGTGAAGATATCAAGCAATGCAATCAGTTCTTCATTGCTGGTGGGAGTGCAAGCCAGCTATAGAAGGTGCTGCAGCACTCCAAAGAGATACTTGCTCAACTCTGTTCATAGCCTCTTTATTTATAATATTCAGAAACTGGAAACAAACTAGATGTCCCTCAACAGAGAATGGATAAAGAAATTGTGGCATATTTACACAATGCAATACTATTCAGCTATGGAAAACAAACACACCATGAATTTCGCAGACAAAGGAGTGGAACTCGAAAGTCTATTCCTGAATGAGGTAACCCAGTGCAAAATACTATTATTCTCGAAGTCGAAAGGCTTGTGTGTTAACTCAAGTCAGGATAAATTGATTTTCATCTCTGATATTTGTGTGAGTTATGGGTATCTTGTAAGGTATTTTGAAACCTATTATGAGCTTTTTGTAAGAGTGCTACTTCATGTATTTTTGCATTAATTATAAGTGCATAAACTAACAATCCTCCATTAAACAAAAATTCAGTATGGAACTGTCATAGTTAGGGTTAGTATTGCTATGGTACATTGGAATATCCTTGGCTCATTCTGTGAATGGTACAGGATAACAATAAAGGCCTTTAACTAAGAAAGAGATGAACACGTAGGTCAACCTTAGAAGGACCAACACTGGTCAAAGAATAGCTTATGTAAAGGCAAGGAAAGAAGCCTGGAGATAAGACGGGATTTGTTATAATTTTGTCGGTAAGGTATAGTAGTGGCATCCTATTTGCATTTGCTATATGTATTCTGAAGCATTGTGCTATTAAAACAGCTAAATCTTATTCTCAAAATTATATCAGGTATATTTCTGAACTGATGTCCCTAGAGTTTTTTCTTTTATTTTTTTTAAAGTCATTCTTACTTAGTATTCTGAAATAGGTAAATATGCTCCATGTTTTCAGAGTCCTTAAATTACCATTATTGATAAATACAAAGTCTATTGCATATTTGAAAGCCTGCTCAAGCCCCCTAAAATATTAGGTAGAAATGGTAGTGGTAAAAAAGTATTCTCTAACAACATCTATGTTAGTAACATGTTTTAAGGTTCTTTATTGTATGCAGTGTTGGCACTTTCTAGTTTTTGAGAAATTTGGCTGTAATGTTATATAAAATGTACATTCACATTCTGCTATACAAATTTCTCCATCCTCTTCCTTATTTGCATCTGCTTCAGGGTTTATTAAAAATGTTATCAGCAGTTAATTTAGTCAGTCTTTGAAACTGTTGTCTACTCTTTTCTTTCTCCTTTTATTCTTCATGTATGCTTTTGTACTTTATAATTTCGTTCTTTCATCTTTTGATGCTGTGCTTTTTCCATTATTCTAATTGCTGCCTTAAATGTAAACCTCTTCTTTTCTGCTTTTGATGAGAACCACACTGACGCTTCATTTCTTTTCAAAGTAAACAGATGATTCAAGTTATGTTTATTCTAGAAGAACCAAATTAGCAAATTGAACTAGGTTTGCAACGTATCTTGTGCATTTTTGTGAGTTCATTATTTGTGCTCAGATTTTTACTACTTAGTTTTGTTAATTCTTAGGCTTTTGACATTTTAAAGATGGTATTTGGTTATGGATTTCTAGTTTTATTCTGTCATGGTTCATTAATTTTCCTGTTTGCTAGGCACATATCACAAAGGTGACTCTTTAATCTCTTCATCTCATGTTTTATTTTACATTTTCACCTGCTATTTGTTGTTTGTATTATTTTGCATGAATTTCATTGTCTTCTTTCTTTGCTCTCTATTTTCTCCTAATTCTGAATCTACTTGGTTATTTAAACAAGCTACTGGTAATTCATTTTATTAATTAATATGTGCATATTCAGTGGCTCCTTTTGAACACTTTTAGGGCTAATATTTTTGGTTTATATATCTTACATGTTTCTTACTCCTATTCAGTTTATGTTGTTTATTCAAATTATAATTTCATGTGAACCATCAGATCTGCCTAATTTTTGATACATGAATCAACATAAAATTTGTACAAATGTTTAAGAGGCAGGGACAATTCTATTCAAATCTTTTAACAAGAAAAGAGTGAGACAGGGTTATAGTCTCAATCCAGTGCTGAGGAAGCAAAAGTTGATAAGTAAAGTGTCAGATGACATAGACATCATAAGTGGTTTGTATTGGTTAACTGGCTTTTCATAATTGAAAATAAATTTTCTCATCTCTTTATGTTAGAAGATACTTAAAACTTGGAACAGATATCTGCTAAAGTTAAAGGCCTTCCTTCCTACAGACAACAAGAAGTTTATGTACTTTTTAAAAATAGATTATATTTCTGTACTATGTCACATAAACAAAGAAGAAAGGAATTTGTTTGGGGTTTATAAATCTAGCTAGAAGGACTTTAAAACATTCATATGTCAAAAACCAAAGAGACAAGATTTTTAATATGATGTTTTATTGGAGTAATTTCTTTGATATTAGGAAGGGTTTTTGAAGAATGCAAAACCCTGAATGGGGGAAAGAGGTGATAGAGTGAGAATAAGGAGAAAGAGGGAAAACAAACAAACAAATAAATAAGTAAAGGAAGAAGGAAAAAAGAAGAAAGAAAAGTTAAAAAGTTCAATTAAATTAAATGGCCTAATAATGTTTGTTGTTTCTTTGCTTATTACCCAGGTACTTAAAGTCTTTGTGGAGAAAAGTGTTAAGCTCAAACAATCTTACCCAAGATACCAAAATAAGATAGATCATTTCTATTGCTTCATTTATGGTAGAATGGGTGAAGATCTGTTTCCAGGGATTTCACTGAATGAAGTTTGTGCAGGTTGATTCTTTTATAGCATATGCACACTGTTAGTGTATTCTTCAAATGCCTGGTGTCTAGTTGCAAAACATTCTGTGAAGCACATCTTAAACTTTCTGAATCTCTAATTTATTTCTTTCCTTAAGGCTGATTTAAAAAAACAATAAGGAGTATAAGTTAGTGAAAGTTAAATTGTAAAAAATGATATCACATTGATAAAACAATGCTTGTAATTTCACACATTGCCGGTTTTAATGAGAAAGTAATAGTTAATTTTGAGTATTCCTTCTCCCAACCTTTTTTTCAGAATTCACTTAATATTCCTTCTCTTCTCTTTCAGCAAATACATGAAAGGAAGATAGAAAATAACAGAAATTGAAATAAAATCAGAATTTTCCAGTCAGTGTATTACATGCCTGTTTACAGAAATTGTTAGTCACCTTATCCTGAGTATATTGTTTTAATTGATGGTGACCTTTCTGTAAGGGAACCATGTAACACAGACAGATGGCCTGGATAGGCAATAACTTGGACATAATGCTTTTTGGTCAGATTTGCTTATAGCAGTTGACATTCGCAGTCACACAGCAGTGAATGCTTTCTCTAAGTTTCTTAAATGTGTTTCATAAATGTGGTATGAACTTTGGATAATTGGCCCAAGTCTCATAGAATCATTTCCAAAACTTCTGCTTTTTAGTACTTTTCAAATAAAGCACAAATATTTTGTAAAATGTAGATATTTATTAATAAAAAATATATGGAAAATGCAATATTACACAACTAGCAGAAATTGACACTGAAGACCTATCACATAATATACTTTTGGTGGTAACATTTTTAGACATTACATCAGAGGCATGTTCTCTGGTAAAATATACTTCATATGAATTTTGTGCTTATAAATATGACACTGTCAAGAGAATCAGAAGACATGCTACTGACTTAGGGTATTGTGAACTTTTAAAGATCCATAATTAATGTTAGCAGCACCATCCCACAAGCTGGCACCTTAGATTGAATAAAAAGGAGAAAGGGCATTGAGCACAAGCATTCATCATTGCTCCATGATTACAGATAGAATGTAGGCAGTCAATTCTGTCACCATGCATTCCTGACATGATAGACTATATCTCTTCAAATTGAAAGCCAAAATAAGCCTTTTTTTCCACAGATTTTATCTTATCAGGTATTTTGCTATGGCAATGATACAAGTAGCTAATGTAATACCATGATTTCTCATTCATTAGGGATAGTCTTTCAGATGTTATTGTCACTTTAAAAGACAATTAGAAATTTCTTTGTAAGCAAAGTATGCATTCATGTGATTGAATAATTATACTTTTTGCTATTCCGTGCATATATTTGAATATATTGAAATTTGCACATATGTGATTATAGCAGTTTTATTCATTATTATTGGTATTTGTAGGAAGTTAAACAATGTCTTTCAATTTATAAATGGATTAAATAAAATTCCATGCTTATTATGATGGTACAATCCCATCATTTAAAATACAGGAAGATGTTAAAAAATAAAAAAATAACAACAATTTTCAGGTATTTTAGAGTATTGAAGAGATTATGTAGAACTATATAATGCTTTCATGACATTGGAATACATAAAATATTCCAATCCAAGCACAGGCCCTAATGTAAACTACTAAAGTTGAGTTGAAGTAATGTTTCTATTTGTGTTCATAAATTTGAATAAATGTATCATTCTAGTAGGATATGCTTGGATGGAGAAATAGGACACATATTTGTGCTGTTTGTATAGTTTTCTGTGAATTGTGTTGTCAACTTAATTGTGTTTTTCTCAGTAATTATTTATAGCAAATTATTTCAGATAATGCTTTATTAAGGCAATATTTTAAGTTTTGTTTACTTAGAACTTTTATAGTAAGTGTATTAAAGTTAGAGATAATTTCTAGCAATTGATACATCAATTTCTCATAATTGTATTATTAATTAAAAATATCACTGTGTTAATAATCTGTGCAGATAAGATATTATATACATATATAGATATAATTTGTAGATATAATTTATTATAGAGATCACACATCTGCACTTATTATACTACATAGTAATACAAACAAAATATTCATATACACATACAGATGTATGTATATATGGTACAATCTTCCTTTAGAAATGACACTTTCTAAATGACATGGGAGAAAAATTTATGAAATCCCAGGCATCTAAAAATAGTAAATGTAAGGCATATCGTCTCATTTTGAAATAAGTGTTATCTGCCCTCTTATTTAGTAGGAAGATTTTTTTAATTTCAAAAGAAAAAAGTGATATATAAATTCTCAACCATGTTAATATGCATGTGATCTATAAAAAATAATATTACTGTTTCCTGTATTGAGGAAGGGTAACAGGTTTGAAGCACTGAAGCTCAGCAGAAAGAATGGAAACAGGCACCCTCGGGAGGTAGGAGGTGCGGGGACCCTCTAGAATGTACCAGAGACCTGGGTGTTTAGAGACTCTCAGAACTCAAAGGAAGGGACCTTAGATGAAATGCCCTACAGTGAGGAGAGGGAACTCTTAGAGTTCACCTCTAGTAGAAAGACAGGGCAACAAATGGAGGGATGGCAACAAATGTCATCCCACAGTCAAAAACTCTGACCCAGAATTGTTCCTGTCTGAAAGAACTGCAAGGACAAATATGGAGTAGAACCTGAGGAAAAGGAGTTCCAGTGACAGACCCAAGTTGGGATTCAGCTCAAGGGAAGTCCCCAAGGCCTGACATTATTACTGATGCTATGGTGTGCTTACAAATAGGGGCCTTCCATGACTGCCCTCTGAAAGGCTCAACAAGCAGCTGAAAGAGTCAGATGCACATACCTACACTCAACAAATGGAAAGAAGCTGGTGACCTCTGTGGTTGAATTAGGGAAAAGCTGGAAGAAGGTGAGGAGGGCTACCCTATAGGAAGACCCATAGTCTCAACTAACCTGGACTCCTGAGATCTCCCAGATACAGATCCACCAACAAGGCATCATACACCAGCTTATATGAAGCCCCCATCACTTATACAGCAGAATAATACTGGGTCTGGATTCAGTCAGAGAAGATGCACCTAACCCTTAAGAGACATGAGGTCCCAGAGAATATGTAGGTCTGTTGGGGTGGAGGTTGTGGGGGTGGGAACATCCTCTTGGAGATGAAGAGAGGAGGAGGAGGTGAGGGATGTGGAACAGTCAGAGGGGTGGACCTGAAAGGGGACAAAGCCTGCACTGTAAAAAAAAATAAAGAATTTTTTAAAAATTATTTTCATTAAAAAATATTATTGTACCCATTTACCATGCCTAATGCCAAGTCCTCTGGGGCTTGCATAGCTGCCCTGAGCAGACTCAACTACAACAGGAACATCTAGGGACTAAAGCTATATGGATGGCTAAAGTCCCACCCACAAAAGAACACAAATAACAAATGCCATGGTTGTATGGCACCATCAGAGCACAGCTACCCTAGTACATCAAGCCCTGGATGTCAGAACACAACTGAAACATGAGAAAATGACTATAATTCCAATCTTACAAAGATGATAGATAGGGGGATACTGGAGCTGTGCGGAAGGATAGTGTGGGTGGGTGAGGGAGCACCTTCATACAGGCAAAGGGGAGCGGGGAGGGTAGATGTGAGATGGGGGTTAGTGGAGGGAGTAACCTGGAAGTGGGATATTTGAGATGTGACAAATGGAATCAATAAATAATAATAATAATAATAATAATAATAATAATAATAATAATAATTGATAGAGGCCTTTAAAGAGGAAACAAATTCCTTAAAGAAATACAAGAAAATATAGTTAAACAGGTGAAGGAAATAAATAAAACTGTTCAAGACCTGAAAGTGGAAATAGAAGCAATAAGTGAAACACAAACTGAGGAAATCTTGAAAATGGAAAACTTAAGGACAAGAACAGAAGCAATATATGCAAGCATCACCAACAGAATATGAAAGATGGAAGAGAGAATTTCAGCCATACAAGATACAATAGAAAGAATTGATACATCAGTCAAAGAAAATGTTGTCTAAAAAATTCCCATAACAAAACAAGGAAATCTGATATATCATGCAAAGTCTTCACCTAAGAAAATAGAAATGGAAGGGGAAGAGTCCCTACTCCAAAGACCAGAAAATATTTTCAATAAAATCATAGAAGAAAACTTTCCCAACGTTTTGAAAGAAAGTGATGCATATAAACATACAAGAAGCTTACAGAACAGCAATTAGACTGAAACAGAATAGAAAATCCTCCCTGCACATAATAGTCAAAACACAAAATTTACAGAATTTCTAAAGAAAGAAAATTAAAGTGACAAGGGAGTAAGGCCTGGTAACTTAAAAAGCCAGACCTATCAGAATTACCCCTGACTTCTCCACAGAGATTCAAAAAGCCAGAAGCGCCTGGCCAGATATCTTGCATCCTCTAAAGAATCACAAATGTCCATCTAGACTTCTACTCCCAGCAAAACCCTGTAGGCTTAGATTTTTAAAAATCTGCTTTTAATAAGAGTTCTCAAATGCTTTGACTAGTGTGTGTGTATGGGTGTGTGTTTCTTATGAGGTGTGACTATTTTTGAAGTGTGGCCCTGTTGCAAGAAGTATGTCACAGTGGATGTGGGCTTTGTGGCCCTATAAGCTGAAGTATGGCCAGTGTGTTCATGTCTCCTGCTGTCTTCTGATCAAGATATAAAACTCTCAGATCCTTCTCCAGGATCATGTTTGCCTGTATGCAGCCATGATACCCATGTTCGCCACTGGGAAGATAATGGACTAAACCTCTGAAAGTGTAAGCCATCCTCATCAAAATGTTTTACTTTATAAAAGTGGCTATGAACATAGTGTTTCTTTAGCAATAAAACCAAAATCAAGACAAATATTTTTTTCCAAATTCTTTTCAGAGATGTGTGTTACAAAATAGGACAAGAAGATTATCAAGATAAATCAAAAGATATCACCAAAATGAGTTAAATTCATGGGAAACCTAGAAGAATGTGTTAACATTGTTGTGGAAATATGGCTGAGTAAGAACACTTTCAGTGTTATAAAGAACACTTTTAGTAGGACGCAGAGATTTCAGATTGGAAGAACAGAGAGTGGTAGAAAACTATGAAAGAAGAAGCAGGAAACATGGTTTACTTGATAATTCTAGATGACAGAACAAAAAGAAATACACATCTTGAATCCTGTGCATCAACAAAACCTTTCCTTGCCTGTCTATAGCTTTCAACCACAGCATGCTGCCTAATGCATACAGTGTTTTTTTTTTTTTGGGGGGGGGGGTGGGCAGGGGAGAAGTCATTTTGTTTTGGTTTGTCATGTTTCCCATCATTTATTCAGTGATATCTCTAATTTCTGAAGATAGCAAAGAAAGGTAACAAAGCTTCAGTTATGTTTTATAAAATAAATTAAAAATAAACAGCTTTAACACACCGTGTCAAAGAATTCTGGAATAAGAGGGCCTAACCATGTAGCTAAGAAACAAAAATTACTAACCTATAACTGGACCATGAATTGAACTCATGCAATCATTCTGGATAATAGACAGGAGAGCTCACATCACCTTTCTATCACATAAAAGCTTTGTAGTAAAAAACAAGACAAAACAAAACAAATAATTTATATAAATTTCAAAGAAAATTAAAATCTTTCCAATACACTACAAGAAAGGCAATTTACTTTATGGCTGTTTTATTGATTAACCATATGCTTGCTTCCAAAGTATTAACAGCCACAGGCATTGCTTAAGGCATAAAAATCATTATTTGTTTTCTTCGGGAGAGATAATTTGTATTTATTCCTAGAAGGAATAAAATAAATCATATAACTTGGAGATTCTGTCAAGATGATGTAAGTATTACCCTTATTTTCCAAATCTCACATAAGATCTATTCTCATATTCACAGCTGCTAAATCATTATTCACTACATGAATGTACAGTCCAGATATTCTTTCTGATTAATGAGGTATAGCTATACTTATTGTAGTTTCCATGTGGTAACTACACAATTACTGACACTGTCAGGACATGCATACTCGTTCCTGATAATGGGACACAATCTCCAAAAACAGTGCTGCTTGCCTGTCTTGTTGTCCTCCATAATCCTGCATATCAACAAAACCTTTCCTTACACTGTCTATAGCTTTCAACCACAGCATTCTGCCTAATGCATATGGTGTGTTTATTGGGGAAGAAGTTATTTTGTTTTGGTTTATCATGTTGCCCATCATTAATTCAGTGATATCTCTAATTTTTGGAAATTGCAAAGAAAGGTAACAAAGCTTCTATTCATATTCATTTATTCTGGTTTAGTGACTCTTACTAGTTTGTGAAATATTTTTACATTTTTGGATTGTGCATGCAACTAAGTTTAAGTAAAGATGCAGAAGTAAGAAACAAAGAAAAAAGCCCAGTGAAAACTATAAGCAGCAAAATGATTTTATATTGCTTGGAATATGTTTTGTTTCAGTTCATTTGTATTCTTGCAGACTAGGAAGTTCATGGTGTTTATCTAAGTTATTTTTTGTACATAGCTTTTGATCTTAAAATGAATATGTGGCAAGATGGCTAAGTAGAGAAATAAACTTTCCCTTTAAGCCTGACAACCTGAGTTTGAACCACAAGACCTTCATGGTGGAAGAGAAAAATAACTTCCACTAGGTGTCCTCTGTCTCCTAAATGAGGGCCATGGCACTTCCATGACCATGCATGTTTATATAGACATATACATATATACACATACATACATATACACATATATATATACTCACAAACATATATAAATACATATATGCACACACAAACACATACATACTACCATACATACAAATACACATGCATATATAACACACACATATGTATATACATACACATTCAAGGATATATATGTGTACATGCACATACATAAACATACATATTCACATACATAACATACATATACATACATAGACACACATATGAATAATTAAAACAGTTCTGTGAAGTATCTCCTAAGATACATTGTATGTAGCAGTTGTTCTATTTCAATTGTTTGCTCAATTTCAAGATAACCTTTAAAGTTGCAGTGAAGGGCTTTGTTCTCTGTTCGGCCTTTCGACATGAAAGTACACTATTGTGTAGGATATCATCATGCCTGTACCAAGTAGATGATTAATAAATGTTTGATGGGTGAATGAAGAAACACAGGTGAATGAACAAAATAAAGCACTTCTTACCATGCTGTCTGATCTTTTACACATATATGAATTAGATAATTGATGGCATTTTATATGTTCAATTTAAAACAGACTGAAAACATAGCCGCTCACACTGCCTTTGTGATTTTCTCTAATCAAGTCATTTGAGTAACCTCAATTTGAATTTTGTGCTTCTTTAAACTTAAGGAATGATTTCTCTAGTTGAATGATAATACTTTAAGAATGGTGATTCAGAAACAGTACAGAAGATTATTGATCATGTGTCATATGTGTTTTATTGAGCTATGTGCCTGAGGAGACCCAGGGCCCTGAACTTCCTTCTGGAGAGGGAAATATAACTACAGAATGCAATTTGAGATTAGCAGAAACAAGAGTAGATATAATTGATGTAAACACCTAACTTGTGGCCAAAAAATTGTTCCAGGTTTATTAACTACATGGTCTTGAGGTTGTCTGCTAATCCTCCAAGCTGCCTTCCCTTATCTCTGCTATGAGAATAGCAATTGTCCCCAATTTGCAGATCTGAATTTGAAACAGACCTGAAAGCCAAAACGACACATGGTACATGTTAACCCTTGGAAGACACTTGAAGACAGCCAGGGAATGTGCATACCAGAAATAGTGTCTTGTTTTACTTCAGGGGAAGGGCAACAGAAAGTGCAGCCTTCCCAGCAGTGGGGCACAGTAAAAGAAAAAAATGCAGAAAGTAAGCAGATGATGCAGAGCCTGGAGGAATCAACAGGTACAACCAAAGATTCTGGTCTCCACCTGGCTGTGGGATGCTGCGTGTAGAAGAGAAACCAGGGACAGAACATGAAACACCTTGGGTAGAATGTGACCAGAATTGGACACCAATCTACTGTTCTTCCCAAGAAAGAAGCAAGCTAATGATTATGTCCTGTTGAATCTAGAAGTATATCAACAACGATTCCTTAAAAATGAGGAACAAAGTCCAGTATGTTTTGATGCAACATTGGATAAAATATGATATATCTCATAGAGAAATTAGAATGCTCAGAAAACAGTAGCAAAGTAGTCCTTTGTGTCAGGAGGTATAAGGCTTACCCTTGCGGATCCACATAGGTAAAGGGCATTCTACTTGACATTAGTCATTTGAACACCATGTGCCAGTCATTTGATTCTCACCTGATCCTGGGAACCAGGCCCATAGCCACAGACCAAGCTTTCTTCTCTTGGCAACTGTCACAGATTCGTGTGTATGTTGAGTGCCTTCCCATGTTATTTATTTTCCTGCATAGCATTGGTTTGCTGGCTACTCACCACTCAACATAATTCCCTGGATTTATTACACTAGACTCAAATGGGAATATCTATAAATTTAGTTGAAAGAATTTGCAATTTAGAGATTAAAAGGCTATGAAAGAGGAGGAGACAGTTAATTGTCATCACTGGATAGTAAATGAAGCCTTGTAAGCCAAGCTAACAGACTTCTCACAACCATGTAACAGGGCAGAGAAATGCTGGCCAGATAATAATGCAAACCACTGCACTTGAGTAGTTGAAAGTTTGATGGCTTGTGGAATGACACCTGGTTCAGTTAACTAAGAATTATGTAGTTGGAGTCAATTTCTTAGATATCTAATCTTCTCTGTCTCTTTCTCTGTTTGTCTTTCTCTCTGGTTCCCCTCCCTTCCTTCTTATCCCTTCTCTCACTGCCTTTCTCCCTCCTCCTTTTCTCCTTCCTAGTCTTTCTCATTTTCTCCTGAAAGTATATATATATATATATATATATATATATATATATATATATATATATATGTGTGTGTGTGTGTGTGTGTGTGTGTGTGTGTGTGTGTGCATGTGTGTGTGTGTGTGTTGTTTTTGTTGTTGTTCTTTGGGACTATGCAAAACAGGGTCACTTATTCTCTTCAATCTGGCATAATATGAATTGCTGTATTCATCACTACCTACTGCAAAAATGAAAGCTTTTCTGACCACAGCTAATTTATAGCTATAAACATAATTATTTAGAGGGAGAATGACCTGATGGCTATTTATCAAAATGTCAGTGATAGATTCTATCCTAAGACTTATGACTCTCATGCTACTTACTAGGTTTTGATCAGGTTACATAGCCCTGCATGATTTCTCTCCAGTGAAGCATGTCTCAGTCACTGTTCTAATCTCATGTAAAGGCACCATGAATACAGTTATTCTTATAAGGGAAATCATTTGAGACTTGACTATAGTTTCAAAGATTTAGTCTCTTGTCATCAAAGTAGGAAGCATGGTGACATGCAAGCAGACATGGTGCTGGTGAACTCACTGAGAGTTCTACATTCTGATTCATAGGCAACAGAAGTGAGAGCCATTTGCAAAGCGTTGGGTTTTTGGAATCCCAGAGGTCACTGCCAGTGGCAAGCTTATTTTAAAAAGACACACCCATCCCAATAATGCCACACCTTCTGATTTCTAAAGTAGTGCCTATCCCTGATGATCAAGCATTCAATATGAGTCTTTGGGGTCTATTCTTATTGAAACCATCATAGGGCACTTCTCAAGCCCAGTTTTAAAGTGATTTGATATTCTCAAATCATTTATACTACTACTCTATCATTAGACACATCTTGACTGTTGATTTAGTTTCACAGTTAGGTAAGAACACTGATAAATTTCCACCCCTAGCAGACTGTGTATCACCATTTAACACTATGAGAGTTAGCCTGTGTGAGGAAACTTCTAGACCAATTCTATCTTAATTTATCTGTGCCCTACCAACAAATTGTGTGATGTCTTTAACAATGTTGTTTCAGAATATTGATGATAGCTATATTGTCCAAGGGGTGGCTTTGAGGTCTTCATGACTAACAGCGGATAGGATGCCATTCCATCCTTTACACCGAGATTTTTATTTGGCTGCATATGCCTTCTGTGAGCATCATTATCCACCTATAAAACCATTTTTCTTTCTATTTAAAAAAATAGTATATGTGCTTGGTTATACAACAGCTCTCTTATGTCTGGAATTAAGCAATTCACATTGCCATTGTCTTCCTTTGGCTTTTGGAATCCTTCTTCTTCTTCTTCTTCTTCTTCTTCTTCTTCTTCTTCTTCTTCTTCTTCTTCTTCTTCTTCTTCTTCTTCTTCTTCTTCTTCCATGATGTCTCCTGAGCCTTGTTTAGAGAGGTAATCTAAATGTCCTATTTATAGCTAGACATTCAAAAGTTATTTATTCTCAGTATTTTTACCTTTCTGGATCTCTACAGTCACTATTGACCAATAAAAATATGTGCTTCTCTGATCAATGCTGACAGCACATCTAGTCTATGTGCATAATCACAGTTATCTAGACAGCAAATTAACAGTTACATGTTACCATTAACCAAACAGTAGCATTAACTTTACCAGTAGGGTCTATGACCTCTCTAGGCTCCTGAGATTTCGTCCCCCTCTCTGTGTGTGTCTCTCTCTCCATCTCTCTCTTTGTCTCTCTCTCTTATATGCACACACATATATTATCTGTGTGTGTGTTTGCATGAGTGTTGTATACTTCTTTGTGTGAATATCAACATGTATGTATGTGTGTGGACATGGAGGCTCAAAGTCACTATTTGATGTCTGTACAGTCACTTCCACAATTTTCAGGGGATGAATCCTAAGAGTTTCTTATTTTCCATCAAATTTATCATTTTTTTATTATACAACAAAAGCCCATGAGTTTAACAATATTTTACATTAAAGATTACATACTAAACATCCTCAACCAAGCTATCCACCTTGTGTGTATCATGATTTCAAATTTTCTTTCTTTCTTTCTTTCTTTCTTTCTTTCTTTCTTTCTTTCTTTCTTTCCTCCTTCCTTTCTTCCTTTCTCTCTCTTTTATTATTCCTACCTTTCTTTCTCTCTTTCTGTTTTTTTAACATTTCTTTAGCATCATTTTAACATTTTCATTGAGAATAGATCTTTCCTCATATAGTATATTCTGATTATTTCCTGTCCCCAAAATCCTCCCAGATTTCTCTCCATATCTCCACCCATGAATCTCATAGTCTTTCTTTTTTTTTTTTTTTCTTTCTTAGGAAAAAAACCATTTAATAAAATGAAGCTTACTGCTTTAGCTAGATTGGTAGGCCAATGAGCAGCAAGTGTCCATCTGTTCACATCACCACCATTGTATTTTTCTCTGGTGTTATGGAGACATGGTTGTGTGAAGTGTCTTTTCTGCATGATCAGGGCATCCAAACTCATGTCTTCAAGCCTAACCAGCAGATATTTTACTCAATTAGCTATTTTTCCAATCTGTCTGCACATTCTAAGGACTTATAACCAAGACCAACTACCATATCTGAATTCTTTCATATGCAGCAAACATCAAGTTCAGTGAATGTTGGTTGTTTATTTCAACAACAGATTTTCTACTTCTATTTCTATGCACAGGTTAATTTTGCCTGGCCAGTCAGTACAGTTTCATTGATTGTATCCAGGTAAGACTGCTGACTGCAAATCTCTCCCCTCAGGCTACATAGCACTTTCTAGTACCCTGAAGGTTAACCTGCAAGGAGGATGCTTCCTTCTCAGTTATAGCTCAATCTATCCACCAAGTCTCTCATTCTTCTCTTTCTATATCCCACCCACTCACCTACATTTATATTTGGTGAAATGCATTTAAAAAGTTGTATTCAGCAGTTGGTACATTGGGTAGGTGTATATACTAATGTCACATTTCTTTAGAAATACATGGACATACTTGAAAACAAATGTTCCATATTAGCTTCCAGGGCAAAATTTTGCAGCTTTGGTATTTCAGGGAAGAACTAGTCAAATTAGTAAACTAGAAAGAGGAGAAATTATATGCAGTGATTATTTCTAAGTAACAAAGGTTAGTGTAGAACAAGAGATATTCCAATTATGTGGAAGTATGAAGTAATGTCAGGGCAGGAAGTCTGGAGTGGGTGGGTTGGGAAGTACTCTCATAGAGGCACGTGGAGGGGAAATGGAATAGCGAGTTCTGGAGGAGAGACCTGGAAAGAAGGTAACATTTGAAATATAAATAAAGAAAATATCCAATAAAAAAGAAAATTCTAGACATATTCAGAATATTTCTTAATATGCAAATTTACACAGGAGTGGGTAGTTTTAAAATACTTCCCCTGAAATTTTCAAAAATGTTGCAACAACAATAACTCTTTGAGGTAGATATATGACAACCTGATTAAAAATAAAATTGCATGAACATAATGTTTCTAGGATTTATATTTCAGTAAGAAAGCCTATACCTCGGCAGATTTTTAACTGACATTAATATCACACTTACTTCTATATTAGAAATGCATTCTTCTTTAATTTATTTATGTATTTATTTAGTTAACTATTTTCATTTTTTGGCCTTGTGAAGGATTGAATGCAAGACTTCCTACATGCTAAAAAGGCCAGTATCCTTGAACTATACTATCTTATCTTAATTATTTATTATTATAGTTTTTAACAAATGCAAATCTAAGTCCAAAAATTCACATAGGACTAATGTTGCATTTTTAAATGCAATGAATCTTACTATAATATATAGCTTAATGTATTTTAAAAACTTTCAATTTTTCATCTAAATAACTAGTTTCATATTTTTACTGAAGTTTTCATACATTTCTGACATATCAGAATGACATTGACTATTTGTGTTTAAGGTACTTAGAAGAAAATAACAAGGGTAGTTATAGAGGTAGAGCCAGATAGAAAGAAGAGCACTGAATCAAGACATGGGATCAGAAATAAAGCAGATGTCACTGTTCTGATTACCAAGGAAACAGACTTCAAACTAGAAATAATCATAAGAGATAAAAGATCTTGCAGCCTAATCAAGGGAAAAATTACCCAAGAAGATGTGACAATCCTAACATATATGCACCAAACTCTGGCACATCCAAGTTGCTAAACTGTCATTCCTGGGCATAAAGATACCGGCTAACAACAACTCATCAGTGTGAAGTAGATTGTAAGACAGTGACAGACACTCTCAGAACTTTGTTGTTTTCCATCGGTTACTTGTATATGACATTATGCTTAAGTCTTTAACACTTAAAAAGTCAGTATAGCATTTAATATCTGCTTTCTGATTTTGATGCTTGCTAAAACTATTATAAATATTCCTCAAGGGAACACTGATAAAGTAAGTTTCACTTCGCAGCACCCAATATGTAATCACACAAAGTAATTAGGTTTTCTTGTTCTTGTCAGTAATATTCTAAAACTAGCATTTGCTTTGAATTGAGTGAACTAAAATTCATCAAATTTTACTAATATTCAAGTATTCTTAAGGAATGTAAGTTAACCATTATAAAAAATGTTCCCCTCTGAGTTTCTGCTTCATTACCTCACTTTATTCCATTCACACCATGAGTGCTTACATATTCACGTGAGAAGGGAGTGAGAGAACTGAATCACATTTTTTCCTATAAATTATGTTTTTCTTCACAGAAACATAATGAGGATCAGAAGCATAAACATCTGGTTAAGAAAGAGAATTTTTAAATCTTAAGTAGATTTTTATCCTCTCACTCTGGGCTTTAGCAACCAAACACATCATGATTTGATGTCAACTAGTTTTCCAACATGATTTTCTCAACTAGAAAGCAACATAATTAATAGCACATGTTTCTTTCAAACTACCCTTTAAAAAAAAAAGCAAGTAGGAAGATAAAAGAATTCATTTTCATGAGTTTGCATATGCTCAGTATTTATAAAAGACATGACATTTTTTCAAACTTCAAAATGAATAATAATAAACCTACTATTTTCATTTTTTTTAGAATATGTAGGCATGTCCACAATTTAATAGTAAGCACAGATTGTATATGCATGATAATTTAAATTTCTCATACATATATACATAATTTATATTTTTAGTAACATTATACATATAAAATGATGCTTTAGATACATACTATTCCTAAAATAAAGTATACTCCAAATTCAAGTTGGATATTTTAGTTACATTTCAAATATCTGTATACACATATGTATTTTTAATAATATATTTGCATATGTATGTGTACATAAAGTATATTCTAAATGCATGTTCTCTATATGTCCTAATTTATATTTAAATTTCCAAAACAATTTTATACTATGCTTCACATATTATCATCTATATTTTAAATATGTACACTTTTTCATATATATATATATATACATACATATATATATATATATACACATAACTGAGAGTTTACATATAAACATATAAACATTTATATATTTGCATATATGTATGAGTTCTCATAAATCCAGGTATTCATTAAAATGCTAGGTAAACTAATTTGCCATGGTAATTAGGCTTAATCTTAAGCTTTTGCTTCTGGGCTGTTTCTATTGAAAAATCAGTGGCACGTGAGCTGAAGAAAAGTCAGCAGCTAGCTCCCAAGCTATGCTTTCCCCCACGCCTTGTTGGGGGTTAGGGAAAGAAAAGCGAGCCATGCATGCGAACTCCCAGGTCCTAACCAGCCATGACCCGCTGGAGGCCATGATGATGTCTGTGACACATTTCCACCAAGTGCTATGTGGAAGTTTCTGGTCCGTGCTGCAGCCTGGAGCCATGATGAGACCTGTGGGCTGGGATGATGCAGGCAGAGATGAGCCACCAACAGACCATGGTAATTCCAGCTTCTTGTTACTGAGGATCAAAACTAGGTCCTGGGCCTTGTTCCAGCTGAGGTCTGTGTTTATGTCTGTGATAGATGTTGCTGGTCTGGGTTGCCAATAAGACCCATGTGTGGTCAGTGCTGCCACCTGAAGTCACATTGATGTTTGTAGGCCTTGCATCCTCTGAGGAGCTGTATTGATGAAAGTAAACAATTTTTCACCTAAGGCCGTAGTGATGCCTGTATCCTTGCTACAGTTGAGTGCTAAACCTGGATGTAAGGCCCTACTCCAGCTGAGGCCTGTGTTTATGTCTGTGGTCCAATTACTACCTAAATCCATCAGAATGTCTTTGGAGGTCTATGCTGCCCAAGGCCATGTCCATATCCATAAACCCTCCTGCCAGAGGGGCCTTATTGAGCTGAGTGGACTGCTCTTACACCCCAGGCTTTGATGATGTCCAGGCCGATGCTGCCACTGGGGGGACATTTCTAGGTCCATGGTACTACTGCATCCAAGGCTTGTACTGATGTCTTAAACCCATGTTAAAACCAAAGGTCATGCAGATGTGTATGATCTGTTCTGAAGCTGGAAGTCACTCAGATGTGTAGTTATGCTGCCACTGGGGATCATGTTGATGTGGGTGGCCTGAGTTGCCACCTGAAGCAATCTGGATGTCTGTGGTCCATGCAGATTCTGAGAGCCTTGTCTTGGGCTGTGGTCCTTTGCAGAAAGGAGTAATATTAGTGCTCTGTGCTGTCACAAGAAATCGAGTAGAGGCCCATGATCCACGCTGCTACTGACTGTGAGGGGCAAGAAAGCCACTTTTACAGTATTAATGACTGCAGATGCACAATTGAGAAGGAAGGACATGCAAGACTTCTGCAAAAAACCCTAGATCCCCAGCTCCCCCCTCTAAGAAAGTAACAGCCTAGACAGAAAAGCACCAAAAAGAATTCTTAGGTTGTGAATGAGATGCAAAAGAGTGGCTTTCCACAATCAAAGGCTTCTGATGTAGCTGTGAGAGGGGAAGAACTCAGTGTTATTTCTAAGAGAACGCCAATAAAAATTGGACCATGCTCCACCAAGTATGTTAGACTATAGATAAAAACAAACAAACAAAAACCAAAACAAACACAAAAACTTGGAATTTCTTTTTTTTTCCTTTTTAAAATTTTTATTTTTTTTGCTTCTTTTGGGGGGAAATCAAGAGAGGGGCTGAGACACAGAAAGAATGGGAAGGTATTGTGACTGGACAACATGATATAAAATGCCCAGAGAATCAGTAAATGATTATGTGGGAAAAAATGTATTTTTAAAAAAAGAAAAAGAAATTTGTAGTTATTAGACTTATGCTATTAAGAAAATTGTATAGATAATGAGTTATTTTACATATGATTAAAAAAATTGTATAGATAATGAGTTATTTTACATGTGATTAAGAAAATTGTATAGATAAGTATTTTGCTATGAGCTGGAAAAGCAGTCACTGACAGCATTAAAACAAGATAGGATGTTATTTTAAGATATTCTCAGTAAAGTTTGGGATGAATGAATGATAGCTTTTACTCATGGAAAATCTTCTTAATATTTATATGCCATCAAATAGTGTGTTTCAATAGACCTTTTAGTCAGCTGTAGGTTAAATTTTTTAATAAATTTTAATTAAAATTTAATGTTCCGTGTAAATAAATACTATTCTGAATATCAAAGTGTTGATTGGATACCATCCTTGGGTCATATAACTATTAAATCAATTCATACACAGTAACTGTTCTTAAATACAAGATCTGAACTATTCATATCAACTATCTGGATTTTCTTATATTTTTATTTTCTTTGAATAAATCATTTTGAACATGAAAAGATACTTTCTATTGAAGTAAATGAAATATTATCTTTATGTAAAACTGTAAAATATATCCATTATAGATAGAAATGAATGCATTCTTGCTTAAAGTATAGGTAGAGTTTGAAGTAAGAAGGAAATAAAGACAGGTCAGTCAATTCTATTAATTATACAAGGCATGTCTCCACCCATTACATTTCAGGATTCATGAAATAGTCTCACTTATTTTCAAATTAAGCAACTTTAACATTATGTTGAAGAAACTACTTTAATAGTGTATCAATCTACTTGTCTTTGTACTGACAAACTAATGATAAATGGTAGAAGTAAAACAAATGGATGATACATAGATAGATAGATAGATAGATAGATAGATAGATACATATGATAGACAGACAGACAGACAGATAGACAGACAAACAGACAGACAGGTAGAGAATTAACTGCTGATTGTGATTTATGAACCTCAGTGTGACTTTGTGTGAAGTAATTAAATCCATGTGCTGTTTGTGTGTAAATATTTAGGAAATACTTGATATAATGTTTATTTTCTCTGAAGAACTTTCTGTCCTTTAGACTAAAATACCTGCCACATTTTACTATAAGGAACACCTCATATAATTTTTGTCAACAGTGGTGGCTGGGTGAAAAAAGTTAGAGGATGTATTCTCCTGAGTGACTGATTTACTTGATATTCAGTAGAGTGCTCTGACAGAAGGCTAGCCCTAGGGCTCAGGTAAAAATGCTAACCATAGAAAATGACAGTATAGCTCTGTGACTCCTATTTTGATTATTTATTAAAGATTATATATAACTTAATAGATTTTATAAAAAGAGATATAACTGCTATTTATGAACCCCATGTGTAGGAAGCCGTGGTCAGTGGTTATACATTCGCCATTCCAAGATGGCGCTGGCCTCGTGTCTTCCCAGTAGTAAACAAGTAACTGCACAGCTGCAAAGGCAGAAAGCCCGCCAAAGTCACTGGCCAATCCCGAGGCGTAATATTGGGTGGTGAGCGAACAGCCAATCAGAAGTGAATATGTCACTCTAGGGTGTATTTAAGCTAGGCCTCTTCCTGTCTTCAGCCCTTCCGCTCCCTTCCGCTTCCTTCCACTTCCTTCCGTGCCCTTCCATGTCCTTCCGCATTTTCCACGTTTGCTGATTCAGAGTAAAGCCTCGTTTTGCAGTAACTACCCGAATTGCGTCTCTCGTGTTTCTCTGCCACGGGTGAGGGAGGACACGGGAGGTGCGCGGAACACCCATGAAACAGTGGTATATATTAAGCAAATAATCCCAAAACAATTAAACCAAATCATACAAATAACTTCACGGAAAAGTAATATAATCATAGAATGCATAAAAAGTAACATTTTAGGTTTTAGGTAGAAAAGTATGCTTTTAATATTATCACAAAGAGAACTATCAAACTGAAAAAAGCACATAAGGAAAATTAATTTATACAGCTGTATAAAGAGACTGGGAGGTAATATATAAAAATAATGAATGGAGAAACCTTAGAACATTAGTTTGTTTGTTATTTACTCAAATAATATGATACAATCTAGTACAGAACAGACAAGACTTTAGTCAAACTAAAAGGCCCAGAGACAATATCAAATGAACAAAATCGGAAATGACAAGGGGAACATAAGAACAGACACTTAGGAAACTGAAAGACTCATTAGGTATTACATCAAAATTGTACTCCACACAATAGAAACTTTTAAAGAAATTGAGAATGTTATTTTTGATGGATTCCTCTTACCAAAGTTAAATCATGATCAGGTAAGTAATCTAAATCAACCAATAAACCCTAAGGAAGGAGTCATTAAAATGTTGCCCAACCCCAAAGAGCTCTTGGCCATGTGTTTGATTGTTTGTTTCTTTCTTGGTTTGTTTTAAAATTAAATTATTTTAGTTATTTGCATTCCAAATATTGCCCCCCCTTCTCAGTCCCTGCTCACAGAGTTCTTCACCACATTCCTGTCCTCATTTCCTCTGAGAAGATATTCCCCCGCACTAACCCACAAATCCCCCTCATGTAGCCATCTACCCCAAATTCACCCCCACCACCCCTGTTCCCTAGGGTATCAAGTCTCTACAAGATTAGGTGCATCACCTCCCACTGAGGCCAGACAAGCCAGTCCTCTGCTAAATATGTGCCAGGAGCCACAGAGCAGCCCATGTATGCTCTTTGGTTGGTGACTTAGTCTCAGGGAGCTCCTGACCTGGTTAGTTGATATTGTTGTTCTTCCTATGGGATTGCCATCACCTTCATCTCTTCAATCCTTCCCTAACTTTTCCATAGGGTCCCTGACTTGACCGTAGGTATTTGCATCTGTCTCAGTCAGTTGCTGGTAGAGCCTCTGGG
Source organism: Arvicanthis niloticus (assembly GCF_011762505.2). Lineage (NCBI taxonomy): Eukaryota > Metazoa > Chordata > Mammalia > Rodentia > Muridae > Arvicanthis > Arvicanthis niloticus. Next base: position 42,211,178 of record NC_047672.1, on the reverse strand, counting down.
AGGACAGCAGTGTTAGGTACCTGTCTGCAAACACAGCATGACATCAGAAATAGTGTTAGGGTTTAGTGCCTGTTCATGGGACACATCTCAAGTTGGGCCAGTCACTAGTAAGCCTGTCCTGTCCTTCATTCTCTGTTCCATTTTTGTCCCTGCATTTCCATTAGGCAGGAACAATTCTGGGTCAAACATTTTGAAGATGGGTGGGTTGCTCCATTCCATCACTGGAAACATTCTTTATCTACTGGAGGTGGTTTCTTCAGGTTCTCTTTCCCTATTATTGGGCATTTTGACTATGGGCATCCCCATTGAGTCCTGGAAGCCTCTTATATCCCAGGTCTCTGGGACTTTCTAGCAGTCCCTCACCCCCATTCCCATAGCTACATATTCATTCTCCTGGCACTTTAGGCTTTTCTCTTTTCTTTCCCTCACATACCTGATCCTGTCCCTGATATTCCTGATGTCATCATTTATAAAAGCTGAGGAGTATTCCATTGTGTAAATGAATCACATTTTCTGTATCTATTCTTCAGTTGAGGAACATCTGGGTTATTTCCAGGTTCTGGCAGTTATGAATAAGTCTGCTATGAACAAAGTGGATCATATATCCTTGTGGTATGATGGAAAAATTTTTGGGTATATGCCCAGGAATGGTATAGCTGGGTGTTCTGGTAGAACTATTTCCTGAGACATAGTTTTCTATTTTCTCAGAAACCACCAGATTGATTTCCAGAGTGGTTGTACAAGTTTGAAATCCCACCAGCAATGGAAGAGTATCCCTCTTTCTCCACATCCTTGCCAGCATGTGCTTCCACTTGAATTTTTGACCTTAGGCATCCTGATTGGTGTAAGGTAGAATCTTAGGGTCTTTTTGATGTGCATTTCCCTGATGACTAAGGATGTTGAATGTTTCTTTAAATGCTTCTCAGCAATTTGAGCTTTCTCTGTTGATACTTCTCTGTTTAGTTTTATACTTCGTTTTTCAAATGAGTTATTTTTTGTTTATGTTTTTACTCTAACTTCTTGAGTTCTTTGCATATTTTGAATATTAGCCCTCTATCGGATGTAGGTTTAGGAAAGATCTTTTCCCAATTGTAAGGTTGCTGTTCTGTTCTATTGACAGTGTCTTTTGCCTTACAAAAGCTTCTCTGTTTTGTGATGTCCCAATTTTCAATTGTTAATCTTAGAGCATGAGCCATTGGTTCAGAAAAATTTTCCCCATGCCTATGCATTCTAGGGTCTTTCTCACTTTCTCTTCTGTTAGATTCTGTATGTTTGTGTAGGTTTTTATTGTTGTTGACGTGCTTTATCCACTTGGACTTGAGCTTTGTGCAGGGTGATAAACATGGATCATTCTTCTACACGGAAACAGAATAAAGGCAGTATAAAGCAAGCTGATGGACAACATCAAATTAAATGAGGAGACACTTAAAGCAATTCCTCTAAAATAAGGAACAAGACAGGACTGTCTACTTTCTCTGTTTTTATTCAATATAGTACTTGGAGTTTTAGCTAGAGCAATAAGAAAACTAAAGTAGATTAAAGGGATATAAATTGGGAAGGGAAAGAGCACAGTCACTGCTTGCAGATGGTGTGGTAGCATACATAAGTGACCATAAAAATTCTGCCTGTGAACTTGTAGAACTGGTAAATGCATTCAACAAAGGGTTTGGATACAAAATTAAAAACAACAAAAACTAATCAGTATCCCTTTTTTAAACAAACAATAAATGGGATGAGAAAGAATTAAGGGAACCCACACCCTTCAGAATAGCCACAAATAATATAAAAGAGTTTGTTGTAACTCTAACCAAGCAAGTGAAAGACCTATATGACAAGGACTTCAAATCATTGAAGAAATGAAGTGAAAAAGATATCAGAAGATGGAAAGATCCCCCATGTTCATGTATAAGTAGGATTAACAATAAATTGGCAATCATACCAAAAGCAATCTATATATTCAATGAAATTCCCATCAAATTTCCAATGAAATTCTTTATTGAGCTTGAAAGAATAATACTCAGCATTATATGAAAAAAGAATGCCCAGAATTGTTAAAACAATCCTGTACAATAAAATATCTTCTGATGTTTTCACCGTCCATGATTTCAATCTGTCCCATAAAGCAAGAGTAAAAGGGCAAGATATTGATATAAAAATAGAAAGGTTGATCAATGGAATCTAATTGAAGGCTCAGAAAAAAACCCCCATACCTATGGACAAACAATTCAAAACTATACAATGGGAAAATAGAAACAAAGCATCTTCAACAAAGGTGCTCTTCTAACTGGATGTCTGCATGTAGAAGGATATGAATAGATCCATATTTGTCACCCTGCATATAACTGAAATTCAAGTATCAAAACCTTAACATAAAATCAGATATATGAAATACAAAAGAAGAAAAATGGAAGTAGCCTTGAATGCATTGTCTGAGGAGACAACTTTCTGAACAGAAAACAGCTCAGGCACTAAGATAATTTGACATAAGGGTTTACCAATGGTTGTGCTAGCTTAAAGTTCATGCCATGAGAAGACCACTGATGACAATATTATAGATATTCTATACTTGGAGACATTAACCTAGCATAATGCCATCAGAGTGGTTAAACTCAGCAACTGATAGAAACTGATGCAGGGACCCACAGCCAAACATTATCTAGAGCATGGAAAATCCTGTGGAAGATGGGAAATAAGAATTTAGAAGACAGAGGTTTAAAGAATATCACAAGAAATTCTACAGAGTCAACTAACCTGGACCCCAAAGGTTCCTATAGACCAAACTACCAACCAAAGAGCAATGTGTTTTTACTGGCCTTGGCGTTAGGCTACAGATTTATTCAAATATTGGCAAAAAAAATGATATGTAGTAAAGAAAAAGAAACAAGACCCAAGATTCTTAGAAAGGCCTGTATATTCCCTGATGCCTCTCACTGAGTGATGTATATTATACACACATGTAGCACCAACCTCTCATTGGTAGTCATCACCGTGACTACCCATCACCTTTTACATTACCTTCTAACTATTGACACTGGCACACTTGGAAAGGAAGTAACTACAGAGCTGATTTCTCAAATTCCCATAGAATGAAAACACTGATTTTAAAGTGCCCACAATCTCTTCTTCTATTATTTCTTTTTTTTTTTTTTTTTGCGTTTATCATATAATCACATAATTCCTCTTCTCTTTACTCCCCACAAAGACTCCTATATACATCTTCCTGCAATTTATCAAGTTCATGGCCTCTCTTTTCATTAATTGTTATCTATGTCTCCGATATCATTTTGGAAGAATAGATGGAAAGATTGTGAGACAGAGTGTAATGGGTTAACTGAGTGATTGTACCTTCTAGGAATGCTGGAAGGAAAATACACCCATGAGGTCATCACCATGACTACCCATCACCTTTTAAATTACCTTCTAACTATTGACACTGCCACACTCGTAAAGGAAGTAGCTACAAAGGTGATTTCTCAAATTCCTATAGAATGAAAACACTGATATTAAAGCTTGAGCAGCACTGTGTGTGTGTCAATCAAAACCAACTAAAGAAATTCTATGTATTGGCAATATGACTGATGAGTAAGTTCCAAGGCATGCTGGAAAAATTGGAGGTGAAGTTTCCTCATCTCATGGAAGACCAGAAAATAAAGACTGGCAGAAACCAGGTATCCAAATATAACCACAGATTGTCCACTGATTGACTACTTTTGACAGTATGTGGACTTCCACTTTAAAATGTTTGCAGCCTCAAAAACTCACTTCACATTTTAGGAAACAGGTACTTAACTCTGAGAAACTGACACACAATTTGGAGTCAAATAATTTAGGTGGTAAATTCATTTCTAGTTATAAATTCAAAATAATCACTCTGTCTTAAAGAGTTTTTTTTGTGTACCTATATTCATAGCAGCATTGTTCCCAATAGGAAAAAAATGTTGGAATAGCCCAAATGGCTTTGTATTTATGAATAGATATGGGTTGGTATATTATTAACCCTCCAAAAGAAACAGGTTCTGATATGTGATAAAACATTGGTGAATGTTAGTTAGAATGTTATTTCAAAGTCAAATAAGCCAGATATAGAATGGCAAGTATTTTATGAGTTCAATAATAGAGTCAATTGTGTAGTTAAAGACTCAACAGAGGATAAAATTTTCAAGATATGTACCAAAGAGAAAAATGTAGGAATATTGACTAATATCTATGTTATTATATATGATTAATTTATGGTGAGGAGGTAATTGCAATATATAGGTTAGAAATATGTTTAATGATCCTCCAACATGATGGAGAGTGATTATAACCAAAAAGTTGTTAATAATTTGACACAACAGAAACAGTTTGTTGGTAATTTGGAGAGATTGCTCAGTGGATAAAGCACTCACTGTTCTCTGAACTTGGAATGGCCCACAACTGTCTGTAGCTACAGTTCCCTTAGATCCAGAGTATTTTTCTGGAATTCATTTGCACTGCATTTATGTGGTACATAACTATGACTGCAGACAAAACTGCCTAGTACACATAATTTGGGAATGAATCAAATTTTAATCAAGCTACTTGGTATAAGTATAATTGAGTAAGTCCTGAAATACATTGAACTTATTCCTACTTATCTATTAAGAGGACAGACATTCCATTGCAGCTGGTTATATACTAAAATATTTCTGAATGTAGTGGTTAAACATTTTTCTTAATTTTTACAATAGTTCTGAATAAACAATGAGGCTATCATTCTGTGGTAAAGCAATTTTCTTTTAAATGCCACAGAGAAAGGGACAGTGTTTTCATTTCTTATTTTACTTGGTAGCTAACACAGCCTGTCTGTAATTGCTGCTCAGTAGCTGTATTCTCAAATGCCCTTAATCTATACTGGCCTTCAATTCCATGTATGCTATACACAAGGTTAATGGCTGTCAGCGGCCCAACATTGCACAGTGTTATCTTTGAAAGTAGCTCTATTGTGTTACGATTCAATGAAGCTGCTATTTCAGAAGGACAGTACAGTTTTCCATTTCTTCTGCGAACAGCTGAAACATTTCTATAAAATGAATTTGTGCAGCTTCTTGTGAGCATCCAAAGGATTTAAGATTCCACGTTTCTTTCTTTCTTCTTCTTCTTCTTTTTTTAACCATAATGCTTTCTCACTAGCTGGACACTATTTTCCCTGACACAGAATCAGAAATTCAAACTCAGGCAGAACAAATAGCCTTTGAGAAAGAGGGGTAAAGAAACCTAAATGAATTTACCTATTGCTCTCCAATGCCAGAGACTTTGTATTTTTAAAAATGGTGAGGTCCCCTTTTGGTTTATCTTTGAAGTTGAACTACAAGCTTTCTTATGTGTCTTTTAAATTGAATGTTTAGAGACAATTTTCCTTGAAGCTCTGAAATCTATAGGCCGGCAGAGCTGGCAAAGAACATTGCGTGTCTACTAGGAACACACTGATGGCTGATCATGGGGAATTTAAAAAAAAATACTACTTTCCTTGGCTTGCCTGTGTTCCCCTCATTCTCCAGAGCTTTCTCTGCCTTCCTCCAGTTTTCTGTCATTTTCCTGACCACTTTACCCTCTGCTTGCTTGGAATTTTCTGTGTTCTCACAACCTGTTTCTGATTATATATTTTTTGAATTATCCTTTTCCCCAATCTAAAATACTCAGGAAAGCACATTGTTTAAGTTTGAAAAGGTATCTTTAATTAAAAAAAAAAAAAACCCTCCACTTTACAGATCAACTCGCTACTTGTGAGAACTGATCCAAAGATGTTCCTCAGCTGCTGTATAGCCAATAGTATCTCTACTGTACATGGGTCCCATGAGCATGTCTCAGGATTTTCCAGACCCAACACAGCCCAACACTGAGGCATATGCGCTACATGATGAAGGTAAAGACATACCATGCCTCAAAGCTGAAATGCTTGAGATTTAGAGCAGTGGTTTGTAGTCAGACTTCCTGGCCTGTGTGTATCTTCTACATTGTGCCCCAGTGATTTCCCCAAGTCCCTTTAATGCTGTTATTTATTGTTCTTGGATCACATTAACTTGGAGTACATATTTTAACCCCCTATATTTACCCTAATTACTTTGGTTCTAAAATATTTCCTATTATTTTATTATTTTTCAGTTTTGACAGCTGTAAGTATAGATTAATTTTAGGATGTATTTATTTCACATAATGAGTTTTATTAGAATCTTATGTATGTATATCATATGTCTTTAAAGTAACCCTTTCATTTCCCTTCCTGTCTCATGTGCATATCAGTTTTTTCTGGTCATTCTTTTTTTTTTTTTTTTTTTTCTTCACAAATTTTTTTTTTTTTTTTGCTTATTTGTAGTTTACATTCCAAGTATTAGAAATAAACAAAAAAACGAAAAAAAAAAAAAAAACCCTGATGCTTCCTTTCTGATCCTGGCTTATTTTGATTAATGCAATGGTACAAATTTTAATCCATTTTCTGAAAATGCCATCTTTGTTCTTTATAATAACTCAACACTTCACTGTGAATTGTACCACCTTCGAATGATGCATCTTTGGTTGATGAACATCTTGACTAACTTCATCCTTTGCTTTGTGAATAATGTCTCAGCAAACACGTACCTCTGCTGCATGCTGCCATGGGTACCTTTAAGATTACATTCAAAACACTGTTTCACAATTTCAAGGTAACTGTGCTTTTATATCTTTGATAAAATTGTGAACTGTTTTCCATAATGGCTGCAGTATTTTTATTCTAACCTACATTATAATGGTCCTTTATACCTTATCTATATCAATCACTGATACATAATAATTATCAATGAAAATGCATGCAAACAAAAGTCAATAAAATAATTAAAAATTTTATATATATCATTCATTACATTCATATCTAAATTGCAAAGTTAATCTAACATATGCTATCTGATGTCATGAAATTTGACCACACCTCATAATAAAAGCCTTGAAGAAAAACAACAAAAACATAGAGGAAAGGGGATTGCAAGAGGCACATGGGCACCTTTTCCACCTAAGAGGGAGATATGAAAAAGGGAAGATAGAAAGCAAAGGATATAGAAGTTTCAGTTTTAGGGCTGGCAAGATGGCCTGGTGGAAGGAGAGAACCAACTCCCTGCAAGTTGTCCTCTGAATTCCACACCTGTACAGGGGTGGGTGTGCACACATTCTTACACATACACACATATACACACATGCAAATCAAAAATGAATCAGAAAGTTAGTTTTTAAAAAGTCTTGATTACAGTGGGGAAATACATTTTGGTTATTATATTATAGAGTAACCATAATGGATAATAATTTAATATATATTTTAAGGTTGCTAAAATGGACATTTAACATTTTCACCATCAAAATGTTAAATTGGGCAGATATGTTGAATTAGCTCAATGGAATCTCTGAATAATACATATGTAGAGCAAAACATAATGTGGGTTCCCATAATACATGTATTAATTTAAAAAGACTTTAAAAAAACCCAACTATCATAATCTTCATTGTAATCAGTAAGCAAAATATTATTCAGGCACCTAGTAATTTTGTTTTGTGCAAATCACATGTAATATAGCATTTCTATTTTGTCTAGTCATTTTAACAAAATGTTCTATTCAAATTTTTGCAACAGATAATATGATACAATATTCTTTTTCTCAAATAAAATATATCATTGTACAAAAAAAAGCCTTGAAGAAAACTGGAAAGAAGAAACATACATCTATACAATAAAACCTATGCCCAGCCCTCAATAATCTTGAAAATAAGTGTGACAACAGCATATTATGATGATGATAATGTTCATGAAAATATCCTATAAACTTATCATAATCCCTACCAAAATTTCATGGTATTCATTCTGCATAGTAACAAAGTCCTTAAATATTAGTTAGATACCCTAACTAGTAACCCATAGTAACAACCACAACAATTTTTTGGAGAAAAAGGAGAATTGAAAGTTTCTTAACAGCTCCTTTCAATTTATACTACAAGGTTTAAAAAGTATCCTTGTTCTGTCCCCCAAATTACCATACAAATGAATGGAACCAACTTAAAACAGAAAAACACAACTATACTTGCACAGCTATAGTCTTTCTATTTTTTAACCATACACCAATAACATGGTGAATAAAACACATACTTATAGCCAAACAATGCTGGTGCATACTTTAAATCCAAGGACAGAGAGAGTAGAGGCATACAGATTCCTGAGTTATGGGGTAACTTGGTCTACAAAGCAAGTTCCAGGACAGCCAGGACAACACAGAGAAGCCCTGTCAGAAAAACAAAACAAAAAGAAGCAAACAAACAACAACAAAACTTAAAGAAGTATTCTCTTCAGCATGTAGTGTTTAGAAATGTGGACAACCCAGGAGAATAATTCAGCCTAAACCCTGCATCTCATCCTGAAAAGAAAACTTACTTGAAATGGATCAAGTTCCTTTGTTTACGCTCTGTATAAGCTGCAAAACTACAGCAATGTTTCATAAATCCTTCAAACGGATCACAGATTACACTCCAACTTATTTTGCATTTCTGTTTCAAATTATACTTTGACAAATGAGAAACTAAAAACAGTGAGTGTTATATGTTAATATTCAAAATAAATATATTTATTCTCTCTGTGTGTGGGGTGGGGAGGTTGTGTGCACGTATGTCATGATTCTCATGTGTGTGATGCCCATGAAACAGTTATCAGGAGTGTTTTCTCTCCTTCCTTCCTTCTACCATGTTCATTCCAAGGATCAATTTCAGACAGTTTGGCAACAAGTTCATGTACTCAGTGATTTGTCAAACTGTTTTGTTAAAGCTTTCAGAATCTATTGTTTAAATCATCTGCCCATTCATTGGTAGAATTGTATATTCTTTTATCCAAGTTCTTAGATTTTTAGGTTTTTTTTTTTATTCGTTCTATGTAATAATCTTTAATCAGCAAAATACCCAGATGGGTTTTATTCTTTCCAACAGGTTGTTTTCTTCATCTTTGTTACTTGTTTCTTTGTTATGTAGAAATGTTATTTATTCTGTTACAAATCACTTTCTCCAATCTTTCTAGTATTTTCTCACATATAGTTAGTTGTTGGAATGAGTATTCCCAAGGTCTGGGGCATTTGAATACTTGTCCCCACCTTGATGCTTGTTAGAAAATGGGGCCTTGCTATAAGAAGGACATCACCCAGGGAAGACATTTATGTTTCAAAATCCATAGTCTATCCCCAGTTTTCTGTCTCTGCTTCCTGTTTGTTACTTATCTTACAGTGTGATCCTTCTGCTAGTGGCTTCACTTGTCATGTTTACCACTGTGACCTTTCTCTGCCTTAAGGATAATGGACTCTTATACCTCTGTATGCATAAACCCAAATAAATGCTCCCTTCTTTAAATTTTTTTGGTCATGCTGATTTATTAGAATAATAGAAAAGAAATTCTTAAGTATTGAAGTCCTATTGAAAGAAATGTTGCTTGTACTTTCTACTGGACTCAAACACTTAAGAGAGTTGTGAGCAGATATAATTATGCCCCACTCTAACCAAGACCAAGAGATTCTAAAAGTTTTATCTTATTGTTCTCAATATTGCCCAATGATTCACAACATAATTTTTTGTTTTTAGGAAAGTACCAAATTTTTTCATCTTGGTCATTTCTGGAACCTCTATAGATATTTCATGCTTTTTCTTACTTTAAAAATGGGTAAATTATCATATTTTTGAGCATTTATTCAATTCTCAGAACACAGAGTACTCTAGAATGAAGAGTTTTGGTTTTTTAGCATATTTCAAAAAAACTATATTAGAACCACCAGAGTCCATATGTTAAATAGAATATGTAAATTACACTCACTTATTTTTCATGGACTGCATAATTTTAGAATTGATATTTATCTTATAGATATTTTATATTAATATCTGAAATTGATATTTGATAGGATCAAATGGCAGGCTGAATTAAACCTTATTTCTACATAGTAAATGCCACCCCTCACTCCTAATGGAATCTCTAACATCTCTGCATCTAGGGAATATTGACTGCTGGTAGCCAATGTGCTTTAATTATAGATAGTTTTAAGAAATAGGTGTCACCCTGACAATGACCAGTAAGTGTCTTCTTTCTTTGTTCTGTGTACTGTGAGAAGCCATTTAATACTTCACACTGTTTTCTTTGTTTCCTTGCGAAGACCCAGATGGATTTAATAAACACTTTTTCTTTGTATTAAATAGGATTGTCAAGCCTCTGAGCACAATTCATTTTTCCTAAAGAACCAATTTTGTTCTGCAGTAATGAATGGATAGACTATCCCCTAAACAACTGCAAATATCTTTTGTCTGCCAAGTTGAAGACCAAGGGATTCATCTTTGGCTTGTATTCTATCCTATTTCCTTTCTTTCTTCTATCTGGAAATATAGCAATTTATAAATTTGAAAACAGTAGCAACTCCTGAAGAACTGTTTTTTATTGCTATTATTTTTAGCACAAAGAACACATGTCTTGATAGTATGCATTCAACTGAACTTACGGGTCATTTTATTCTATAAAATAAATAATAAGCAGGTTAATGAAAGGCACTAGAGCCTGAACATTTCAATTTAAATATTTATGCTGAGACTGTATAATTGTATTCTACTTAGCTTTTTAAATGAATGCTTTTTGAATGTAATATTGCAAAGTCCAAGAAATACTCCATATTTTCATTAACTTTAGCAAAGCACACACATCCACAAACAAGCGCACACACATGGATGCGGCACCACATATATGATATATATGGTATGTGTGTAGGGACAAGTATATGAATATACACATTATATAAACATACATTAAATAAACATATATAAAATTTCAATATAAACCAAAAATTAAAATATTTCTAAATCTAATTTTAGCTAGAGTTAACAAGTTCTTATTTCAGAGCCTAAAAAAATGGTTTCTTTTATATTTTGCTTAAACTAATGCATAATGAAAGGAATTAAAAATACAAAATCACTGTTGATAACACTTAGATTGAATATCTGGGATAACAAGATAGTGTGGATTATGTCACAGATTTTATTGGGAATAACCTCTTAGCTAAAGTATGCATTTATATATGTTCAGACTGAAAATGCTTTAATGAAACTACAGGTATTTAATATTCAGTGTTTTGTCAAAATAACAACAAGACAGAAATTTCTTAATTGTTGTACTTAATTATAAAGTAAATATATTTAAGTTGCTTAAAGCTGTAACTTATCATTTTACCTATACCCTATGAATGGTACAAACAATTATATAAAGCTTTCTTCATGTGATACATAGCTTCTCTGTCTTCTAATGTTGTTTGTACTTGTTTTGTACATGTTTACAGCTAGTATGCCATTTAGATCCGTTTTTCTGCCTTTGAAATCATTACACTTATCAATGCACACAGTGTTTTGTTCTATTTTCTTGGTGGGTCAAATAAACATTGCATTTTACAAAACTTTGAGGTGTAGAGAAAAAATAGTAGAAGGAAAATATCTTGAAATACACCAATGGGTGTAGTAGTTGGATTTGAGGAAAAGATTGTGTCAGTCCATAATACATAGCTAATCTTTTAGCAACTGCACTTACTAAACTCAAGAACTAACTTCTACTAGCAGTTATTGCTATACTTTCATTAGACTTGAAAAGGGACAACTGTATTATATGAATTCGAGAGATTGTCTATATTTTATTGGCTATGCAAACTTCCAATTTTACCTCAGTATGGACTATAAAATTAATGTTTCAAAATATAAAATATCAAACATATTTTAAACATATTTATAAACATAGGAAGATAGATTTTTATAAATTATGAATGGCTTAATGGTATTCCACATTTGTCACTGCAGAGACCTCCACGCAATATTTATGCCATTTTCTTGTCGACATTAGAATTTTAATGTTTCATCAGTTAAAGCCTTTCTGGTAGTTTCACCCTCTCCTTATAAACAGGATTATCTAGACACAAAGAGAGGGTTCAATTAAACTTTGTAAAACTCAAACAAAAAATCAACATTTTTGTAAAAAAAAAATCTATGCATAGTATTTAAACCTAGAACTCCAAATCCCATAATAAAAATATGCTGGCAACACTTAAGTGTTTAGGGGCATATTTCAGTCTTCTTGAGTACCTGAGGTAAGATGGCAGCATAAAAGTAAGATGTCTCACACATCTTTCCATACCTATCTATTCTATTCTATTCTATTCTATTCTATTCTATTCTATTCTATTCTATTCTATTCTATTCTATGTCCCTTTTCTAGCAAGATCTATTGTCACCCATTCCAGTTTGCTATTCTATACACAGCATGCTCTATAGATAGGAGCTTGATTAACATTGAATTAATAGCTAATAATTTTATATAAGCCAATATATACCATACTTTTTACTCCTCTTTATGGATTTAGGTTACCTCAGGCTGAATTTATCCTATTCCATCCTTTTACCTGCCCATTTCATGAATTTATACTTTAAATGCTGAGCAATAGTCCAGTGTGTAAATGTACCATATTTTCTATATCAATTTATATGTTGAGGAAATCTCAGTTGTTTTTAGTTTCTGGCCATTATGAATAGAGCAGCAATGGATATTTTTGAGTACATGTCTTTATAACAGGATGGAGTATTCTTTGCTTATATCTCCAAAAGTGGTTTACATGGATTTTGAAGGAGATAGATTCTCAAATTTCTCATCAACCACCATACTGATTTCCATAGTGACTATAAAAATGTGCATTCTCACCAGCAATTAATGAGTGTTCCCATTATTTTACATCCTCAGCAACATGAAAATCTCTTGTGTTATTGATCTTATCCACTCTAACATATTTAAGATGAAATATCAAAGTAGTTTGATTTACATGTTCCTGATGAAGAATGATGCTAAACATTTGCTAAAATATTTCTTAAACATTTAAATTTCTTCTTTTATTTTTTTACTTTTTTTTTAATTAGATATTTTATTTACACTTCAGATGGCATCCCCTTTCCCCATTCCCCCCACCCCCCTTAGGAAACCCCTATCCCATGCCCCCTTTTCCTTTTTGCATTTATACATTTTTTAATATAAAATAATATTAATCATAGGCTTTATAAGTTTGGAATTGTTCAATCAGAGGTGTAACCCACTGACCAACCTAGATATAACAACTATCTTTGACTGTTGGAGATACTTGAACATCTGGCTCCCTGTCTCCCCCCTCTTTCTCTCTTTCATCACCTAGCTTCTCCTCTCTTTCTTCTTCTCCTTATCTTACTCCTTTTCTTCCTCTCAGTACTCCTCCTACCTTAGCTCCTCCTACACATCACCCTTCCTGTTAAAATGAAACTTTTCTCTCAAAATACCATTAGAGCATAATTATGCCAATTTGTACCAGTGAGGTACAGGATAGTCCTGATACCCAGTCCATCCTTTTGTTGACTAACCAGCTCCTCTGTCATCTATTCTAACTAAAACATTTAGTTCTGAACCTGGTTTTAGGATGAATGTCAGCTGACGACCATCCACTCAAATCTTTTCTCTTAAGGTCAATAGCTATATGTTTTCAACCCCATCAGAAATCCAGAATGACTAAGTAAACTATAATTGTGGGAAGCACAAATCATAGTTTCTAAAACTTGGCCAATTTATAGAGACCTCTGAACATCTGGACACTCGCTCTACTTCAAAACGTTGGAGCATCTGTTCTTCTGCCTTCTGGCCCAGGATCATCTGACAGACCTTAGTGCTGCAGAATTATTAAGGGCTTATTACTCTGTCTAGGCAGATATAATCAGTCGACTATTCTGCAAGTGTGTCCTTTTCTGGACAGTAATTTGTCTGTAGAAGGGAAGTGGCAATTCTTGCCTAGTGGCTGTCTCACCACAACTGGAGTAACTCCAAGTATGCTCAATTTCTTCTTAGAATTCAATATAGGAAGCTGTCCGGAGCAGACAGGTCTCTAATGAAAATAAACATTAATACTGAAATGTTTGTCATGTCAATTCTAAGGATTTCTGATGTTTTGAAAACCAGCTATCCATATAAGGTAATCTGGACTGTTGCCTGTTAACTCCACTCAGCTATTTCTAAATAAAACATAGAGAACACCCTTATAATAAACTCCAAGTCATGAATTTGCTATAGTCCCTTAACTCACAGGCTGACCATCTCAAATCAGTTAAAAAAGTTAAAGAAGGACTGGGTCTAAGCTTTGTATTCCTAAATGTGTTATACTGGTACAATGCCTATGAGAGTAACAATATTCATCTCACTCTTATGTCACTAAGAAGCTCATGCCAATGAAAACCTTAAAATTTGTAAACAAAGTAAATTGGTGCCATTTAAGAATTTATATCTTCATCTTGATATTAATTATACAGATTTCTACTAATAGGTTAAGGCTATGCAATAAACCCTAGCTAATCCTCTCTATTCCGACAAAACCACTACTTTTCCCTAGAGAGACAACCCAACATTTACCACCTTAGTCCCCATGCCCAGGGAATAGGGGAGCTGACTCATCATTAGCTTCTTCAAGCTGATTATGGGCGTTGAGATATTAGAAGAGGAGTGGGGGGGGAGAGCAAATTGATAATCCTCTGATGCTGTGTCTTCGCTGCCTTCAGATGGAATTCCCGGACCTCAGAGGTTTGAGCAGGTCTGCCCAGCTTGCTTGTTGAGTAGATACACCAAGGCTGATCATTCTGCAATATACAATTCTCAAAACAAATTTTAGTATCAAGATAGTTTTTTTTTTTTAAAGAGGGCTGACATTTTATTAAGAATGTTGGTTCTAACTGCTTTTCTATTTTTTCCCCTCTTTTATTGGATATAATATTTACATTTCAAAATTTTATCCCCTTACCATATTTCCCCCACCACCCAGGAACCCCTTATCCCATCCCCCCTCCTTCTGCCTCTATGAAGGTGTTTACCCGCCTACCCCCAGAACCCCTCCCCACCCTCAGATCCCCCCCCCTCAGTGCTCAGCCTTCAGGGTACCAATGATTTTGTCTCCCACCTATGCCCAACAAGGAAATCCTCCCCTACATATACAGCTGGAGTCATGTGTCTCTCCCTATGTGCTCCTAGGCTGGTGGTTTAGACCCTGGGGAGCTCTGGCTGGTTGGTATTGTTGCTCTCCTCACGGGGCCACCAGCCCTTATGGTTCCTTCAATTTACTCTCTAACTCCTCCATTGGGAACCTTTGATCAGATTAATGGATAGCTGTGGGTATCTGTCTCTGGGTATGTCCGACTCTGGGGGACCTCTAAGGAGACAGCCTTATCAGGCTGCTGTCAGCTTTCCCATCCTGACATCCCTATCAGCATCTATTTTTGGTGACTGCCCATGGAATGAATACCCAGATGGAATGGTCTCCCTACAACCCCCCTTCAGATTCTGTCCCACACTTTGTCTCCATATTTGCTCCCTTGGGTATTTAGTTACTCCTTCTAAGAAAGACCTAGGCATCCTCACTTGTTCTTTCTTCTTCATGAGCTTCATGTCATCTGGTAGTTGAATCTTTGTTGTTTCAGATTTTTGGGCTAATCTCCGCTTATCAGTGAGTAAATACCATGTGTGTTCTTTTGTGATGGGTTACCTCACTCAGGATGATATTTTCTAGTTCCATCCATTTACCTAAGAATTTTCCAAATTCATTATTTTTAATAGCTGACTAATATTCCATTGTGTAAATGTACCACATTTTTTGTATCCATTCCTTGTTGAAGGGCATCTGGGTTCTTTCCAGCTTCTGGCTATTATAAATAAGGCTGCTATGAACACAGTGGAGCATATGTCTTTGTTATTTGTTGAGGCATTTTCTGGGTATATGCCCAGGAGTGGTATAGCTGGGTCCTCAGGTAGTGCTATGTCCAATTTTCTGAGGAACCACCAGACTGATTTCCAAAGTGGTTGTACCAGTTTGCAACCCCACCAACAATGCAGGAGTGTTCCTCTTTCTTCACATCCTCGCCAGCATCTACTATCACCTGAGTTTTTGATCTTAGCCATTTTGACTGGTGTGAGGTGGTATCTCAGTGTTGTTTTGATTTGCATTTCCCTGATGACTAAGGATGTTGAGCATTTCTTAAGGTGCTTCTCGGCCATTCGAGTTTCCTCAGTTGAGAATTCTTTGTTTAGCTCTGTACCCCATTTTTAATGGGGTTATTTTGTTGTTTGGCGTCTAATTTCTTGATTTCTTTGTAAATATTAGATATTAGCCCCCTATCGGATGTAGGATTGGTAATGATCTTTTCCCAATCTGTTGGTTGCCGTTTTGTCATGTTGAGAGTGTCCTTTACCTTACAGAAGCTTTGCAATTTGATGAGGTCCCATTTGTTGATTCTTGATCTTAGAGCATAAGCCATTGGTGTTCTGTTCAGGAACTTTTCCCCTGTGCCTAGGTATTCGAGGGTCTTCCCTAACTTCTCTTCCAATAGTTTCAGTGAATCTGGCTTTATGTGAAGGTCCTTTATCCACTTGGAGTTGAGCTTTGTGCAAGGGGAATAAGAATGGATTAATTTGCATTCTTCTACATGTTGACCTCCAGTTGAACCAGCACCACTTGTTGAAAATGCTGTCCTTTTTCCACTGGATAGATTTAGCTCCCTTGTCAAAGATCAAGTGACCATAGGTGTGCAGGTTCATTTCTGGGTCTTCAATGCTATTCCATTGATCATCCTGTCTGTCTCTGTACCAATACCATGCAGTTTTTATCACTACTGCTCTGTAGTACAGTTTGAGGTCCTGAATGGTGATTCCCCCAGAGGTTCCTTTATTGTTGATAATAGTTCTTGCTATCCTAGGTTTTTTGTTATTCCAAATGAATTTGTAAATTGCTCTTTCTATCTCTATGAAGAATTGATTTGGAATTTTGATGGGTATTGCATTGAATCTGTAGATTGCTTTTGGCAGGATAGCCATTTTTACTAAGTTAATCCTGCCAATCCAGGAGCATGGGAGATCTTTCCATCTTCTAAGATCTTCTTCATTTTCTTTCTTCAGAGACTTGAAGTTTTTGTCATACAGATCTTTCACTTGCTTGGTTAGATTCACTCTAAGATAATTTATTTTATTTGTGGCTATTGTGAAGGGTGTCATTTCCCTAATTTCATTCTCTGCCTGTTTATCCTTTGAATAGAGGAAGGCTACTGATTTGTTTGAGTTGATTTTATATCCAGCCACATTGCTAAAGTTGTTTATCAGGTTTAGGAGTTCTATGGTGGAAGTTTTAGGTTCACTTAAGTATACTATCATATCATCTGCAAATAGTGAAATTTTAACTTCTTCCTTTCCTATCTGTATCCCTTTGACTTTCTTTTGTTGTCTAATTGCTCTAGCTAAAACTTCCAGTACTATTTTGAATAGGTAAGGTGAGAGTGGGCAGCCTTGCAGAGTCCCTGATCTTAGTGGGATTGCTTCAAGTTTCTCTCCATTTAGTTTGATGTTGGCTACTGGCTTGCTGTATATTGCTTTTACTATGTTTAGATATGGGCCTTGAATTCCTGATCTTTCCAAGATTTTTAACATGAAGGGATGTTGAATTTTGTCAAATGCTTTCTCAGCGTCTAGTGAGATGATCATGTGGTTTTTCTCTTTGAGTTTATTTATGTAGTGGATTACATTGATGGATTTCCGAATATTGAACCATCCCTGCATTCCTGGGATAAAGCCTACTTGATCTTGATGGATAATTGTTTTGATGTGTTGTTGGATTCGGTTTGCGAGAATTTTATTGAGTATTTTTGTATCAATATTCATAAGAGAGATTGGTCTGTAGTTCTCTTTCTTTGTTGGGTCTTTCTGTGGTTTAGGTATGAGTGTAATGGTAGCTTCATAGAATGAATTGGGTAGTGTTCCTTCTGTTTCTATTCGATGGAATAGCTTGAAGAGGATTGGTATTAGGTCTTCCTTGAAGGTCTGAAAGAATTCTGCACTGAAACCATCTGGCCCTGGACATTTTTTGGTGGGAATATTTTTAATGACTGTGTCTATTTCTTTAGGCGTTATGGGACTGTTTAGGTGGTTTATCTGCTCCTCGTTTAACTTTGGTACCTGGTATCTATCTAGAAAATTGTCCATTTCCTCCAGATTTTCCAATTTTGTTGAGTATAGGCCTTTGTAGTAGGATCTGATGATTTTTTTTAATTTCCTCTGTTTCTGTTGTTATGTCTCCCTTTTCAGTTCTGATTTTATTAATTTGAATGCTGTCTCTGCGCCCTTTGGTTAGTCTGGCTAAGAGTTTGTCTATCTTGTTGATTTTCTCAAAGAACCAGCTCCTGGTTTTGTTGATATTTTGTATAGTTCTTTTTGTTTCGACTTGGTTGATTTCAGCCCTGAGTTTGATTATTTCCTGCCGTCTACTCCTCTTGGGTATACTAGCTTCTTTTTGTTCTAATGCTTTCAGGTTTGCTGTCAAGTTGTTAACGTATGCTCTTTCCACTTTCTTTTTGTGAGCACTTAGAGCTATGATTTTTCCTCTTAGTACTGCTTTCAATGAGTCCCACATGTTTTGATATGATGTGTCCTCATTTTCATTTAAATCTAAAAAGTCTTTAATTTCTTTCTTTATTTCTTCCTTGACCAAGTGATCATTGAGTAGAGCATTGTTCAGTTGCCAAGTGTATGTGGGCTTTCTGTTATTTTTGTCTATGTCAAAGACAAGTCTTAACCCATGGTGGTCTGATAAGGTACTAGGGATTATTTCAATCTTTTTGTATCTGTTGAGGCCTGTTTTGTGACCAATTATATGATCTATTTTGGAGAAGGTACCATGAGTTGCTGAGAAGAAGGTATATTCTCTTTTTTTTAGGATGAAATATTCTATAGATGTCAGTTACGTCCAATTGGTTCATAACTTCTGTTAGTTTCATTGTGTCTCGATTTAGTTTCTGTTTCCATGATCTGTCCATAGCTGAGAGTGGGGTGTTGAAATCTCCCACTATTATTGTGTAGGGTGCAATGTATGCTTTAAGATTTAGTAAAGTGTCTTTTATGTATGTGGGTGCCCTTACATTTGGGGCATAGATGTTGAGAATTGCGATTTCCTCTTGGTACATTTTTCCTTTGATGAATATGAAGTGTCCTTCTTTATCTTTTTTGATTACTTCTGG
This sequence comes from Arvicanthis niloticus, assembly GCF_011762505.2. Taxonomy (NCBI): domain Eukaryota; kingdom Metazoa; phylum Chordata; class Mammalia; order Rodentia; family Muridae; genus Arvicanthis; species Arvicanthis niloticus. The sequence goes on along the minus strand of NC_047672.1, from coordinate 42,192,092 downwards.
TTGAAAACTGATTTTATTTGATATTAGAATCGCTACTCCAGCTTGTTTCTTGGGACCATTTGCTTGGAAGATTGTTTTCCAACCTTTTACTCTGAGGTAGTGTCTGTCCTTTCCACAGAGGTGCGTTTCCTGAATGCAGCAAAATGTTGGGTCCTGTTTACGTATCCAGTCTGACAGTCTATGTCTTTTTACTGGAGAATTGAGTCCATTGATATTAAGAGATATTAAGGAAAAATGAGTGTTGTTTCCTGTTATTTTTGTTATTGGCAGTGGATATATGTTTGTGTAGCTACCTTCTTTTACGGTTTTTGGAAGATTGTTTTCCTGCTTTTTCTAGGTTGTAGTTTCCCTCCTTGTGATGGAGTTTTCCACCAATTATCCTTTGAAGTGCTAGGTTTGTGTTGAGATACTGTGTAAATTTGGATTTGTCATGGAATATTTTGGTTTCTCTGTCAATAATGATTGACAGTATTGCTGGGTATAGTAGTCTGGGCTGACATTTATGTTCTTTTAGGGTCTGTATGATATCGGTCCAGGATCTTCTGGCTTTTATGGTCTCTGGTGAGAAGTCTGGTGTAATTCTTATAGGTCTGCCTTTATATGTTACTTTGCCTTTTTCCCTTATTGCTTTTAGTATTTTTCTTTGTTTTGTACATTTGATGTTTTGACTATTATGTGGTGGGAAGTATTTCTTTTCTGGTCTAAACTATTTGGAGTTCTGTAGGCTTCTTGTATATTTATGGACAGCTCTTTCTTTAGGTTAGGGAAGTTTTCCTCTATAATTTTGTTGAGGATATTTACTGGTCCTTTAAGTTGGGAGTCTTCCCCCTCATCTATTCCTATTATCCTTAGGTTTGGCCTTCTCATTGTGTCTTGGATTTCTTGTATATTTTGGGTTAGTAGCTTTTTGTATTTTGCATTTTCTTTGACAGTTGTGTCAATGTTTTCCATGGTATCTTCTGCACATGAGATTCTCTCTTCCATCTCCTGTATTCTGTTGGTAATACTTGTGTCTATGACTCCTGATCGGTTTTTTAAGTTTTCTATCTCCAGGGTATTCTCCCTTTGTGATTTCTTTATTGTTTCTACTTCCATTTTTAGATCCTGCATGGTTTTGTTTAATTCCTTCTCCTGTTTGGTTGCATTTTCTTGCAATTCGTTAAGGGATTTTTGTGTTTCCTCTTTAAGGGTTTCTATCTGTTCTTTGAGAATGTTATTTATGTCTTTCTTAAAGTCCTCTATCATCATCATGAGAAGTGATTTTAATTCTGAATCCTGCTTTTCTGGTGTGATGGGGTGTTCAGGGCTTGCTATGATGGGGGAACTGGGTTCTGATGATGACATGTAACTTTGGTTTCTGTTGCTTATGTTCTTGTGCCTGCCTTTTGCCATCTGGTTAAATCTAGTGCTACCTGTACTTCTGTCTCTGATTGAAGCCTGCCTTTCCACTTGTCTCGCTTGTGTTTGGTCTTCTAGGGGTCCAGATGTCTCTGTGATTTTTTCCAGCTGCACTGATTACGGTGGTATCTCTAGGATGCCTCAGGATATGGTGCCTCCAAGGTAGCAGTCCAGCTAGTTGTCTGCTGTTCTGGGTGCAGTGTCTCCTCTTGGATATCTCAGGATATGTTGTCTGACACTCTGAGTTCAGTTGTTCCTCTGTAGCTCTGGGTTGAGTGGACCTTCCTGTATGTCTCAGGCAGAATCCGGGGTCCACACAACTGCAGACCTGGCAGAGGTCTGGTCTAGGCCTCAGACCCAGGAGATGGGCAGAAGGGGGGCTGCTAGCTGGCAGGGGCGGGGGGGGGTTGTATCTGCTGGATTCTGAGCACTCAGGGCACCCAGCTATGAGCTCAGAGTAGTATGTGGGTTTTCCTACCTAAAGCTGTTTGTGGGATCTGTGGAGCCCCCAGAATGTGTCTGGCAGCAGTAACCAGGGTGCACTCACCAGCAGGTCTCTGACCGGAAGAGGGGTGAGCAGTGGAAGAGGAGTGCTAGCTCTGGCTATGGGTTCTATGGATCTCCCAGAATGTGTCTGGGGGAATCTGGGGTACACTCACAAGCTGACCGGGCAGAGGTCCGGCCCAGGCCTCAGGCTGGAAGAGGGGCGCACAGCGGAAGGGGAGTGCTAGGGCTGGCTATGGGTTCTATGGATCCCCCAAAATGTGTCTGGCACTCACAAGCTGGCCGAGCAGAGGTCCGGCCCAGGCCTCAGGCTGGAAGAGGGGCGCGCGGTGAAAGGGGAGAGCTAGGGCTGGCTATGGGTTCTATGGATCCCCCAGAATGTGTCTGGCGGAATCCGGGGTGCACTCACAAGCTGGCCAGGCAGAGGTCTGGCCCAGGCCTCAGGCTGGAAGAGGGGCACGCAGCGGAAGGGGGAATGCTAGGGCTGGCTATGGGTTCTATGGATCCCCCAGAATGTGTCTGGCGGAATCCTGGGTGTACTCACAAGCTGGCCAGGCAGAGGTCTGGCCCAGGCCTCAGGCCGGAAGAGGGGCATGCGGAGGAAGGGGGAGTGCTAGGGCTGGCTATGGGTTCTATGGATCCCCCAGAATGTGTCTGGCGGAATCCTGGGTGTACTCACAAGCTGGCCGGGCAGAGGTCCGGCCCAAGCCTCAGACTGGAAGAGGGGCACGTGGTGGAAGGGGAGTGCTAGTGCTGGCTATGGGTTCTATGGATCCCCCAGAATGTGTCTGGCGGAATCTGGGGTGCACTCACAAGCTGGCCGGGCAGAGGTCCGGCCCAGGCTTCAGGCTGGAAGAGGGGCGCGCTAAATTTCTTCTTTTAAGAATTCTATATTGCAATTTTAATTGGTTTAATTTTATTAATTTCTATTCTTGTAGTTCTTTATTTATTTTGGATAATGGCCCTTTGTCTAATGTATAGTTGTTAAATTCTTTTCCTGCTTTCTGTTGATTTTCTGAGTGATCTTGCCCTTTGTTGAGCAGAAGCTTCTCAGTTTCATGAGGTTTCATTAATTAATTGTTGTTCTTAGTGCCTGCAAGAGTGGCGTTGTTTTCAGAAACTAGTTTCAAGTGCCAATGAATTCAAAGCTATTTCTCTTCTATCAAGTTCAGCATGTCGAGTTTTATCTTGAGGCATTTGAACCATATGGATCTGAGTTTTGTATAGGGTGATAAATATGGAATTATTTGTATTCTTTTACCTGCAGCCATCCACTTTCACTAGCTCCATTTGTTGAATATCTTCTCTTTTTTCCAGTGCTTATTTCTGTCTTCTTTATTAAAAATAAAGTGTCCATGGGTATGTGGATTTAAGTCTGGGTCTTCAATTCAATTCTATTGATCAATGTGTTTGTGTGGGTGCTAATACCATACTGGTTTTATTACTATAGCTCTGTTGTTCAATTTCACTTCAGCAATGGTGATGTCTCCCACAGTTTCTTCATTTTTCAACATTGATTTAGCTATGTTGTGTGTGTGTGTGTGTGTGTGTGTGTGTGTGTGTGTGTGCGTGCATGCATGTGTGTATTTTTCCATATAAAGCTGGTAATTATCTTTTAATGATAAATGAGTTTGGATTTTGATAAGAATTGCATTGAATCTGTAGATTGCTTTTCATAAAATGGTATTTTTTTCTATGTTAACCCTACTGATTGATGACTGGGAGACCTTCCCATCTTCTGATAGCTTTTTCAATTTCTCTTTTCGATGACTTAACATTTTTACTATATAAGTATTTCATGTGCTTGGTTCCAGTTACTTCAAGATATTTTATATAATTTGAGATCTTTGCAAAAGGCATGTTTCCCTGATTTCTCTCTTGGACTATTTGTCATTTGTATATAGGAAGGCTACTGTGATTTTAGTATATTTTGAACCCAGCTAAAAGACTGGGAATGTTTATCTATTTTAGGACTTTCCAAGTGGAGTTTTAAAGTCACTTATATATAGGATCAGATCATCTGAAAATATGCAAAGAGTGAAGTACCTGGAAAACTTACACTTAAATGGGATATCACTATAAAATTCCTCCTTTTACTGCTAGGGGAATCTTCTGTAAGAAGAGTTAATAAAGAGTGTAAAGCCAGAGGGGTTGGAGAACAAGAAAACAATGACCTCTAAATCAACAGGATTGAGACATATATAAAGTCATAGAGACTTAGGCAGCATGCCCATGGCCTACAATTTAGTTTTCTCCAAGGGAGTCTTGCAGGAGAAACAGATTACTCTTATTGGTATACAGCATGACACAAGTAGATGGCTAAGGGTAAATGAACTCAGTGGCATCTATAATGGTTCCTTGTTCGATGATATCATGCTAGGGCTTTTCCTAACTCTTAATTTTTGTTGATATATATATATATATATATATATATATATATATATATATAATCATATATGTATATTATATATGTATATATCACACATATATGTATATATCAACAAAACATTCATATACATATATATAAACATTCAAATATATATATAATATGTATATGTCACTTCTATACAAAGCTTTGTAAACAAACATGTTAAAATTGTTTCCTAATTATTATGAGTTCAGTGTTTCAATGATTCTAAAGTCAGTACAATGAACTGACTATAGAGAAGTATTAACCCTGAAAATAGACCCAAAAATGTATGTTTTAATAAATAAAACCTATGTAATTAAATACTCAAGAAATAACTGTTCATTATTTCAATATTAAATTAGGCTTTTCACATAAGACATTGTTGGCTTAACACTTGAATAAAATAGATCATAATAGAAAATTTCATGAGGACTTCATTTTGAATGATAGAAACTTCTCTATTTAAGTGGTTATTTTAATATCACTAGGATATTTTGATGAAACCTATAGGACTATATTTCCCAAAGCATTGGTTAACTCTATGTAACCATACTTCTATAAATCTCACTAAAATTGTGTTTGTCAAATTGAAATGTGAAATATGTTGAGAAAGATATTCTAATTATGCATTCAGGGATATCTTGATATGGATGTTTTTGATATTTTATTTAAATGATCTGTACTTCACTCTTTTTCTGATTATAAAATTTAATTTCAAGTAGCAATTAATCAAACATTCTCTTTGTTGGGGTATAAAACTGAACACAGTGTTTCCTGCCATAAATCTCTTGTCCATATGGTAAAGGTACAATATTGGCACTGAAACCTGGTGTCCATCTGGACAGAGATACATTTCCTACATGAGGCGAAACTTTCAAAATCAACCATCTGTTTTTATGCAATTTTCCAAAAACTTGTAAATAAAATGATATTTAACATGAAACAAAAGTAATCACGAAGATAATGGATCATTTACCTGACATGGTAAGAGCTCTTTCAAAAACATGCTGAATATTGTCAAATGGCTTTTGTAACTTTAACAGTATAAGTGCTACTTACTGTGAGAACTGTAATAGTGAATGGGGACACCATCAAATCCAAAGACATCATATTAATTTTCAATTATCTTTCTTTTAATTAGTCATCCCTGATTTATACCAACCCAGCTTTTTGTAAACCTAAAGTATCCACAGTCCCATTTGTGTGTGTGTATTTCCCTGAGGATTGCTAAGTACTGGGATAAATTCATAAAGTACATTGCTTATGATAAATTTATAGAATATAAGTAAATGATATTTTCACAAGCATTAATGTGAATTAATATACACTTGAAATCATCTATTTGGCAGCCCAAATTCTGTGCCTTGTGTGTCACGTTAGACAAATCATTATTCTGTCCCTTAATTATCTCTTCTGTGAAAGAAGACTGATAATCCCAGTTTCTTGACTGTTGTGAAGATTAAATTTATCATGAGAATGTCCTAATGAGATGGGCATTAAACAAAGCACTATAAGTTGGGTGGCTTAAAACTATATAAATTAATATTCTGCAGTTCTGGAAACTGAAGTCACAGGATCAAAGTTTCAGCATGGCTAAGTTCAAGGGACAAACAGTTTCCACATTACAGACTCCTAATTTATATTATATTCATATGGCAAAAGGAGGGTATGATATCACTTTAGGCCTTTATAAAGATATTGATATCATTAGGCAATTTTCATTATAGCAATCAACTATATATTAACCAACTTCCAAATACTGTCATATAAAAAATAATGTTTCATACATGATGCAATATGCATTAAGTCCATCGCAGGATGTCAGATCATTATTTGTCATAATGATTGTTTTATTATTGAATATATTTAAAAATACTTGTTTTCCACATAAGACATAATAGATAATGAATGTTAGTTGTAGTGAGCCGCTGTGGCTGCACACGTGCGTTTTTCCAACATGGCGCTGGCCGCATGGTTCCCCAGCAGTAAACAATCATTCTGCGCAGCTGCTAGGCAGAAAGAGCGCCAAGCCACTGGCCTATCCCGAGGCATAATATTGGGTAGTGAGCGAACAGCCATTCAGGAGTGAATACGTCACTCTAGGGTGTATTTAAGGGACCCTCTTCCGGTTTCTTGGGTCTTTCTGCTTTATCGTATGGAGCAGTAAAAAAGTTCCTCGTGGCAGTAAACCCGACTATCGCCTCCTGTCCTTATTCGCGGGCGAAAAGGGATTTTGGGGGCGCGCGTTACAGTTAGTAAAGAAAATTTTGTGATTCCTCATCTAACCATGCACACAAAGGCTTTTATCCAAGAATCATGCTCATGGCTCCAGAGAAGCAACTATCCCAATCCCCATTTAAGACATTATGCATATGTAATCATCCCCCTAACCTATAGTTAACACAAAGAAGTGCATCTTGGGTTTTGAGTATCTTCCAGAGCTTTTCATGCCAGTAGGTGAACTAGCTCCATTTTGTGTACTTCAAGAATACATTGGAAGTCTCCCAGGTAACCTTAGCTCAGTTGGACCTCAAATTCCCTTGTGTGTCATCAATGCATCTGCAGCTGAGTGAGGATGTGATTGAGTACCTAACATTTTTGTAGAACATGCAAGCACAGAAATACATCAGATTTAGTGATGTGGACTTGATCTATAATTGACAAATCTGGGAAAATTTAGTCTACAGAGGTTATGAACTCAATTGGAAAAGCACAACAATTTTAAAGTAAAGAATCATCCAAAAACACCAGAAGGAAAACTGCATTAATCATGGGAGACTGTGGTTTTCATTACTTTGCCTAGACAAGTCACATCTATTCTTGCCTGTCTGTATATGAGCCACTGATTTTCTTCAATTTATAAAATAAGTAAATGAATTTATGTTTTGTAGTCATATCCTTCAAAATTTGAGATGTGCCAAAAATGCCTCCACTGCCTTGACTGACAAATTCCCAAATTTTTCAGATTTATATTTCTGAATTATGTAGTAGTCCCATTCTGACACCACAAAAGGAAAGGAAATCCACAATAAATAGATATGTCTTGTTATGATGAAGTGCTTCATGATACATTTTGAGGTGAAGAGTGTCAGAAATAAGAAATGCTTTTTGGTTTACAGTTCTTTCAAATGCGCTATCAAGAAAGATATAGTGAGTTTGGACTTATGAGCTGGGCCAGTGGATAAAGGTGTATGCTGCCAAGTCTGATAATGTGGGTCAGATTCTTGGGATCCACGTGGGCAGAAAAAAATCTCTAAAAGTTATTCTCTAACTTAAGTGAATACTCACATACACACTAAATAGATGGAAAAAGTGTAATAAAAAGAATAGGTATGTTTAAGAAGTATGAGATACTTAAAGATTACATGGAATTTATATTTTATTATTATTTTAATTTCTAAAACATGGAAATATCATGTTACTATTAATTTAGTCAGTGCTCTTAAATATTAGAATAACAAATATTCTTAAGGCAGAAACTGATTTGAATTTAATTATTTCAAATATAACAAGTTTGTTACAAGTTTCATGGTACATACGAATTTTATTTGGTAACCCAAAAATTAATGTATTCATTAGATTCACCAGATTACTTGGAAAGTTTAAATTAAGTGGGACAATATGGATAGAATTAATTAATTATCTTTATATTACAAAAACTAAACAACTATCTTGGGTATCAGAGTAATTGTGACTTCATAGAATGAATTAGGTAGTGTTTCTTCTGTTTCTCTTTTATGGAATAGTTTGAGGAATATTGGTCTTCTTTGAAGGTCTGGTAAAACTCAGCACTAAAGTTATCTGCCCCTGGGCTTTTTTTGGTTGGGAAGTTTTTAATGACTTCTTCTATTTCCTTAAGGGATATGAGCCTGTTTAGAAAGTTTACCTGCTCTTGAGTTAACTTTGGAATGTGATATCTGTCTCAAAAAGTTATCCATTTCATCCAGATTTTCTATTTTTTTTTTTTTTTAGTGTAGGCTGTTGTAGTAGGATTTGATGATTTTTTTTAAAATTTTCTCAGTTTCTGTTGTTATGTCTCATTTTCATTCCTAAGTTTGTTAATTTACCTTCTCTGTGCTCTCTGGTTAGTCTGGCTAAGGGTTTATCTATCTTGTTGATTAGCTCATAGAACCATCTCCTGGTTTTGTTGATTCTTTGTATAGTTCTCTTTTCTTCTACTTGGTTAATTTGATCCCTGAATTTGATTATTTCCTGCCATCTACTCCTCTTGGGTGTATTCACTGCCTGATTTATATAGTTTATTAATCTCTTGGTATCTGATACATATTGTTAAAATGAAAATAGAAAAGATACTTTCAAAATTATACTTCTATCTTTTGCCTAGCTGGAACCTCTCATTGTATGACAAGAAACAAAAGGATAAAAAGGAATGGTGAAATATATACATTATTAAAAAAATAAAGAACTAGCATTATTTAAAAGTTTTGCTTGCAATTAAAACTGAATCTATTTCTCTCTTTCTCTCTGTCTGTCTCTCTCTCTCTCTCTCTCTCTCTCTCTCTCTCTCTCTCTCTCTCACACACACACACACACACACACAAGAGGTTCAATGTACTATGTTAATATATATGTATGTTTTATGGATGATTATATAACAAGCAGATCCATGTACCTAACTGCTTTATATACTTCTTCATATGATAAAAATATTTAATATGTATTCTGTTAATAATTTAAAATATAAAAAAAAATTTACTCCTCAATCTGTTTACTAAAGCACATTATTGCTACAAAAAATCCAGCTGCCACCCTTCCTTCATTTTAGTCCTTGATCTTTGAGCCTCTTGTAATCAACTTTCTGCTGTCCACTTTTATGTTTGACTTTTTTATTATTCTACAGGTAAGTGATATTGTGCAGTGTTAATTTTTTTTGGTCTGGCTTATTTCACTCATTATTGTTTCCTTCAAGGTCATCCACGTTCTTGCAAGTATTTAGATCTCTTCTTGAAAGGTATTGTTTTACTGTTTATAATGTTTTTATATCCCTTTTACATAACTCATTAACCATTGAAATATTTAAATTAATGCATACTTTGATTACCATGCAGTGGAACTAAGAATGATGATAGCTCCTGATAAACTGGTTTCTGTTCCTTTTTATCCATGCCAAGAAATGTATCATATAGTAGTTATATATTCAACTTCACTGTGAACCTGGACAATGCCCATTATTTCCCAGCTTCAAAAATGGTTCTGCCATTTTCCCCATCTTCTGTCATACTGTTACATTTTATCTTTTGATAATATTTGCTTTGATGATTACCAAATTGAACACATGGCTTTAATTTTTCTTTCCATTATGATGTCTGATATTAATTAGTATCCATATAATCGTATGCCACCTGTATGCCTTCTTTCAAGCAACATCTATTTGAGTCCTTTGCCTATTTTTAAAATAAAATCATTTACTTCATGGTATTGTATTTTTTATATATACTTTTAGTATTAACACCTTGTCAGATGAAAGATTTGTAAATATATCACCATCTACATAGGTTGTCTCTTGACTCTGCTTTTTTCCAGTTTTCCAAAGAAACTTCTGAATGAATGTAATTCTGCTAGTCTTTTTTTTGTTTGTTTGTTTTCTGTGTTTTAGTGTGGCGTCCAAGAAATTATTATCCCAAACTAATGCCTCAAAACAGACCCCATTTTCTTCAAGTCATAATGTTAGTAAAATGTTAATATGTATAAAATCATATTGATTTTTGTGCTATACTGATTTTCATCAAAATGTTAACAATTCTAATGCAAGAAACTATTATCCTTTAGCTCATTTGTTTTTTTATGATCTTGCTTATAATAGCCTAAATTTTTAGAGTCTAATTTAAAGAGTCTAAATATTTTAAAGAGACAATTAGACTCTCCATAACAAATCATAACCAGTTCAAAAATTTTTAACTTGTCACTTCTAAATCACTACTGTGACGGATGCTTCCTCCCAGAGACTACTAAAGTATATATCTGATTATGATGTAGAAACAAGTTTGAGACTTTCCTTAGAAGACAGTGTGAAAACATTTTAATTTTTGGTTTAGGACTAGGCAACTAGATATAATTAGTAGTTATAAAATAATTTTTCTTAATGAATATTTATACTTTTCAAAAACATCATCACTATGTAGTATCATCCAGAGAACTAATGAATTTTGGTGTTTGTTTTTTTCTTTTCTTTTTTTTTCCTCTCTTTCTCTAGCTCTTTCTTTTTCTTTTTGAGTTAGTAACATCAATGTTGTTGAAGAGTGAGAGGTTGCTTTTAAGGAGAAGGTATAATTCAAAAGTGACCATGTTATCAGAAAATCATGGAACATGGGTGACTACCTCCAAGGGTGCAAAGATGGAGTTCTCCACGAACTTACAGGCAGTTCTATAATATTTTCTTTTCCGTTTTTTCTTTCTTTTCCTTTTTTTTAATTGAAATAGATTCTTGTTTTATGCAATACATCCTGATCACAAACCACAAATTCTCCCTCTCTCCATCTCTCACTGAAGTGCCCCTCCAGATGCACTGACCATCAGTTTCTCTTCAGCAACAAGCAGGCCTCCAAGAGATGACAACTAAACCAAACAAAATAATAATAATCAGAAAATACAAGGTAAAAGCCCTCATATCAATACTGGACAATGCAACCCAATTCAACTAATGTGAAGCTCATTTAGTGAATACTTCAGTTTTAGATTTTTTAGTTCTAAGAGTTGAATTGGATCTTTTGATTTTTTATAATTACACAGTTTCTGTTGAGATTACCTATTGTGTCATGACAATATGATTTCTCCCTTATTCTTTGAATATAACCTTAAATTTAACTGAACTTAATAATATAAAGTTATTATCATGTTATTGACAACTTTATTGCCAGTCTGTAATTATTATAACCATTGTATCTGAAAATGATAACATGAATGAAATTTTGTTAGAAAGTACACATTTTTGAAGCCTTTTCTTTTCTCTCCTCCCACCTCCTCTTCTCTACCTACCTCTCTTTGTGAAAAAAATTTATGAGCTTATATTGTAAAATCTAATCCCTTAGACATTGTTTACACAACTTACAACCATCGATACATCTGGTAAAGCACAAGGAACCAAGAATTGATTTCATTCCCCACTAACCAATCACTGTCACGTTGTAAACCTATTTAAACATCAACCAATGAACTATTGTGCTTTTCTTTGTATACATAATTCATCTAAACTACTATGCCTTCTGCTATATTCACAGACATTAGAATAACAGAAAGTTTGAAAAATAGATGGTCACTGTGTCTTAGACATGTCCTACAATCCTGAATGAATGCATAAAATGTGTATATTGATAATTTTCATTCGCCAAAATATAACTTAAGGTACATAGTATAATAACAAGGTGACTGTAATTAACTGAAAACAACTACCTTAAAAGGCTGTGACTTAGTTGCATTATTACAAGGTTTTGCACTTTAAATGACTTTAATATACATGTATAAGTTCTATATTGGGCTATATTTTAATCACTGAAATGTATTCATAGGATTAAGCTAAGCCTGTCTAGTTGCCACAATGTCTTGATTGTTGTGTTAATAAGTTAGTATTTTTAGAAGGATTTTGATCAAGTATAAGTAGCTCATTGAGGAATAGGTGGGAATTAAAGACATGAATTCAGTTTTCCCTAATGTGATTGAAGTAGCTGGGTAATCCACTTAGGCTGAGTTTCAACTGCCTCATTATTGATCCGAAGCTCTGGACTGGGTGGTATAGCAGTCATCACCAAATGTCTCTATTATACTTTATAACACATTTGTTTGAGGATTGTATTCTAAAATTTATGGAAAGTATAAAAAAGGGGAAAAGGCTTTATTTAAATTAGTTTAACTATAAATCCCATGAGAACCTAACATTTCAATTAGCACCATTTACTTCCAAATTCTTCATTTTTCTCATATAACCTCTGCAGTATAAAAATATTATTCTTTAGTGTATAAGTATGCAGTAGATTGTGTGCATGTGTGTGTGTGTGTGTGTGTGTGTGTGTTGTATTTTTAGGAAGAATAAAATGTGTTTTTGTTTTTTCCTTCATTGATTCTGGTGCATGCCTTATTCATTAGATAGAATTGCTCTAGGTATTAGCATTTCTTCTGAAACAAATTTACTTCCTTAGTGAATATGCTGGCACAACCCTTTCTGCATGAGCCAGTAGTGGCTGTCAGTTCAGACAACCTGAGAAAATCTTTGCATCAGTCACCTTCTTGTGTATTCCTAATCTCAGAAACCAGTGCTCTTTTGATATTGGTCTAACACTCACTTCTTTATAAAACTCTTATTATTTAAGAGAAAAGTGGCAAAATACTGTACATGATAAGGTCTATGGATATATATGAATTCAAATTGCCAGTAGAAGCATATGATGGTATGTATGGGCATTAAAATGAAACCCAATAGCAATGAAAAATAGAAATAGGCTTTAAAGAACTCCTGCATTATCGCCCTGTGGTCACAGATTATTTTCATTTCATAGATTACAGGTGGCATATGTATATAAAACATTGTGTTCTCATTCTACAAAATGCAATAAGTTAAGAAGAAGTTCCTTTTAGCAAAGCTGCCATTGAGGAAACAACACGAAAATAGCTTTAAACACAGTAAAGGGAGTTGGAGATATGTCTCAGAGGTTAAAAGCACTGCCAGCTCTTCCAGAAGACACACATTCACTTCCCAGAGCCCTTTGTAGTTGACAATTCTCTGTAATTTATGTCTCTTTGGATCCAGTGTTATCCTTTGATCTCCAATGACTGAATGTACATGTGCACATGTATAAGTATTCAAACATCATACATATATTATGGAAACAGAAAATTTCAAAAAAATTAAAAACAGAAGGTGGATTATTAGATACAATTAATTATGGTTTTCTTTCTAGCACAGAAGTACTTTAGCTGGCAGATGACAGCTTCAGACAAGAAAACAGGTAGGTATAATTTATCACAAAAGTTGAATGATTTAGAAAGCAAGTCAGTATCCTAAATCATTAATAACTTAGCTGTATTTTATTTCCATTACTCAGAGTTAGAAGATATATATGATGAGAACAACTTTTTGCACAGTTTATGAGCAAATTTGTTACTGGAATTTATGCTAAATCTATTTGAAAGAAGGTTTTGTCACCTGTTCTTCAAGTAGGTTCTAATGAATTGAAAGAGTAATGGTGGAGTTCCATGGTCTGCTATGTTTCATGTTTCTTCAATCTGTACAATATTATTTCTTCCAGTGTTGGTTCCTGTAGCATTTCTAGATACAGCCTCTAAAGTCAATTCCACCTAATTCCTCCATATCTTAGCATGTCAGAAAATTAAAAAGAAAAAAACCAGAATGAGGTACACTTTTAAAGTAATGTTCATCGAATTGGTTCTTTGACAGTTTCATACACGAATAAAGTATACTGATTATTATAATGTCATGTGATTTAGAATAGGCTAATACTGCCAAAATTCTTCAATGTAAATGACCTACCATGTTAGAGAATAATCTCATGGCAACTTCATTTTTTTAACTGTGGAGTTTCATTCTTAATTAGTGCATACTTCTACTCTTGCAAATGAGCATTTATAAAAGTACATTAGCTAAAATGAGGTATTGATAATGAAGCTAAATTTACTATCTGAGCCAAAAATCTTCTCTAAGTTAAAATGTATAAATGAAAGAGTTGATGAAAATGAAGTATGAAATGTGTTTTTCTTTGATAATTATACAATTTTTATTAAACTCAAGAACTGCTCAATTTATCCTTTCAGTTCAGATAGGCTCCACTTGTTGGTGAGGAACTTCTGCTTTTCCCCAACGAGGCATTGCACATCCATGACAGATGACAGCAATTATCTCCTCTCACCTGCAGGAAGCAGGAAAGATGTACCCTGATTAGCTACTATATTCATCAGAAATTAATTAGAAAGCCTGGGGCTGAGCCAAATAGCTGTCCAGTACTTTCAGCATCTGTGTGTGACGAGGTCTTGTTGCTACTTCACAAAAGTTTACTGTTCTCCTGAGTTTGTCTTGGTTTTTGCTTCCACCATGCAAATTCAGGTGTGCACTTTGTACATTTTGTAAGGCACATCCCATTGTGTCTTATTCTGGACTTCATACCCTGCCATGCTTCTTGGCATTTTTCTTCTTGGTATTATTGTTTACCTACCTAATTTCTGATTTTGTCAGTGTGAGTCCTCTAAATAAATAAGCAGACCTCAGCATTGCTGTGACATTTCTTAATTTTATTACGAGTACTTACTATCAGATTCTTTTCTATCTGAGTATACAGGTTGTGATAAGTTCTCTTGAAAGATATTCAAACAGCAGTCTATCATTGTCAGGGTTTATTGCCGGTGTGGAGGGTAGGAATCAGTGTTTGAGTTCAGTGTAGAATAGGGGGATACATACGTTTTTTATATTATTGTTTTATTAGTTTTTCTCTATAGATTTAGATTCTCATTATTTATCAAAAGGAACTATATTTATCACTGAAGTGCTTCTGAATATAAATAGTTGTGTAACTATAAAATGTAGTTGCTTTATACTTGGAAACTGAAACGTCTGTGAATTTTTTTTTTCAATTTCATTAAGAAATTTCACATCTTCTGGACCACAGAGACTTATGCAATGTGAGAAGACACATGGCAGAAGTGCTTTGACATCTTTGCCCTGGAGGAATTTATTGTTGATTTTTCTTAACATTTTTTTTTTTTTTAGTGAAGCTTAACACTGGGTACAATCTTTGACACAAAGAAATACAGCTTGACTCTTTGATCTTGGGAAATTAGCCCAAGAGTTTCGGTTTCACTTTGTTAATGTCTACATTTAACTAAGTGATTGTCTAGATCTGAAACCTTGTTTCTGATTTTTTACGTGGAGGCCTTGGGGAATTTACTTAATTATGTTAAGATTATTTTTTACCAATAATAAAAATGGAGGTTAGGAATCAATTCTATTTTGAATGAGTCATGAAAAAGCAAAAGCTATCTAAAACATAAAGCTAATGTTCAGCATTATTGTCAGGATTCAGTGTAGAATCTGTGTCACAACGATATGTAATGATCATTATGAAATTACAATGTGACTAGGCAATAAATAGGTACTTTAAAATTATTGCACTCCTAGAGACTCTGGGTACAATTCAGTGGTAGAATGATCAGCTACCGCTCATGAAAAAAAAAGAGTTCAATTCCAACACTGAAAACCAAACATTGATTTCCTGACGTTTTTACAATCATCCCTTTGGGCAGTGAGACAAATTTCCTCATATTTGGAGTAGATTAAATCTAGTGTTCTGTCCTTCCCAAAAACATATCTGATCTCTATAAAGCATAAATGGATGCTACCTTCTGTACAAAACTGGGATGCTTCAATGCTCTGAATACTTTAAAATGCCCACACCACATTGACATCACCAGGGAGGTATTAAAAATAAAAATGTGAATTCTACCAAGAAAGAGTTCATGATTATTAGTTGCAGTTTCAAAGATGTTTTCTTTACAGTGTTGGATATGCCAATTAAAACTCACATGTCCCATTCCTACTTCAATTTTCTGCCTGCTTGTTGCTCCTACAGGGAAACCCAGCAGTGGCATGTTCTGCCCTGTCCTTTCTACTTTCCACTCCCAAGGCCTCAGTTTTGTCTGCATTCTTAGAGGCCTGCTGCAAACCAGAACAATTAGGCAAGATTCCGATGGCCCAATCCCTTGCTCACTGTGACCTCAGCAAAGTTAATAGCAATGTTGAGGATTGCCCTGTTCCCTTGGCACTTAAATCTAATTTTATAAAGATGATAGAGGCCTTTCAAAGAGGAAATTAATAAAACCCTTAAATAAATACAGGAAAAATACTATCAAACAGAATGAAGCCTTTAAAAAGAAAACAAATAAATGTAAAGAAACACTGGAAAACACAAACAGATGAAGAAAATGAATGAAACTTTTCAAGATGTGAAAGTGAAAATAGAAGCAATAAAGAAAACACAAACTTAGGTCGTTCTGACCAGAATGCCTTCCTCAGTCTTGTTAATGAAATAAAAAAGGGGGAGAGGCATAGAGTCTTTGGGGCTGCTTGGCAAGAAACTGACATGGGCCAAAAACAAGGAGAACACAGAAGTAATTTCAAGCAGAAATTTAAATCTTAGGCTAGAACAAAAAATTAATTTCAGACAGAAATATAAATATTAGGCTAGAACAAAGAAGTAATTTCAGACAGAAATCTAAATTTTAGGCTACAACAAGGAAGTAGGCTTCAGACATGAAAATGACCTTGGGCTAAGACAGGGAAGTTGACTCAGATATTTTGGTCATCCTGATAAGCCCTTAGAAACAGTGATCACTGGAGTGTTCATGTAATTGAGTTTAATGCCTTGCTTGTTCTTTGACTATTTGTGTTTATTGTCTTGCTTGTTTCTTGACTATTTGCATTTATTGTATTTCTAGACCCTCAACCATAGATCTGACCTTAATACATGCATGTAATTAAATGGTATAAAAGCATAAAGGAGGAGGGGGGATGGGATAAGGTGTTCTAGGGAGGGGAAATGGGGAAAGGGGATGACATCTGAAATGTAAATAAATAAAATTACCAATTTTCTCTTTTTATTAGTTACTATATTTACATTACAAATTTTATTTCCTTGCCCCATTCCCCCCACCACCCAGGAATGCCTTATCTCATCCCCCCTTCTCCTGCTTCTATGAGGAAGTGCCCCCATTTATCCCCCATTCCCACCTCCCCACCCTGGAACCCTCCCCCCATTCGGTGTTCAGTCTTCATGGGACTAAGGATCTCCTCTCCCACCTATGCCAGACAAGGCCATCCTCTCCTAGATATACAGATAGAGTCATGGGTCCCTCCCTATGTGCTCCCAGGCTGGTGGTTTAGATATAGTGTCTTCACAGGAGCAGACCAGCTAGTTGTCTGCCCCAGCCACAAAAACAGGCAAGAGGAGGAAGAGGAGTGTTATTCCGCCGGGTGGTTTTTGGGTGCCTGGTGGGTCCTGCATGTGCCCTGTTCCCAGTTGTAGCTCTGGGGCATAGAGTTGTGGGCAAGTGTTCTTACCCTCTGCTCTGAGTGCAGTGGCTCCTCTAGGGTGTCTCAGGATATGGTGTCTTTCCAGGAGCAGACCATCTAGTTGTCTGCCCCAGTCACAAGGACTAGGCAAGGGGTGGAAGGAAAATGGTATAATAGCATAAAGGAGGAGGGGGATGGGATAGGGGGTTTTAGGGAGGAGAAATGGGGAAAGGGGATGACATCTGAAATGTGAATAAATAAAATATCCAATTTAAAAAAAAGAAAAAGAAAATACAAACAAATAAAATCCTGGAAATAAAAAACCCTGGAAAGGGATCAGGAAATGCGGAGGAAAGTGTCAGCAACAGAATAAAAGATAGAAGAGAGAAAGTCAGTCATATAAGATATGATAGAAAAAGTTTAGGCACCAAGCAAAGTAAATGGTAAATCTAAAAAGTTTCTAACATAAAACACCCAGAAACTTTTGGACACCAAGGGAGACCAACACTAAAGGTTAATAGGAATAGAAAAATAAAATAAAGTCCCTATTTCAACGGCCCAGAAAATATCTTCACCAAAATCATAGAAAAAAATTCCCAAATGTAAGTAATATACAAGAAGTTTACAGAACACCAAATAGAGCAGACCAGGAAAAAAAAATCCTATAGCCACATAATAATCAATACACTCAACAGTTTTTTACATCTTTATTTTTTTATTAGTAACTTTTTAAAAATGTTAATCAAAGGCTTTATAAGTTTGGTAATGCTCAATGAAAAGATGCCCATACAATCAGAAGTATAACCCAATACCCAACCTGGATATAACATTTGAACAAAGAAAGAATATTAAAAGCTGCTAGGGAAAAGGTCAAGAAATATATAAAGATAGAGCCATCAGAATTACTTCTGGCCAGATGTAGTTTAATCTCTAAGAACTACAGTTGTCAGCCCAGACTACTGTATTCACCCAAATATGCACTCACCATAGATTGAGAATACAAGATATTCCATGACAAAACCAAATTTAAGCAATATCTTTTTACTAATCCAGACCAATGGAGAATAATACTAGAAGGAAAGACTCCAACACAAGAATGGTAACTACACCCAAAAAACCACAATATATAATTTCACTCTAGCAAAATAAGAAGAGACTCTCTCTCTCTCTCTCTCTCTCTCTCTCTCTCTCTCTCTCTCTCTCTCTCTCTCACACACACACACACACACACACACACACACATAACCACCACTAACATTCATTAGTCATTAATAGTTCTCTACATCAGTGGACTCAATTCCCAAATAAAAAGACATGGGATAACATAGTAAATGCGAAAACAGGATCCATAACTTCGCTGCAGCAGAAATGTGCCAGAAATTCAAGAGGTATGCAGGAAACACATCTCTGCCACAAAGGTAAAAATTACATCAGTGTAAAGGGCTGGACAAAAGGTTTCCAAGCAAACAGAAAAAGAAAACTAGCTAGAGTTTCACTATAATATCTAATAAAATAGAATTTCTATCAAAAGTAATCAAAAGAATTGGAGAAGAACACTTCACATTTGTCAAAGAAAAAATCCACCAAGATGACATCTCAATTCTGAATATGTATACCACACACCTATAGGCACCCCCACTCAAAAAACAAATATTAGTTAGGTTTAAATTTAACATTGAAACCCACACATTAATAGTGGGAGACTCTAATAGCCCACATTCACTAATAGCCAGGACATCAAAAGAGAAAATAATCATAATGAAATTAGCAGATATTGCGAATTGAATGGACTTAACAGATATTGACAGAACATTTTACACAAGCACAAAATAATATATTTTCTTCTTACCGCCTCATGAATACTTCTCCAAAATTGACCATACACTCAGTTGCAAAGCAAGATTTATAAAACCCCCTGAGTATTAACAGATCCGAATTAGTTAGGTACTTAATATGATATCTATCTTGTTCAGAGTGTAATAGTTATATGGACTAGTAACCTGCTGAAGCAAATACTTAATAATACTAATAAGAATCTTAGTAATAATAATATTACAATTCAAAGCATAATAAATCAATCATTGAAAGGATTATCATAATCATATTGATAAATACTGTATTACATTTAATTGAATGAACTGAGTGGAAATATTAAAGAGTAAATTAATCACAGAAATCCCCCTAATCATCCTAAATTTGAAGAAAGAACAGGAATATCCTTGTTTCAATTTGGAGTTTGTCATGGGACACTGAAAACATAGATTAACTTCTGAAATATAGACATACAAGAAGATGAGTAAAGGAGTATAAAGACATACTGATAGATGGGTATCAGAAAATGTCACAATGTATCAGTACCTCAAAGACAGCCAGGGAAGTGAAAAAGATTAAAAGTTAAAAGAAGCAGAATAGAAGAGTATGAAAGGTTTCAGTTATTCTCGGACTGGAAGTTGTCATGAGGAACCTGCAGAGAAAAAAACATTAAATGTCTTCTATGGTTGGTTTAGATTGTATATTGGCTTGGCTTTTTCTAATAGATTTTGTACTAGAATTAGAGGCAAAATATTGAAAATCTGTCATTTATTAACCACCTTCTGGTTGTTCTGGACCCAAGTTGACAAAGAAACTTCTTGGCTTCCTGTGATCTCTACTTAGAGACTGTGGGTCAGTTTCATGCATATGTAAAACCTGACTACTGTTCATGTACTCAGGATCTGAGAAAGAACCTAAAACAAGTCTATTATCCCTAAATAGTATTCAATCAGTAAGTTACATAATGCCAGGGGCCAGCCCCTGCATGGTGGGGAGAAGTCTTCTTTCTTCTACTTGTGGTTCTTCTTGGTTCTTATTGAGGCAGTGGATTGGGGACAGTGTCAGTGGTTGGGAAAGACTAGGTCTTATGAGATATTCAGGGTTGCTGTGTAATAAAAGTTTACTTGTCTATGCTAAAAAACTTTACTTACTATGCTACAGTAGCTAACCTGCCTTCCTTGATCCTCTGAGGCCAGAAACTACTGTTTCTGGCTCTTAGCACCTCATCCTAAAGACAGCAAAGGATTAAGTAAATAGCCTTTGTACTATCTCAGCAGGAACTGCTGGGCTCTAACTTGTGCCTGCTAGTCTGAGGTCTCAGGAAGAAAAAACACTTAGAGAACTTATTATAAAGTTTGTTACTAAGTGTAAAAAGTTTCCTATGAAAGCTATCTAAGGGGAAAAGTGGAAAGGTCCTAAGTGTGGAAAAGAAAAAAATTCTAAGAAGGGAAAAGTTCTAAGAGAAAAAATTCTAGGCAAGGGAAAAGGAAAGGAAGGGACGAATGACTGACTCCCTCTCTGTCTTTGTCTTCAGTACTTATACATCTTTAAGAATACATGGTCACATGTTACGAGGTTCATCACAAATTCACACCAAAAATAAATCATAAATTGAAATAGAAGTTTACAACAGAGAATTTACATACATATCCATTAGGAGTAATCATCTGGCTAAACAGCCATCACCTGTCTCAGCTCCACAGGTTCACTCAAGGTTTAAAACTATAACAAAGAAATAAGTGAAGTTTTGTATAGATAGACCCAGGCAATATTTTATCTTCTGTCCTAGCACCTGTAATAAATTGTTAATTCTCTTTTAATGACCTTTGGTTAATTGTTTTACAACCTCTAGGAATGTGCTCTGAGTAGGAGAAAGTCTGGTTACTATCTAAGAACAATTAATTGATGACACTTGGGAGAACGGCAGAGTTCTCATTGCAGTTTTGACTTATCAGAAAGAGATCTAATAGCAGTCTCACTATAAAAGAGCTTAATAATCATTGATATAATTTTAGGAATTCTTATAGGATCATCATTAAGACTTAAGAAGTCATTTATTTGTCTATATAGCATCACTACAAGACAGTATGTCTTCATGGATCCACAGAGATCTGCTCCAAAGGGGTGTGTCATTGTTTAGTGATTGTTATATCTGCTTAATAATAGTAATAATAATAATAATAATAATAATAATAATAATAATAATAATAGGAAAAGCATATTAATAGCAGGAATCTTTCCTAAAATAAGTCCCTTACAGCCTTACTAAATAAAAACTCTCACTTGTCACAGATTATATAATAATCCAAGGCAAGCCATTTCAGGATAATCACCTGCTAATCATTTGTTTGTCCCATTATGGTTCCTGACAACATAAGATACTCACACATAGTGGATGGAATGCTAGTAATCACAGAAAAATAGTACAAGTACCAATAGTAATAAGTCAGCTACCATTATTGAGAAAGTTTTATATTGAGCAAGTAGTTTCTATCTCTTTAGACCTCAGTTTAATGCTGTGTTTGTGATTTAGAAAGAAAATTCTAAAGGAATGTATATATTGACTAAAATTTACAACAAATATATAATGTTTACTAGAGTAGACAAATGATATTTGAGCATTGCAACATGCTGGGTCATTACCTGTGGATCACTATGAGAAATAAAGCACTAAGGTCATTTAACAAATATCTACACTATATTTACCATATTACCATTGTAGCAAACAGTGTTTCATAAAATGGCAATTTTTAGTAGAATAAAAAAGAAGTTGGCTTTTACTATACAGAAGTTAATACAAAGGTAATCTTAATTTTTATCTAGATGCAGAAATCTTCCCTCTAAAACTGACAATATCATTTTGCTGAAAGTGTATTTTCACCATTTAATGGGACATCATGCCACTGTAAAGGACAGTGTGACTCTCTACTTTAAAGAGAAACTTATAGAAACTGTGCTCTTTATATAAATCAGAAGGACATAAATTTTAATGCAAAAATAAAATTGGTCTCAGTACTGAGCTATTAAAATGTTCACTCTTTGAAGTTTGGCTAGAAACGTTCCACATAAAATACATTGTGATAGAAAAAAGTGAAGAAAATACAGTTTTCTGGAAGCAGCTACCATATCATCCCTGTAAGAGAAAAAAAAAGAAAAAAAAAGAGAAAAAACAAAGCAAAACACCCCTTTCCCTTTAAAGATCACTAAACACAAAAGTTGAAGATGAAAAGAAAATACATGGTTGTAATAAAATTTTGAAGCTATTGAATATAAATGGAAATAACACATTAATATTTTCTGAGCAAACACTTTTCAAAACCTTTCTGTGTGTGTTTTCCTGCTGTTTTAGAATGAAGACATTGTAAGTCAATCATGAAAACTACTCAGTTAGTCAAATTCCAGAATTAACAAGCAGAGGATTGTTTCGATAAAATTTAATTCATTATTAAATTAACTCAGAATTTTAAATGAAATAATCTAATGAAGCTCATGTGGAAGATGCTGTCTCTTCTCTTTGACCAACTTGACCTATTTATAACTAGAGGGTATATCAACTCTAGGTGCTAACTCAACCAATGAATCATGATACTCAGTCTCCTAAACTCATTCTTCATATGAAAATCATAGTACTAATATCAAACAGAAATACTATAGGGTACAATGATGAGTTCTGTATACAACCTAACATTTTCTAATAGACATATTAAAAACTAAAACCAAACATATATTTTTAAAGTAATGTTTCACTTATTTATTGTCCTACCATGTAGTCAAACATAAAAATAGTAAGACACATTACATACTATCCTCTTAACATTGTCATTTTTATTACTTAAAATTTGTTTGAAAATCTCCTAAATGTATACAATATATTCTAATTTCTCTCCCATCTACTTTTTCTTGTCTCCTCACACCTGAAAACACTCTCTTTTCATGTTCATGTCCTTTTGTTTTGTTTTCTGATTCACTGGCTATAAACAGGGCTGTCTGTGAATGAGGGTGTGGAAGGACCCAGTGGAGACAGGTAGACTCACCAGTAGTTCCACATCTGATGATATTGGCTCCATGTGCAGCAGAAACCTTCAGCAGTGAATACTTCTATAGAAAGTAGAAATTTATTATCTTATATTTTTCAGGTGCAGGTCTCAGTCCACCATTTTGGAGAAGCTAAGGCCAAAACTCATACAACTAATTACATCATATACATAGTCAAAAGCAAAACCAGAATAACTACATGCTTGCTCAATTTCTCCTCGTTTAGAAGGGTCAGAACCCTTTTAACTGTGATCTAAAGCAATAGTTCTTAACTTGCAGGTCACAACCCATTTGGGGTTATATATTAGATATTCTGCATATCAGATATTTACATTATAAGTCATAACAGCAAAGTTAGAGTTATAAAGTAGAAATGAAATAATATTATGGTTGGGCTCACTACAACATAAGGAACTTGTATTTAATGGTCACATTATTAGGAAGGTTGAGACTCACTGGCCTAGAGAATGGTGCTGTCCACAATAAGCTGTGTCTTTCCATTTTATAAGCAGACAAACCTTCATAGATAGGTCACAGGTCAAAGTATTTTAGACCATGATTTACAGACACTTTCTTCTCAAGTAACTCTAGCTTGCAACAAGGTAATGAAGCTTACTATCATAACAGTTGTGCCACCACTGCACCAGTGGCACATATTGGCTTGACTGTTTATACTATAGTTTACAAGGTTCACAGATGGTTAACAATTCCTTTCTCTCCCTGCAGTCTACAGTGCAAATTCCAGCATGACTAAAGCTATTCAACCGGGAGGAAGTTCTCTGCTCAGTTCCACTTTGAATGCTTCATAACTTGCAAACACAATGTATAGTGTCTTCAGCAATAGAAATGAGTCATCTATTTCTAGTGTATTTTGAAATGAAGTGTTTGACACTCTTGGAACATTTAATTTTGACATATATTTTTTTTTATGTCTTAATAGCTGTGTACTCGATGGCACACATTGTAGAGCCTAGTCATACAAAAATTTGAATAACAAGTAAAATAAAAACTTCTTTAGCAAAATTTAAGACTTAGATCTTTTATAAGTAAATTAACACGAAGGAAAAAAAATATTAAATAATTTGATAATACCTTTCTGGTGAAGTGAATCATTACCACAAAACTTCAAATACGCTTTTATTTCTTATTTATAATACTTTTCTTATTTGATGCTGCCAAAATTCTGCATTAAAAAAGATTATTTTCTTAAGCAGATCATCCTTATGTATGCTTTTAAAATGTACATGTCTTTGTGCGAGTATGCACATATGAGTGCTGATGCCTGTGGAGGTCATAGGGATAGGATACACCTGCAGCGTGCACAACAAGCTGTTGTGAGCTATTTTATGCAAGTGCTGAGTCATACTCTGTTCTTCTGTGAAAGTATTATGCACTCTTAACCTTGAGTCATCTCTTCAGTACATAAAAAGTTAATTATTTGACTTCTTATAATATTCTTGAAAAATATTAAATTTTTATAAATTTCTACAATTAAGTTGCTATCATTCTAAAGCAAAATCAGAACAATGTTTAGCAAAAGTATTTTATAAAAAAAAAACCCATAAAAATAAAAGACTATAGATTTCTGAAATAAGGTATGAAATACAATTCCTGTAAAGAAGTTGTGTACATAGTTAAAGTGTCAGCAAATGTGGAGATTGAGATCTTCCTGTTTCAGGGTAGAATTAATTCACATTTCATCTTTGATGGATATTCAGTCCACCTAACAGTCATTTCTTGTCTAGTGCTATGTCAGATATAACATCCTCA
This sequence comes from Arvicanthis niloticus, assembly GCF_011762505.2. Classification (NCBI taxonomy): domain Eukaryota; kingdom Metazoa; phylum Chordata; class Mammalia; order Rodentia; family Muridae; genus Arvicanthis; species Arvicanthis niloticus. The sequence continues at coordinate 42,167,133 of NC_047672.1, read as the reverse complement.
TAATAAGTAAAAATCTTTAGGATATGTTAACTTAACAAAACCCTAATTCTCTACCAATGGAAAGCCTATGAATGTTAACCAGATAACACCTGAGGACTACTGTCTGTCTGTGTTCCATTTCTCTGCTCTAACCACCAATGTATTTTATAATTATCATGGTGTATGATTTTGTTCTACATCTGCAAACCTTCATTACATTGTCTCCACAGTGAACCATAGAAGTTGGGATAACTTTCTGCTATTGCCCATGACTTGGTCACTCATACTTGACTCTGGGATGAGCTATCTCTTATTCTCCTTGAGGTTAAACTTGTCCTTTTTAATTTTGCTGTGTTCTTACTTATAAGGGTTATGCTTTAATTTCAATTAGATACATTAAAAGTTTTAGATAGTTAACAAAAGAAAGTGATCTAAGGTCACTTAGAATGACATATATATAAATCTGCTTATTAAAGCTGCTCAGTTGATTAATCTGTGCCATTGATACTGCTTTTTAGTGACCTATTGGATTTCTATAAAATATCCAAAATCAATTTTATAATCTTCAGACTAAATGAAATAAGAGAAACTACCCTTTCACATGTGGGGTGACTTACTCCTTTTCAATTTGATTATCTAGACTTGGTATTGACCATGCAGTGTGCAGAACTTATTTTACTCAGACAATAGTTTTATGCATCATTTTATTTCTTTTGAAAGCATTGTTAAACCTGTAGAAAGCAGACATGAGACATTCTGATACCAAAGATCAAGAGCAGCAGTAATGAGGGAGCATCTAACTATCTCAGAATACTTCCAACATCCTTGTGGCCTTTTTTTTTCATTGTTTTTTATAGTTTTTATATTGGACATCTTTTCATCTTCACAGTATTTCTAACAACCCAAGATTGACATATACTTTGATTAATCTGTCTCCTTCAATTTCTCAACAAGATCCTAACAACGAATTAAGGCTAGATTTCTGTGCATCCCTGGTTCTTTCTCCCCTGTGCTCTGACATTATGAGGACTTAACCTCCTCCTGGCTGATTGAGTCAACTTACAACACTGCTCAATAAAAGCACTCTAACATGGGATCAAGGACACCACAAAAAGACCTACAAAGTAAACAAACTTGGTAGAGGATATGCTAAGTCCTGCTATTACTTATATTATAGACGTACCAGGATGGATTGGTACCCATGAAGACTGTCCCTTCTCTTAGAAAAACGGGACAGGTGATAGGGTTGGACTTGTGAGGGTGGAAGAACATGGAAGGTGACTGTGATTTGGGTTGTAAAGTGAATAAATGAATAAATTAAGGATGAAAAAAGATGCCTTATCTCAACCCTGGCTTGTTAGGTACCTGACACTTCTTAGAGTTTTCAAAGTCCAAAGTGCTTAGAAGCATGAATACTCTTTTATTTATCCTAAGTAGTGACTTCCCAAAAGACAGCTTACTAGTTGATGACATTGATATATGGGTATCTAGAGGCAGTTGAATGAATGAGCAATATGCCTTCTTTCTCAGTAAGGCTACTCTAAATGATCCTTAGATCACTTTTTTTCTGTTAACTATCTAAAACTCTTATATGCTTTCTAGTTGAAATTAAAAGATAACATTTTTTAAATGCAAAAATGCACAGCCCTCACCTCAAAGGGATTGAGAGATACTTTTTTTTCCAAAGTCAAATATGGGTGACCAAAGCCCAGGAAGAAGGAGCTAGTTTTCCCAGATAGTGGTTATTAAATAATGAATGAATCAAATTAATAATGGTGATTGTTGAATAAATGAGCAGTATGCTTTCTTTCTATCCAGACTTTATCTCATAATATTTATGAAAAGATACAGTAAATGAAAAGAAGTATTTATTTTCTCTTAACTGAAACTAACTTCAACACTTAACATTCATTGCAGTTGTTTTTAGGAAATTCTCTCTCTCTGTGTCTCTGTCTCTCTGTCTATCTCTCTCTGTCTGTCTCTCTTTCTCTGTCTCTCTGTCTCTGTCTCTCTGTCACTGTCTCTGTCTCTCTCTCTCTCTCTCTCTCTCTCTCTCTCTCTCTCTCTGTGTGTGTGTGTGTGTGTGTGTGTGTGTGTGTGTGTGTATGTGGTTGTGGCTCTGCTTATTTTCCAGAGAAGGAAGAAAATAATATATTAAAATGAGATTCACTAGTGTTTTGTTATTAGTTCTGCATTTTTATTTCTTTCTGTCATTCACTATACTAAGAGGAACCAGATATCAGATTTAAAGTATATGAACACTTATATTATTTGTTTGACTCAGATATACATAGCTGTACTGTCATTCTTCATAATTTCTGTTGGCTAGAAATTAAAAATCTAATTGGAGTAAGTGCACATTTCTGCCCAGTCCAAATTCAGAGCACTCACTTCTTTCTTTTAAGATCATTAGTTTCCCACCAGGCCATTCTTTTTATAATAGTTGCAGAAGCATTCCAAGAAACACTAAAGCTGTCTGTATAATCATTGCAAAGAGTGACTTTTTTAGAGCTACTTATTTGTTGGAAAGTAACTAATGATCCTGGACCTTCTCCAGGCAACATACACATTTGGAATATTTATTTTTATTTAGAAAAACAAAACAAAACCCCATCTCTCTTTTCTTAAAGTAAAGCTGTCTTAGTTCACCTCATGCATGGACTTAATAAACTCTCCACAATAAAGAAGTGTTGATTATTGCTTTGCACAGTGGTAGCAGCCCCATTAGTCTCACTCCATAGCTTGAAATGGTCTTGTGCCAAATTAAAAATGTAGGTCATTCAAAGGACTAATGGTGCCACTTCAGCATGAAGTGATTTCAAGCTTACCAATATAGAGCAGCATTTCATCTTATTCTATTGTAAATTTTTTGCAATTACTTGTCATTTTTATGAAAGTATTTGTAATTGCTTTGTTAGAAACACATGCCTTGCATGTCCACCAGCTTCTAAAATGCTTAAAGCTGTAATTGCCAGTGCCTGATAAACTACTCTGAATTTTTTCTGTAATGTCATGGATTATTTTAAATTGCACATTATCTCCATGTGCATTCATTGAACAATAATTCTATTATCTCTGAATATATTCTATTTGAAAAGCAGCAAATAGTCAAGCAATTTAGGAAATCTGTGAATGAAAATTTTATTTTGATTTCAGTAAGGCAAGCCTGGTCAGAGTGACTTACATATTGACCAGTCTCATGAATTTCATGATAATAAAACATTTCACTCTCCCTTTCCCTCAGTTCACTTAGATTTTTATTATTATTGAGTGTTAAAATTTTAAATTTCAAATTATATTTTGGTTCATCAATAATACAATTTTATATTTCAAATATCAAAATTTTATAAAGATGCATAGAAAGAGAAGTACTTCTGGGTTTGTGTCACTGTTTCTTTTCTCTGATTCATTGTTAAATATCCTTTTTATTTTTAGGAACATCAATATATTATTGTATGTACTTATGCATGTTTGTAATATCTATACATATTTTCATTTTTAACACAAAACTAACCTGCCAGATTTATTATTTCTATTTAACAGATATATAACTGCCTATATTAATATTTGACTTTGAAAATCTGAATTGAAATTTATAACTGAAGATTTATTTTGTGATTTTATTTTGTTATACAATTCTGGCCGAGATTTTCATTTAATATTAAATTTGTTTCAGATCTATTGGAAAATAAATTATAAAGATAAAATTAAAAACTATTTAAATTTCAATATATTTGGAATTTTCACCTCATAGACATTTAGCTTAATTTTGTGAAAATGCATAGAATCCTAGTTTTTCTAGAAACAATTTTTGGAATACATCCTGCAAATCTCATGAAATATTAGGTGGTTAGTTTGAATATTTTTTTTGAAGCTAGTATTGACAGACTATTGCCATGTATTCAAGATTAACTAAGTGAATGTAATTTATACTCTATTGTCTTACAATATATTCTACTTATTTAATTTATTATACTTGCATAATTTCATGAAAACATATTATACATATTTACATTTCCCCATATTATCCTATGTCCCTGTAGCTTTTTTTTTTTTTTTTTTATAATGTAAAACCATTTAGTTCTAAATCAAATCACTTTCACAACAGCAGAAATCATTGGCTGGTCAAGGTATGCTGCCTTTCATGGTCAGATTTTCTTTGTCCTGGAGGTGGCAGAAAGGTGGAGGCCTAGGACACAGAAAACACAGAAGGGAAAGGCTGTGGAATGAGTGGTGAAGAATGTAGAGGAATGGCCCATAACGCCCAAGTTGGCTGTCTTGCCTCAGCTGCTGGCAGATGTATAGCCCTGTAATGTTCACAAAGGCCACATGTCACCACAGCTGTGCTACTGCATGCCCTGGGATGACTTTGCTGGTGCACACCTGGGTCATCCATTTCACCTGATTCCAAATGGTTTACTCCACTACTCACAACCCCTCTCTTATCTCCTTTGTGTTCATTGGCTTATGTTTTCCCTCTACTACTTAGGGCCATGCTACACTGAGGGATCTTACCAATTCTCTCTAGAACAGAGACACTCTCCAGGGGTCCCTGTGACTGGGAATTTCCAAGAGACAAAGAACATTTAAAATCTGTCAGGTACACCACAAAGTTGGTGGGTTATTCTTACCAGCTAGAGTTGTCAAACTGCCCTCCTACACAATCATTCAAACTGTATTAATTTCAACACTAACACTGGCATTGGTAGGTGAGGATTGTGCAATGACGGGGAGGCCTCTTTCACCATCCTCAAGGTCTAGGGTTCCATAGATTATACAGAATTCTATCTAGAAAAATTACCAGGCAAGGGCTTTCTCCCAGTTTCTGTTATTGCTGGGGCAGTGGGAGCTGGAGAAGTGAACAAAAGGGTCCAGTAGAAGCTCATCTTGATACCCTGCTGAGGTCTCCAGGAAGAGGTGACATTTCTAAGATGAGGCCTGACAGGCAGAGCAAGAACCATCTTAGCATGTGAACTGTTCTCCTGCCTGGCACCACAATCCCGCAATCAGATTCAGAGGAAACAGCTTATAAGTTCAGGAACAAATCAATGTGAGGAAGAATAAGGAATGACGACCACACTGTATCTCTGTGGTCCTTTCATTACAGGTCACCAGGGGTTGCTTGCTCAGGAGCCTCACGTGTCCCTGTGTTCAGCACACATTCAAGGAGTTTTCAGGTAAATCCATGAAGCCAGACCAACATCAGATAGAATCAGAGTCCCAGCCTCTGAGGGTGGTAGTGTTCTACATGCAGCTGGGCTGACCTGAGAAAGCCTCCAGTTTCTCTGGGCAAGTTCTGGGAGAGAATGACTCAGGCTTCTACAGCCTAGGGGCAGGGGTTACCCATCCTGCTGTTGCTGCATCAGCCCTGAAGCAGAGTAGTCAGTCTGAATTCAGCAGCAGTCTAGATGAGAAGGCTGATGGGAAATCTGAGCCAAATGACATTAGGGACAATCTTTTATCAGGAAGCCTGCAGGTCATTCAAGCTGCTTTCAATGGCCAAGACATTGAATAAGGTCCAGAGCCAAGCAAAGACCAGAGTCTCTGGTAAGGTCATGTGTGTCTTCAGCTTCTGCTGCTGCAATCGTCTTTCGTGGGCAGTAATTCTTATGTTTTTGCTGAGGAAGGGGAAGGTGGGAGGAGCAGGACTAGGATGTGGAAGGGAGTCTCTCGGGCTAGGGAGTGGAGGCCACTTAAAAAGGAGTACGTAAAGGATGACAGTAAGTTTCTGTAAATACCATTTCGTTCATCCCTTCATTTTTGTAATTTAAAGTTCTCGTGAAAGAAACTGTTTCTTTCTTCCCATCTCTTCCCAGTGCAGAGCTGGGACCTGCTGAGAAGGCTGGAGCAGGGCTTCACATTGCCACCCATGAGAGGTGATTCAACACAAGACCTGAGCTTATAGAAAATTATTTACAGCAGTGATGAAAGTGGGGGTTCCTCACCAACTAGTTTTGAGTTCCAAAGCTCTAATGGAGAAGCAAGACTCCTTGATGTGTTTCTGACCCTTGATCCCAGGGGTCAGGATTAAAGAAATCAAACACAGGAGTGGGTGTGGCATATCACCAGTCCAGAGTTGCTGCTGTGGATGTATACAAGGTCCTGTATTAGGCGATCAGGAGCCAGAACATGATCACCAGGGTGACTAACAGGAAGAGGCATCACAGGAACTGTTCATCCACATACTGGGGTTTTCCAGGGACAGCTGGAGGAGGCCGTCCATCATTTATGTTAAATGCTGTGGCAAATATCCCAAATGGAAATGCTCCGATTCCAAAAGACATCTGAAAGCTACCATCTCCAAATCCAAATCCTTGAAATCTGCCTCTGTTTTCTGGCTCTGGCATCTGGCCTGGAGGACGAGGAAGAGTCTTCTTTCTGGGATCCTACTGTCCAGTGCTGCCTCTGCCATAGAGTGGGATGACCTTGTCCCGGCTGATCCCAGCTTTACAAACTGGACATACTTGTCTGTTAGGTCTAGTCTCCAACCACTGATGTAAACACGGCCAGCTGATGAGGTGGCCACACAGTCTGATGAAGTTAAGATCAGAGATTGAGGATTGTAACTGTTACTGTAGTTTTAAAATATTATTGAGCTGCTGGAGCTGTGGCTTTCGGATTCACAGAATTAAGGACTCTTGTAAAGGACACAGAATCCAGGTACCCACATGCCTTCTGACAACAGTCTGTAGCTCCAATTCTCTGGAATATAATTAATTCTTTGACAAAAGAAACACATGAGTCATGTAAATAGATGAAGCTGACATAAATATATGCAGCATGAACAGTCATGCATATATTAAAAAGTTTAAATAGTTAAGAAATATTATTGAGTTATATATATATATATATATATATATATATATATATATCATATTTTAGGTGATTTGTAAAATTCTATACTATAAGCTACCTTCCTAGCAGTGAGCTTTATGTCAAGTTCCCTTCCCCACTATTTTCCTCATTTTCTGTCTTAAAATGTAAGATTCTTAGAATATTAAAACTGAACAAAAAAACTCTTACATGAAACATTTTGATTTTTCTTATTGTTTATGTCTTCAGTTTTCTTCCTGCATTTGGGACACATATTTTAACAGTTGCCGAACTTGTTGATATATTACATTATAAATCGTTCAAACTGCCTATGTTCTAGGAATAGATCAGTCTTTAAAAGTGCTAGCTTTTAAGCCTGAGAGTGTGAGTTCAATCCCTGGAACTCACATGGTACCAGGTAACAAACACGAGAAACTTGTCAGTTCTTGGCCCTCCACATGTATAACAGGGTCCATGCATGCCCCACCCCAACACATACCACAAGCAAATACACATAAAGTTATTTAAATGTAACTATTCTTAAAGTGTTACAATATTTTAAAATGTTTATTTATTTAATTTATGAGTGCCCTGCTGCATATACAACTGCCTGCCTGAAGAGGGCATCAGATTTCCCTATAGATGGTTGTGAGGCACCATGTGGTTGTTGGAAATTGAACTCAGAACCTCTGGAAGAGCAGCCAGTGCTCTTAACGACTGAGACAAATCACTATCCCCCATACAATTTTACATTCCTGGTTTTAGTTTTATGGTCCTTTCTCTTCCATATTTCTTCTTCCTCCTCTTCTTCTTCTTCTTCTTCTTCTTCTTCTTCTTCTTCTTCTTCTTCTTCTTCTTCTTTTTCTTTTGACTCTTCCTTCGCTCTACATATATTTCATTCCTTTCCTATTCTGTCTTCTCCATTATCTTTTTAAAATAGTTTGCTAATTATTTCTCCCCTCCTCTCCACTTGTAATTTATTCTGAAATGTGACATCACTATGTAGTCCTAGGTGGGCTAAGACTTGGTATATAACCAAACTAGCTTCCCCCTTCAGATCCTTCTAAGTTTCCATGACTTCAGATGATACAATTTTTTGGGGACTCCATTATTTATTTTAGTTTCCTATATAATGGTTTACTTGTAGCTTTACATATACCCAATTTTTTTCACTGTAGAAATGGTCTTAATGATGTTGACAGATTATGTTTTTAATAACTATAAATTATGTATTTCAAGTAAAACAACACAAACTATAATTTCTTTCAATATATATATTTCTTCTGGTGTCAAAAATGTTCTTGCTTATATTGAGTCAATTTATTTTCTGGATAATTTAGCTAATTTCAATATCTTGGTCCACAATTAACTGAAAAAAAATTTATTAAATGATTTTTGTGAGTAATAATTATTCCCAAAAGATCCTTGTAAATAATACTACTTACATGGAAAACTATTTACTAATTTTACACTGAATCACATTTATCAGTAGACTCCTAAGCAATAAGTATCCTGTAAGTTTCAGGAATTGAAATTCAATATGCCTAATACTAAGCCCTTAGTCTGCTCCCCTTTTGCAAATATTTTCTACTATTTTCTATACATCATGATTCATGAACTTCACTATTTCCACCATATTTCCACCAGTATCTGGAAACTATATCTACTATTACTTCATTTCTCTGAACTCTGCAATTGTTATTTCATCAGAGTAGTTCAAAAATGCACATTTTCTATACAGTGAACCTAACAGAGCAAACTAGGAACTCTCCTACTCAGTGATCTTAACTCCAAGCAACATAATAAATCTCTGAGTCCCTGAACCTAACTCAGAGACATGTAATAACTCTTGTCTCTTTGACCACTACAGCTATCAAAGGTTTGTTTTATTTACATAACATCTAGATCTCTATTTCTACAATAGGTAGTTTAATTTTTAAAATAGAAGGTTCCATGTTAAATTTTTCCTTCTTAGCTAAATATACAGTTTTGGTTGGTAAGTAGAACTTTATCCAGAATGCTGCTCCACATTTATATTTGGAAGACATACTATGTCCGAGGAGTAAAGTCCTTTTTATTCTTTCATATAATGTAAAATAAGTTGCTAACAATAATGAGGTAGGTGCTAATAAAATTGTTTGCAGTATGATGCTTTAAGCCTATGTTCTGTCTTTCTTTCATGACTATTATTCAGCATTATATATGAAAAAGACAATAGAACAAATTTCTCCTACATTGCTACCTGAGATTGTCAATGAAGGTAGAATACTAATTTCCCCCTTGATAAGTTTTCATACAACTTTTGTTTTTTCAGAAAGAGTATCAGTGACTTCAGAATTTATGCCTTCAATTTGGATATGTGCATGGTGGAATGTTAGTAAGGCCCTCTTTAAAAGGATTGGGAATTACCAAATGGAACCAAGGAATGCCTTAAAATGATCACCCTTTTTACTCAAAACCTTTCCCTGATTGCGATTTATATGCAACAGCTGAAACTGAAGAGCACAGTTTTGTTCAGTCGGAAGTTAGTAACTTGGACTACATTACAAGCATGCACCTGCCTTGCCACAGGCACCACATCCTTTGCAAAAATAGCAATGTTATATACATAAAAACATCAGAAAAGAACACTCAGAAAAGCTTGTTTTAATAGATGGTTAATGTATCAGTACCCAGTTTTTAGATGCAATTGTATCTAGTCCATGTTTTATTTTCTACATTTTATATCCACTACAGTTATTTTATAATATTGAAAATGACATTGACTTTCCAGACTCATAGGCATTTGTACTCTTATAGTTGGAAGTGAAGTTAAGGTTATTGTTATGAGACACTTGAGATAAAGTACTTAATCTAGAAACTGTGGTATTCTTTATATGTTATTATGAAATAAACAAACAAAATTTTCTACTGCAAATCAGGTTTCCAAAGAGTAGAGAAAATGCATAAACATTACTCTATCTGTATTATAGATCTATAAGATCTATAATATCTAAAATTATATAGATCAATATATTATAGATACAAAATATTGCAAATATCTATATCTACATTTTAGTATCATAGAACATAGACAATATAATACAGACTCTCAAACTAAACTCTCTGAATTCAAATCATGTTGTATTACTAGCTTGGTGCTTTTAAGTATTTACCTCTTTATTAGTGACTTTTCTTATCACTGTGGCAAAATATTTGTCCTGAAGTGTCTTAAGAAACAAAAAATTTATTTTCCTTATGGTATGGGAGATTTCATTGATTAAGGTAGGGGAGTAAATACAGCTGGCTACTGTCTGTGGCAGCAAGAATGTGAGTGATTCTTACTATATCGTGTTGGCAATCAGGTAGAGGACGAAAACTCAAGCCAGAACCACAGTTGGTGTCCTGCCTATCAGAAGATCAGTTATTCCAAAGAAGCCTCACCTCTTAAAGATTTATAGTTTTTTTTTTTCAAAACAGTGCCACTATCTGGCAAACGAGTCTTTAAACATGTGAATTTTTTTTTAAAAAAAAATTGCACTTCAAAATTATAACTTTCTGCATTTGTCCCTATAAGTTGATGATCTAAAGATGTTTAGTCCAATTTCAAATCCTCCAACCACAGTATTAAAATAATGACATTTCAAATCTCACTTTAAAAAGGTCTCTTCATTATAATCACCATTTTGGTAAGAAAGCAAGCAAGCAAGCAAGAAAGAAAGAAAGAAAGAAAGAAAGAAAGAAAGAAGGAAAGAAGGAAAGAAAGGAAAGAAGATGAAGTAGCACAGGTATGCTTCATGATGTCATAAACAAGAAGAAAGAAATGAAATACTGGGTCAAAACAAAACTAATATCATTTATGCAACACACCAAATCTTATTGCTTCATGTCTGATATATGAGGCTCATGAATGTATTATTGGAGCTCCTAGTGGCTCCAAGGATGTACATACCACAGTCTCATTTCCTTATAATCATCCTTTTGGGTTGGGTCCATTTGTTGTCTGTCTGCTGCTTTTCTCAGCAGATATCTTATACTCCAAGTGTCGCTGATTCAATGCGTTATCTACTGACACACAGGTTTCACTCACACAATTACATGCACACACCACTCAAATGCTCCACAAAAAAAGGGGATCCTGCTACACATTGTTTGTCCTCAGTGACTTTCTAGAACATTTCCTCAAGTGTCATGAATTTGTGATTCATGCATTCTGCATGCTTGAAAATATTGACACTCTTATGAACCATGACTGCAGTGGGCAAGTGTTTACATACTTGAATTAGTAAAAAACATATCCTTAGGCTGACATTATGCAGCAAGGGTGTGCTGTGGGTATCTTTTCTTTTCAAATTATTGTTTTCAAAATGGGTTTTAGTTTTACAGCCAGGAGTCTCACAAAGATGGGGTCTTGCCCCTAAGACTCTACTGATTGTCCTAGTGCTAAGTGCAATTTTCTGTTAATTGTGCTGTTAATGTCTTGAGCAATTACAGTTCCTTTGTCCTCATCCACCTTTTCTGTCCCATCCACAGCTTTAATTGCATCCTTGCTCATTTTGTTACAAAGATATACATTGCCTATATCTTTTTTATGTTTCTCATGGAAAACAAGCAAGCAAAAGCATTGGGCAATACCCATGACACTGCCAGGATAGATTTTTTGTATTGACACTTTCTCTGGCCAATAAAAAAAAATGGTTTATTACCCTGAAATTCAGCTTCATTCACATTTTTGGATGTAGTAATATAACTGCAGTTATAGTTTTCTAGAGTTTCTATAGCCTGAAGCTCCTAACTCTCCAATATTCTCAGAACATACAGAACATAGTGTTTCTAGAAAGTACAGTGACAAATATCATAGCAATAGCCCCACTTCTAGTTCCAGTTTTCTGTTTTGGTTACTTTACGTCTTTATGTGACCAGATACCCTACAACAGCAAACTTAATAGAGGGGACTCTCATTTTTTGTTTGCTTGTTTATGGTGTGAGAGATGCAGTTCCTCATGACAGAGAAGGCATAGATACCATCAAGACTAGTTTCTATTACATAGCATTTAGAAACAGAGTTCTTTGCTATATTGACTCAACAGTTGGGAAACTGATGAAACCAAAACCAGAGATGGGGCTAGGCTATAACCCATGATGCCTTTAACTCCTTTGATCTAGTAAGGCTCTATTTGCTGAAGTTTCCATGGTCTACCATAACAGTGTCACCATCTGGGAATCAAACATCCATACATTTCTTTATTTTACAATGAGGACAAAATTTTGTCTACATTATTCATTAAAGCTTTTTAAGTTAAGATCTAAAATGCCTGCTCTACCAGATGGCTGCTACTACTGCTACGCCCCATCCTCTTACCATTACTATTATTATTATTACTATTACTATTAATACCAGTACTACTACTATCACCACCACCACCACTATAACTTTAATAAGTTGTCTGCCATTTAGTTTAGTAGTTAGACATAGTATTTTGGGCATAGAATACACTTAAATATTAATGTAATAGTTTTAGATAAGAAGAGAAATCCACAGTATCTTATCAGAAAATTGTATCTTACTTTATCCAATGATATATTTACAACACATTTAATGCCTCATTAAACTCACTCAATTTAACTAAATTTTTAAGTTTCTAGTATTCAAACAAACTATGATAGACATGCTAAAATTTCTTGTAGACAGACAAATTATTTTTTATTGAACAACAATGTCCACTGCACTTTTTCAAATATTTTTGACTTTTGATAATGCTCAACTACCATATTTGTAAATTGGATCTCTTATCTACTGAGATAAGAGTTTTTTTCATTGAGCATTTCTTTAAGACAAAAAGACATTGTATGAGCACATCATTAGTAACAAAATCCCATAAAAACAACAAAAGTAAGATCAGAATACTAACTTTAATTCAACCAGAAATTATTTGTTTCTCAAAGTTGATTTTACTTAAGGGTGCATTGAAACATTAGTGTCCAAAATATGCATTATATGTTGAGTGCTGTTTTAAAAAGTTAATGAAATATGAGAGATTAATAAATTATTAATAGGCCTCTTGTGATGGTTCAGCTTGGTTCCCATACGAAATGGTAGTTTACAATCATGTATGAATTCATTTTCAGGCTATCCAGGACCTATTTTGAACCCTGGGTTCACCCAGCACAGATGTGGTGAACATACATAAATCAAGGCAACACTCATATATATAAATTAAATATATAAACAAATAGAAACATTTTTAAAATGAAAAGAAATGTAATCCAGACATAGTAGGTCATGCGTATAATCCCTACATAAGAAAATCTCAGTTAGGAACATAGTGATTCAAGTCAACTTGTGTTATATAATAAAAAAATATCTCAAAACAAGAGAAGGAAAGAATGGAAGGAAGGAAGGAAGGAAGGAAGGAAGGAAGGAAGGAAGGAAGGAAGGAGAGAAAGAGAAAGGAAAGATCATATTTAGTTATATGTATGGAGCCTTTCTGAGTTATCCTTTGTCTGTGATTGTATTCTAGTCACATGGTAGAAATTTAGTTAATTAGTTCATTGCAAGTCTACAAAGCTATGTTTTGATGCTGTAAATATCTTGTTTGAACAATAAAATATTTTGATCTTTGCTTGCAGATGAATTGTGTTATAGGCCAAGAAGAATCCATACCCATGTGCTAGCTTTGATTAATCACTATCTAATCATAATAGTTTGTCTTTAAAAGTGTTATACTTAAAATCTAAATCATTACATCATGATATTTTCGCTTACTAAAATTGCAAAGTAAAAACTACTTATAACTGTAATACCTTTTATATAATTATTTTGTTATATGATTATGCTAGTCATATATTATTTTCACACATTTTATTGACAGATATAGAATATCAAAAACTCAGGTGACAGCAGATACTGGTCTGAATGTGAAGAATGAGGAATACTCCTTCATTGCTTGTGGGAATGCAAGTTGGTACAACCACTCTGGAAATCAGTCTGGAGGTTCCTCAGAAAATTGGAAATACTCTGTCTGAGGACCCAGCTACACCACTCCTGGGCATATACCCAAAAGATGATCTATCATATGACAAGGAGACATGCTCCACTATGTTTATAACAGTCTTACTTATAATAGCCAGAAGATGGAAAGAACCCAGATTTCCCACAAGTGAGGAATGAATACAAAAAAAATTGGTACATTTACACAATGGAGTACTACTGAGCTATTAAAAACAATGACTTTATGAAATCTGCAGGCAAATGAATGGAACTACAAATATAATCCTGAGTGAGTAACCCAGTCACAGAAGAACACTCCTGGTATGTACTCACTGGTAAGTGGATATTAGCACAAAATGCTCAGACTACCCATGATATAACTCACAGATCATATGAGGCTCAAGAAGAAGGAAGACCAATGTGGATTCCTCAATCCTACTTAGGAGGCACAACAAAATAATTATGGGAGGTAAAGGTAAGGACAGATCTGGGAGGATGAGAAGAGGGAGGGGGATAAATAAAGTCACAGGATCAGGTGTAGAAGGAAACAGGGGAGAAGTACAGAGAATCAGGAAAGTCAAGAGTGGGGTATGGGGAACTGAGGGTAGTCACTAGAAAGTCCCAGATGTCAGGGAAGCAAGAGGTTTCCAGGACCCAACGAGGATGACATTAGCCAAAATAGTCAATTCAGGGGAGATAGAACCTGTAGTGTCCATATATAATAGTGGATAGGCACAGTCCCCAGTTGAAGAATGGGGCCACCTAACACCTTTAACCATTTTTTAACCAAGAATTGTCCCTGTCTAGAGAAAATACAAGGACTAAGAGTGGAGTAGTTAATGAAGGAAAGGCTATCCAGATACTTAACCACCTGGGAATCCATCCCATGGCAGACACCAAATCCAGTCACTATTGCTGATGCCAAGAAGCACTTGCTGACAGGAACCTGGTATAGCTGTCCCCTGAGAGCCTCTGCTAGAGCCTGACCAATACAGATGTCGATGCTTGCAGCCATCCATGAGACTGAGCACAGGGACCCAAAGAGAAGAGTTAGGGGAAGAACTGAAGGAACTGAAGGGGATTGCAACCACATAGGAAGAACAACAGTATCAACTAACTAGAACCCACAGAGCTCCCAGGAACTAAACCACCAACCAAAGAGTACATACATAGTAAGTTACCTCATGGATCCAGCCACAGATTTAGCAGCAGATTGCCTTATCTGGCATCAATGGGAGGGGAGGCCCTAGATCCTGTTTGATGCCCCAACATAGTGAGATGCTAGGGTGGTGAGGTGAGAGTGGGTAAATGGGTCAGGGAGCACACTCATAGAGACAGGGGGAGTGGGATGGGATAGGGGTCTTGCAGAGGGGAAACCTGGGAGGGTAACAACATTTGAAATGTAAATCAATAACCAATAAAAACAATATTTTAAAAAGGCTTCGTGGCTTATTCTTCTCTCTATTTTCTGATTTTTGGGATTACAGGCACTTCTCACCATGCCTAGTGGTGTTATTATTAACTCAATGAAATACATTAAAATATTTTTATTAGTTTTGTTTAAAAAAAAACAGTTTCATGAAACTTTCAGTACATGTACTACTAATGTTCCAATTGGGTTAGGTACATAGTTGTCAACTGTAACTTATTAAACCACATGAAAAGGAGAAAGAATAAGACAAAGAGGAGGTTGGACTAAGTCTAGTCCATGCTTGCACTTTGGTTAGTGGTTCAGAATCTGGGATCCCTGAAAGGTTCATGTTATTTGCCTCTGTTGGTTGTTCTGTGAAATCCTATCCTCCAGGACCCTCAATCCTTTCTAAAACTCTTCTACAAGACTTCCAGAGCTCCATCAATGTTTGCCTGTGGCTCTCTGCATCTGTTTCTATTAGCTGCTGGGTAGAGCCTCTCAGAAGACTTTTATTCTAGGCTCCTTGCTGGAAATACTACAGAATATCATTAATAGTGTCAGGGGTTGGTTCTTGGCTCTCAAGTTGGTCTAGTCATTGGTTGTCCATTCCCTCAGTCTGTTTTATCTTTGCTCCTGAAATTCTAGTAGGTAGGACAAACTTTGGATAGAGGTGACAAGGCATTTTTTTTTGTGTGTGCTATAATTCAGCCTCCATATATGAAGCAATTATTTTTTGTAAGCTCACATTAAAAATAACATTAATCCCTGTACTTAAGGACTAGTATATTTTTATAATTTGAAGGTTTCAAAGTGTCAAACTGAAGTATTGTCATTTGTTGTCTTGTGTAGTTAAAAAGAAAAAAATGTGCATTTTCCAACAGTATAAGGATTGTCAAATATACTACTTGAAGAATGTCAATGACCCAAGTGATTCTGAGTCTAAGTAAGTTCATGAACTCAAAACGAAGTTCATGATTCTGCCCAGAAAGGAGAACAGAATTATTTAAATAAAACGGCAGCTCTGTGGGTAATAGTAGCAGCTACTTTTGTTTAGAGCAAAAGATTTTACAGTAGTAAAACAAATTTAATGGACTAGTTCACTTTGTTTCAATCATGCTGTTAAAGTTTACTGTTGAAATGCTTCCTCTGTAGGAAATAACCATCACTTGAGTCTATCTGCAGTCTCTGTCCTACATCACAGCAGGACAGGTTGCCCCCTCAGAAAGATCAAACTGTAACAGTACAGTGGATTTCACACAACAAAAGCAGTTATATATTTTTTAAAGTACTTTAAAACGTTCTACTATAGGAATGAAATTAAAAACCTATGATGATTAATTTTATTTATTTAATCCACCTGAATAAGTTTTGAATTGAAGACTTAAACTATAAGAAAAAAAATAAAACAAAAACAAATTGCAAAATTGCAGTCAGGTAAAGCATTAGGTATAGCCCCTATTCTTTATATCTCGTATTCATTAACTTTTAGAATTCTTATCTAATTAGAAAAAAGTCAATTAATATATATTTGTCTGGAAAGTAATTTATCTTTTAACAACAACAGCATTTTGAAATAATTCCTTTAAACATTAGTATGTTCTTGTTTCAGATTCACAAATAAGACAGTCATTGTCTTTTCTAAGTGGAGAAAATTTTTTGATATACATAGATTTTTTTTCTCACTTTATTCATGTGAATATTTTATTTTCCTAACCCTTTTGTATCTTTTCATCTTTTTCTTTATTATCTTTCCTATAATCTCCTTTCCTCTTGTTAAAAGCTTATACACATCTCAAACCAATGCATGGAAAGAATATATACCACAATGAATTATACCAGGCCACACCCACCCACCCACACACACACAAACACACACAAAGACATACATACATACAACACACACAAACATATACATAAGCATAATTACACAGACACATACACACACCCCACTCACTCACATACACTAATTAGATTAGGATCCTACACAGATAATACAAGTATTCAAAAATATCAGCTTATCTTATGGTTGTTTTTAAATTTTTTTGTTACTGTTAAAAGTCATCGAGACTACACATAAAGTTTACTTTTAAAGTTAGAGACTAGTTTTAATTTGCATAATATTGAGGATGTCAGAAACTTTAGCCTCCTATCCTGTGAGGCATTGAAATTTATAGAAACATTTCCTGAGTGACTATTTCATAGTTGAGCAATAGAGAAAGTAGATTTTTATCTCCACTTATACACAGGAAAAAGTGGCAGTTTTCATTTATTCATTTTTAGAGACAAAACTTTCACTGTAGATATAGTGTGAGGAGAATCCTCACTGTAGATAGAGATAGTGTGAGGAGAATCCAGGGTTTTCACACTAATCTTTTGGAATGCAAATGAATCCCTGTAAGTGCCTGATAAACTCTGCTTCTCCTGAGATTAGGATGCAAACTTATCTCTAAGAACTTTGACCTCACTTTCTCTTGAAATGTAAACACATGCCAACAAAGAACTTTCTGAACTTTACTCATTATCCTGCAGTTGTGAAGTGTTTACCCAAGGTTTGCAGTCTGATATCCAGTTTTCAACACTGTTTGTTCTTAAGTCTCCATCACTGCACAGAAAAATGTGGTTTTTTTTTCTGTGCTCTAGATTTATTACTCATCAGGAAATTTTAAACAATTATGACAGTGTGATTAATGTGATCCTGATATGCTCAACAGAAATAAAGATGGAGAATGAGCAAATTGTAAGGCCTCAATTCAATGAGCATTTAAAAGTTAATTTATCACTATAAAAGTCACCCAGATCAAGTGCTATGAACTAGGGAAGCCTTTGCCATGTTATTTCAATTCAATTAAAAACATTGCCCTGATCCAGTAATCTACTCTATTTTTCATACATTTAGAAATTCTATGAAGCAGAATGTCCTGGAGATACTGTTTTCTTTTGTGTGTATTACCTTTATACAACATTATTTTTGTGAAAATTATATGAATTGTGCTTTGACAGTGCTTTTGGTATCTCTTTCTACCTCTTTAATGTTCTGTACCCTATGGGAAAGATAGTAATCTTTTAAATCACTCCCTACACACATATATATGCATAAATATTTTATTGTATGCCCAAGGAATATGTTTATATATGTTTGTATACTATGTTTAAGAAGTAGACTTATACAGTGTTTAGGATTGGCAAATCTTAAGCATGGGATCTAAACATAAGCCAACAGGCTGGCAAGGGATTTGATACTGTAGTCTGCACACTGAACTATTCTCTGGCTGGGAAACTGCAGTTTTTAACTTTCACAAACATCCACTGATTGAATGAGTTCACTTCAGTATTATGACTAATCAACTTTCTGAAAATTTAGCTGATTGTAGATATTAAACTTGTGCAAAATGATTTCTTCTGAACACCTACACTCTTTTATTAAATGATGGCATTGTAGATTAACTAACATATAAATTTTTTCATCTCAGGACAGTGGCAAGTACTCCTTCTGAGAAAATAGATGTAAATGTTATAGTTTTAATGGAAAATATCCTCAATAGGCTAATTTACATAGACACTTGGTCTCTAGTAGGTGGTGCCATTTTTGGAGGCTGAGGACCTAGAAAGAAATAATTGAGATTGAGGTAGAATGTCAGGTGTGCCCTTATGAGGGTTATAACTTATGTCCAGTTCCAGTCTATATGCCATGTTATCCAAGGCTTGTGAATATTATAAATGTGTTTTCTTCTGTCCTTCCTCTTTCTTTTCCTCATTGCTCTTGGTTTGTGAGTACACTTTGCTGGCCAAGATATAAAGGGAAATACAACAACTATGTTAGTAATAGTTGTAATGTGTTAGGTAACAACAAAACCATCTCCTAATCACTGAAATCCTTCACCTATCTTATTATTTACCCCATTTCAAAGATAAACAAAGTCACAAGAGATTTAAATGTTAGCTCTGGTCACATGGCTGTCATGTGAAAGAACTAATGTTTGAACCCAGAGAGGTCAAAGAACCTTCATTAGTCACCACTAAGTGATCACATTTTCGGTAATTAAGCTACTTAACCAGTCTTTGGATTGTTAAGCTAGAAAGTATTGTAACTAGCCTAGATACAGAAAAATAATATTCAACTACATTTTAAAGACACAACATAGAAGTTACTAGGGGTAAAATTTGAGGATTACTCATTGAAGAAACAATTATGCATGAATGACATATTTAATATTTTACCTAGAATTTTGTAGAATATACTGTGGGGCAATCTTTTCATCATTTAAGAGTGTCCATCTACAGAGCTACTAAAGTGAGGGTAGATTTAGAGGTGTTGAGTAGGGAGTGAAGAGACTGGCAATTGAGCTAAAAACATATTAAAAACTAGTTAAGGGTGTTTTATCTGCAGATCTGGCTTGCTCCTGGTAGCATGGTCCACCTGGAGCTTAAAACGAGTAGTACAAAGTACATGCTACATAATTCCATGTACTGCCATACTATTTAGATTTTAAGAAAAATTCACTTAAAACAGAAAATAAAAGCCAAGGAATATGTACTATTATAGATGCTGTAAGTTGAGTTTAGTAATAAAAGTAAGGAAATGTTGAATAAAAACTAATAGGCAATTGTAAATATGAAAAGATCTAACACAATGGCTGTTTTCCTTACAACAGAGAAGTGACTCCTTGTAATTTACATCTCTGAAAGTAATATTAAACATCTCTAGTCATATTTTTAATGTGAGAAGATTAGAAACTAATAAACTCCACTGCAGATATTTGTCATAAAAATCATCAAACAACAGTTAAGTCTTCCTTCTGGCATCATTAACTACAGCTTAACTCATTCTTCCTTAAAATTAGTTTTTACTTTTAATTTAACTACAAAATTATACATACAAAAGTCATATAAATATATTATATTTCATTTACAACAATAAACATGCAATGATCTCATAATTAGGATATATTACTTTGCATTATCAAACACATTCTTTCAAGTGATTTAAAAAAGTTTAGACAAGTAAAATCTATGTGCTCTGAAACTACAAAGATTATGCTCTCTTATGCTTAAAGCTTATTTTTTATTCATGAGGGCAAGTACACTGATTATGAGCGTACAAGCCAATATATGTGTATGTGTGTGTGTGTATGCATAAATATCTAAAAAAAACCGTCATCATTCTACTTTTTTTTGCTGTTTAAGTGTTCATGATTTCAGGTCTGATTGTCTTTTATTGAACTACCAATTAAGAGACTTATCTGTGGAACACAGTGACTCTCATCTCTCCCCACTTTGCTGCAGTTCATTGTACAGAGGTGTGATCACAGGAGGTTTTTCTCCTGCATTATTATGCCTATTGATATTGCCATAATTTAGAACCTGTTTATCCCGTCATGCCTATGTTTCCAATTGTGGTTTACTATGATGGTCTCCATTTGTTGTAAAAAGAGTCTTCTGAGATAAGGAATAGTAGCTACATTTATCTGTGGTATAAATATAAATTGGAGAATATAGGTAGAAAATATGATGATCTAGCAAAGTGGCGATAGTAAATTATTTTCTAAGATCTATGACCTTACTTGCTCCAAATAGTTGGATAGATTTCTAGTACCAGACATGGTTCCTCTTGAGTACACCTTAAATCTAATTAGACAGCTGTTAGTTACCATAACCATGTGAATGCCATTAATTACACCTTTGCACATAGCTACAGTTCTGTTTATTTCTGTGGTTCATGAGTGGCACAGCTGAGTAGGATTGTTAATTGCTGCCTTTTTTTTTTTTTTTTTTTTTTTTTTTTGGCAGCCTGCATAGTATATTCTGGTAATTCTGGTGAGCTAGACCTAAGGGGGGAAAAAACGGATTTCAGGTTAGACCCAACTTGAATCATACATACATGTCTTATGGCTTAACTGTGCGGTGCTGTTAACATTAGGGCATATCTGAGAGAGAACCAAGGGCAATAGTCATGTTATACAATGTTTTAGAAACCACTTGCACTACCCTAGCCAAATATGCTAAAAGAGAATTTTCCAGACTGGTTCTAGTGTTTCCTAGTTCATGGTTCTGGTGGGTAGCATTATCATCTCCAATGGTGACATAATTTCCTTTAAGGCAGAATATCTGTGTGTGTGTGTGTGTGTGTGTGTGTGTGTGTGTGTGTGTGTGTGTGTGTGTATTTCTAATAACACCCTCGTTACTTCATGTTGTGTATTCACATCTGAATATTTGGTGCTAGGCATTACAAACAGAGATCACACAATAATTTTCATTCTAGGACTATTTATTTAATTGAGAATTTCATGATTTATTTCTCTTTAACGCTGAATAATATACCATTGTATACACAGGCATTTCAGTTGTTTTGATTTCCTAGCTATCATAAATATGGTGGTTATGAACATTACAGTACATGTATTTGTGGGGTAGGATGTTGAGTCCATTGAGTGGTGTAGCTGCGTTAAATGGTAGTCTTATATTTCTTTTTGAGGATTCTCTACATGCAATTTTTCAGCAGGTCCACCAATTTGTATTGTAATATGATTTAGAATATTTGTGGTCATTATCTCCTTCAAAATAGCTTCATTAGCAGCCTTTACAGAACAACATTTGTAGCTGGAGCCACATGACTGCTAATTTTACAGTGATAATTACTTTTTTCCTCAGTGATTTATTTAATTATTTCCTGCTTTTCCTTCATATAATTTTTGTGACCTCTTAACTTCTATCTTCTGTCACTGAAGTAACTTAAATGCTTTTTCTTTTCAGTCTTAGAACAGTTTTTATCTTATTATTATTTTATAATTATCTTTAATCTTTTTTTAATAGTCCAGTAATTTTTTCTTCCCTGTCTATCCTCTGACAGTTCCTCATCATATTCCTCTTCCCCAGTCTTCAAGAGGCTAGCCCCTTCAAGCCTGCCAGGCCTCCCCATTTGCTAAGGCTTCAAGTCTCTTGAGGTTTAGGTGCATCTTCTCTCACTGAGGCCTGACTATGCAGTCCTCTGCTGTATTTGCATAGGGGGCCTTGTATCAGCCAGTGTATCATGCCTGCTTGGTGGCTTAAGGTGGGGAGGGCAGAGAGAAAAGGGGACCTGGGTGGGGAAGCGGTCAGGGAAGCGAAAAGGGAAGCATGATCAGGTATTTGTTGGGGGAGGGAACAGGAGTGAAGGCCTGAGAGCCAACAGAATAAATGGAAACAGGCAACCTTGGGAGGTAGAAGGTAGGGGATCCTCTAAAATCAATTTTTCTTTAACTCATTCTTTTATTGTGAAGGAAAGTGTTTTCTTTTAATAAGTAAAGAATTTCTTAGATTGAAAATCTACTGTGATATAGAAAACAACTGTTTTTTTTTTTTCTCAATTAGCAGCTATCTAGACTTTGTTTGGATGTTTATATACATAGTGAAACATTTTTATATGAATTATTCATTTTTATAATTAACAAGACAGATTCAGTACAAACTGTCTTGACCATTAGCATTCTTGCAGTTGGAATAAAGTATTAAAATTCTAACTGCATACTAAACTAAACTTTCTTACTTTATAAATTAGGCATGTTAGGAATGACAAAATAATAAGTGTTATTTTTCTTATAAAACTGAACTAATTTTTTTTAGTTTGTTAGACAAATTCCTTCACTTATGTGATCATTTTGTCTCAGCCTGATGTATTATGGGTTTACAAGAATCATATTTGGCAACTGAAGCATTAATAGAGATACGTCAATATTTTTAGAGAAGAATATTTTTAAGTGTACAGTTTTTAGAAATCATTGTGGCTCCTGAACCATTCAGGTAAGCTTTTTTCCTATACCCATCTTTCTTGCTTAAGGCTTTTAGTGAAGGCCAACCTGCCCTGAGAGGCCTGCTAGCTCAGGCAGACCTCCATTCTCCTGCCACCTTGCTGCCCACCTTCATCTGGCCTTTAAAGAGGAAACAAACAGATTTATTAAAAATATACAGGAAAATATAATTAAATAGGTAAAATAAATAAATAAAATTGTGCAAATTGAAATAGAAGCAATAAAGAGAACACAAACTGAGGTAATTGTAGAGGTAGAAAACGTAGAGAAGAGAACAGGAACAACAGATGCAAGCATCATCAATAGAATACAGGATATGGGAGAGAGAATCTCAAGGATAGAAGGTACAATAAAAGAAATCGATACATCACTCAATGAAAATGTTAAATCTAAACAAATCCTGACACAAAACATCAGTAAATATGGGATACCATGAAAAGACCTAACCTAAGAATAACAGGAAAAGGAAAATAGAAAGAGGCCAAGCTCCTAGGCCCAGAAAATATTTTTAACAAAATCAAAAGGGAAAATTTCCCAACCTAAAGAAATATATGTCTATAAACATACAAGAAGCTTATAGAACACCAATTATAATTGACCAGAAAAGAAAACCCTCCAACCATATAGGAAACAAAACACAGAATATACAAAACAAAGAAAGAATATCAGAAGTGGCAAGGGAAAAAAGGTTAGGTAACATACAAAGGCAAATCTATCATAATTACACCCAACTTCTCAAGAGAGTCTCTAAATAAAAACTAGAAAGCCCTGGAAAGATTCCTTGTAACCTTTAAAAAATCAATGGATGTAAACCTAAATTACTATAACCAGCAAAACTCTAAATCATCATTGATGGAGGAAACAAGATAGTTCAAGACAAATCCAAATTCAAACAATATCTATCCACAAATCTTGCCTTACAGAAAATATTACAAGGAAAACTTCATCCAAAAGAGGATGGCTATATCCAAGAAAACACAGGAAATAATTTCATACCAGCAAGACAAAGAAAGAACGCATACACACACACACACACCACCACCACCACCACCACCACCACCACCACCATCAAAATAACAGAAATAACGATCACTGTTTATTAATGCTTCTCAATACCAATGGAATTAATCCCCCAGTAAAATGACATGGGCTAAATGAATGAATGTGAAAACAGAATTCATCATTCTGCTACATACAAGAAACACACCTAAGCAATAGATATTGACCTTATGTGATTGTAAAGGACTGGAAAAAATTTTCCAAATGAACAGACCCAAGATGCAAGTAAAGTAGCCATTCTAATACCTAATGAAATATACTTTGAACCAAAATTTTTCAAAAGAGACAGAGAAGGACATTTCATACTTATCAAAGAAAAAAATCTACCACAATAATATCTCAATTCTGAACATTTATGCCCCAAACAAAAGGGCACCCACATTTATAAAAGAAACATGGCCAAAGCTTAAAATGCACACTGAACATTAAGAGTGGGAGATTTGAGCACCCAGATAAAAAATAAGTAAAGAAATAATGAAAGTAATAGACATAATGAATCAATTATACTTAATAGATATCTATAGATTATTTTACCAAAACATAGAATATACTTTCTATAAAGCACCTCATGGATCCTTAGCGAAAATTAGGGGTAAAGTTTGTCACAAAGCAAGCATCAATAGATACAAGAAAATTAAAATAATGCCATGTGTTTTACCAGACAACCATGGATTAAATCTGGACTACAAAAACAAAAGAAACACCAGAAAGTCTACATACCAGTAGAAATTTAATAACTCTTTACTAAATGACCTCTGGCTCAGTAAAGAAATAAAGAAATAAAAGACTTTCAGAAATTCAATGAAAATGAAGGTACAACATACCCAAATCTGTGAAACACAATGAAAGCAATGCTAAAAGGGAAGTCCACAGCACTAAGTGCCTTTATAAAGAAATTAAATACTTCTCATATCTGCAATTTCAAAGTAGACCTGAGAGCTCTAGGGAAAAAGATGCAACACCAAAAGAAGAGTAGAAAACAGTAACTAATCAAAATCAGGGCTGAAATCAATTAGTCAGAAACAAAGAAAACAATACAAAGAATCAATGAAACCAAGAGCTGGTTCTTTGAGAAAATCAACAAGATAGAAAAACACTTAATCAACCTAAACAAAAAAAAAAAAAAAAAAAAAAAAAAAAAAAAAAAAAGAAAGACAGTATTCAGATAAACAAAATCAGAAAGGAAAAGGAAGGCATTACAGCACACACTGAGGAAATTAAAAAAAAAAAAAAAAAAAAAAAAAAACTTACTTCAAAAGCCTATACCTCAACAATTGGAAAAGCTGAATAAAATGGATGATTTTCTGGACATATACCACTTACCAAAGATAAATCAAGATCAGGTAAATTATTTAAACATCCCTATAACCCCTAAAGAAATAGAAGCACTCAACAAAAATGTACCAAACCAAGAAAAGCCCATATGAATTTAGTCTAGAATTCTACCAGATTTTCAAAGAAGAACTAATACCAAGACTTCTCAAACAAGTACAGAAAATAGAAACAGAAAGAACTCTGCGAAGTTCATTTTATGAAGCCATAGTCACCCTGATACCTAAACTACACAAAGATACAGTAAAGAAAGAGAAGCTCAGATCAATTTCTCTTAAGAACATTGACCAATAAAATATTAACAAACTGTACCCAGAAACCCATTAGAACATCATCTATCATAGTCAGGTAGGCTTAATCACAGGGATGAAGGGATGCTTCAATATTTGAAAATACATCAAAGTAATGCTTATAATCTTTAAATAAGGTAATCTTATAAAAATATTGAAAGAAAAATCACATGATACTGTCATTAGGTGCTGAAAAGGCCTTGGAAATATCTAACACCCTTCATATTAAAAATATCAGAGAGATCAGGCATATAAGGCACATACTAAACATAATCAAAGCAATAGATGCAAGCCAGTAGCCAACATACCTAAATGGGGAGAAACTTAAAACAATTCCACTAAAATCAGGAGCAAGATATGGCTGACCACTTTCTCCTTATTTATTCAATATAGTATTTAAATTTCTAGACATAGCAATAAGATAATTAGAAGAGATCAACTAGATATATCCTGGAAAAGAAGATATCATATTATCACCATTTGTGGATAATATGTTAGTATACATAATCAACTCCAAAAATTCTACCAAAGAAATCCTGCCAGTGATAAACACATTCAGCAAACTGGCTGCATACAAAATTAACACAAAGAAATCAGTAGCCCTCCTTTATACAAATGATAAATGGGCCAAAAGACAAATTAGGGAAACAATGTTCTTTACAATAGTCATGCATAACATAAAATATCTTTACAAAACTTTAACCAAGTAAGTGAAATATCTCTATAAGAAGAATTTCATATCCCCAAGAAAGATATTGAAGAAGATATCAGAATGTGAAAAGATATCCTATGCTCATGGATAGGTAGTATTAGCCTATTAAAAATTGCCATCTTACCACAAGCAATCTACAGGTACAATATAAAACCCATCAAAATTCCTACACAATTTTTAAAGACCTTTAAAGAGCAATTATCAACTTCATAAAGAAAAATAAAAACCCAGGATAGCAAAAAAACAATCCTAGACAATCAGAGAATTTCAGGAGGATTCACCAACCTTGATCTCAACCTGTACTATAGAGCAATAGTGATAAAAACTGCTTAGCATTGGTACAGAAACAGACAAGTTTATCAGTGGAATATAATTGAAGACCTGTATGGTTGTGGGTCCATGTCCAAGAGCAATTATCAACTTCATAAAGAAAAATAAAAACCCAGGATAGCAAAAAAACAATCCTAGACAATCAGAGAATTTCAGGAGGATTCACCAACCTTGATCTCAACCTGTACTATAGAGCAATAGTGATAAAAACTGCTTAGTATTGGTACAGAAACAGACAAGTTTATCAGTGGAATATAATTGAAGAACTGTATGGTTGTGGGTCCATGTCCACCGGCCACTGGGCACAGAAGCTTGGGGAGGCAGAATGCTGAGAGATTGACTGCACTTATCCCACACAGTCATGGGACAGATGCTAGACTGGAGGGAAGCAGTGAAGCACCTTTGCAGGGGTGGGAATGTGCAGTCTGAAATTCGGGAAAGCCAGAGCTGGTATTGGAGAGGCCTAGGCCTAAAATGAGGGCAGAGAAATGTGGTTCTAAGGCTCTTGCACATCAAGGCTGTGAGTTGCAGAAGAGTATAGAATGAAGTCGGCCCACATATGCATCTAGCCTGGGGCTTGGGGCAAAAAGGAGAGCTTCAGCTAGTCCAATAGGGAAAGTCTTGGGCTTAATGGGCAGGCTTGGTGGATGTTGTTGCTGGGAGCACAGGAAGGCCTTCTATGGGAGATTAGGCTGCATCTCTGTAGGTGAAGGCATTTTCTTTGGCTCTTTAGAGTGGATCTCAATGAAAAGAAAAGGCCCATGGTTTTAAACAGTTTATTGTCATGGTGTAAAAAGTAAAACCATACCCCGCTTCTCAAAGTGGAGCAGAGATTAAATACCTTTTGCAGGGAGGAATGTCTAGGAAGGGAAGCTTATTTGCAATGCCCTCCAGGCCTCTGGGTACTTCATTAGCATGGAGAACCCTGATTTGAGCCTACTTGACTATGATCATTTCTCTTTTCCTATTGTCTTGGTCTGAGATGTTAGGGATAGACTCATCTGCATGTGGAAGTGCTTGGGGCATTGCCCTTACATGACTGATGACCACAAATCTCTATGTGTGTGTCCATTCAGGATCTTCAGGGATTTAGATAGTCCTTGCCAGGCTTAGTCTCATGGTCCTTGGCCATTCTTATCTCCTTGTACAAAGCTCAAGTCCATGTGGATCAAGGAACTCCACATGAAACCAGATACAATGAAACTAACTGAAGAGAAAGTGGGGTAAAAGCCTCAGACATTTGGACACAGGAGAAAGTTTCCTGAACAAAACACCAAAGACTTATGCTCTAAGATCAACAATAGGCAAATGGGAACTCATAAAATTACAAAGATTTTGTAAGGCAAAGGATACTGTCAAGAGGAAAAAATGGCAACCAACAGATTGGTTAGACTCTGGAGAAGCAAATAACCGTATTAAAATAGGGTACAGAGCTAAACAAAGAATTCTCAACTGAAGAGTATCGAATGGCTGAGAAGTACCTAAAAATAATGTTCAACATCCTTAGTCTTCAGGGAAATGCAAATCAAAACAAACTTGAGATTCCAATTCATACCAGTCAGAATGGCTAAGAACAAAAACTCAGGTGACAGCAGATGCTGGCCTGGATGTGGAGAAAGAGTAACACTCCTACATTGTTGGTGGGATTTCAAGCTGGTACAACCACTCTGGAAATCAGGCTGGTGGTTCCTCAGAAAATTGGACATAGTATTACCTGAGGACCCAACTATACCACTACTTGGCATATACCCAAAAGATACTCCAACATATAACAAGGACACATGCTCCACCATGTTCATAGCAGACTTATTCATAATAGCAGAAGCTGGAAAAAACCCAGATGTCCTTCAACAGAGGAATAAATATAGAAAATGTGGTACATTTACACAATGAAGTACTATGCAACTATTAAAACCAATGACTTCATGAAATTCTTAGGCAAATGGATGAAACTAGAAAATTTCATCCTGAGTTAGGTAACACAATCACAAAAGAACACACATGGTATGCACTTACTAATAAGTGAATATTAACCCCAAATCTCAGAATACCCAAGATACAATTCACAAAGTACATGAAGTTCAAGAAAAAGGAAGTCCAAAGTGTGGATTCTTCAGTCCTTCTTAGAAGGGAAAACAAAATACACACAGGAAGAAGTACAGAGAAGAAATGTGGAGCAAAGCCTGAAGGAAAGGCGATCTCATATGCAGTCACCAAATCCAGACACCATTGTGGATGCCAAGAAGTGCTTGCTGACAGGAGCCTGATATAGCTGTCTCCTGTGAGGCTTTTCCAAAGCCTGACAAATACAGAGGTGGATGCTTGCAGGCAACCATTGGACTGATCACAGAGTCCCATTGGAGTAGTTAGAGAAAGGACTGAAGAAGGAGCGGAAAGGGTTTGCAACCCCATAGGAAAAACAATATTTTCAATCAAACAGACTCCCCAGAGCTGCCAGTGACTAAACCACCAACCAAAAGTGCACATGGAATGATCAGTGGCTCCATTCACATACATGCAGAGGAAGGCCTTGTAAGGCATCAAGGGGAGAAGAGGCCCTTGGTCCTGTGAAGGCTTGATGTCTCAATGTAGGGGAATTCCAGGGTGGGGATGCAGGACTAGATAGGTGGGTGGGGTAGGACCTTCATATAAGCAGTGCAAGGAGGGATGGAATATGGTGTTTCAGGAAGAAACTTGGAAAGGGAGCAACTTTTGAAATGCAAGTAAAGAAAGTATCCCATAACAGAAAAGAAAATAAGTGCCTTACTGGCCTGCTTACAGCCTTGTTTATTGAGGAACTTGCTTAATTAAGATTCCCTCCTCTTAGATAATTCTAGCTTCTGTCACTTGACATAAAATAGTTTGTACAATGGTAAAATAAATACATAAATAATCAATTAAATAAATATGAAGACCCCCAAATAAAACAGATACAGTCTAGTTCATAGAAGCAAAAGTGGGAAATAGTATTGAATACACTGGTACAGAAGATAATTTCCTGAACTGAAAATCAATAGCTCAGACTCTAAGACCAACAATTTATAAGAGAGATCTTATAAAACTGAAAGGCTTCTGTAAGGCAAAAGACACAGCTAATAGGACAAAATGGCAGGCTACAGATTTATAAAGTATCTTCACCAGCCCTATATGTGACAGAGGGACAAAATCCAAAATTAAAAAGAAAAAAGAATCTCAAGAAGTTAGATACCAATAATTCAAATAACCTAATTTAAGAAATAGAGCACAAAGCTAAACAGAATTATCCACAGAGAAATCTCAAATGGACAAGAAGCACTTAAAGAGATGTTCAAAGTCAATAGTCATCAGAGAAATGCAAACCAAACCAATTCTGGAGCTCAATCATACATGCACCAGGATAACTAAGATAAAACTGTCAAGAGATAGCACATGCTGGTGAGGATGTACAGCAAGGGGATCAGTCCTCCATTTCTGGTGAGAGTGAAAACTTGGACAACCACTTTGGTAATCAATTTGTCAGTTTCTCTGAAAACTACCTCATGACCCATATATACCACTCTGGACATATACTCAAAAGATACAGCATGATCTGACAAAGACACTTTCTCAACTATGTTCATAGCAGCTTTAATCTCAATAGAGAGTCTCAATAGAGAGAAACTGGAAATAACATAGCTGTCCCTTAACTGATAAATGGATAAAGTGTGGTATATCTACATAATGGAATACTGTCTAGATATTAAAAACAAAGACATCATGAATTTTGCAGGAAATTTATGATTCTTGACAATATCATCCTGAGTGAGGCAGCTCAGTTGCAAAAGTATATGTATGAAATGTACTCACATTTAAATGGATATTAGCTATAAAATGTAGGATACCCATGCTACAAAACACACACACACACACACACACACACACACACACACACACACACACACACCACACACACACACAGAAGTTCAAATAGTAGGGCTTCACAAGTGAAGATGCTTGAGTCTCACTTAGAAGGGGGAATAACATAATCATGAGGCAGATAGAGAGAGGGCACTGGGTGAGAGAGGAGATAGCTGGGGGTGGGGAGAGTAAGGTTCAGGTACAGTAGAGATAGGAAGAATGGGCAAATGGCCATGAGAATGAATGAAAATCTACAATTCTTAGGGGTGGGAAATAAAGAGCCTCTTTAGGATGGGACAAACCCTGGATAAGTGAATCGCTCGGGAATCGGTACTGGTGTCCTTAGCTGTGACTTACAGCGTTGGGAATACAGACATAAAAAGGACACCTCCTGTGGCCAGGCAGGAACTCCAGTGGAGTGATAGAGACACCAACTCACCCACAAAACTTTTAACCCCAAATTTATCTTATCTCTAGGAAATACAGAGATGGGGAATGAAGCAAAGACAAGAATTGGTCAACCAATAACTAGCCAAACTTCAGTCCCATCCCATGAGCAAACACCAATCCCTAACACTATAAATTATACTCTGTTATACTTGCAGACAGGATCAAGCATGCCTATCCTGTGAGAGGCTCCACCTAGTAGCTGAATCTAACAGATACAGAGAACCGCAGCTAAACAGGGAATGAAGCTTACAGATTCCTATGGAAGAATTCGAGGAAGAATTATGTCACCAAAGAGGATAGGAACTGCATAGGAAGACCAAAAGAGTCAAATAACCTGGACCTATGGGGCTCTCCAAGTCTGAACTAGCAACCAAAGAACATACAGGGCTAGATCTAGCTCTTCCCACATATATGCAATAGATATGCAACTTGGTCTTCATGTGGTAGTTCCTGAAAAACTAGAACAGGAAATGTACTAAATACTGTTGTCTACACATGGGATATATTCTTCTAGCTAGCCTGCCTTGTCTGCCCTAAGTGGGAGAGGAAGTACCTAGGTTCACAGGGACTTGATGTTACAAGGTTGTGGGATACCCAGGGCAGTGAAACTTGCTTACTCAGAGGAGAAAGAGTGGGAGATCGGGGAAGGATTGTAGAAGAGGGTGACTGGGAGGGGGACAATGAGCAGGATGTAAAGTGATTAAGTAATAATATAAAATAAAGATTAAAAGAATAATCTTTAAAACATGAAAACAATGTTTTCATCATTTGTTTATATTTAACGGATAGTAAGCTAGGTTCCATGAGGTCATTTGACAATTTCTTTTGATATATAATGGACATTGAACATATATATTCCACCACAATTCTTTTCCTTCTCTTCTCTTCCATTAGTCCCTTATTTTTATTCCTTTTACTTTCATGTTATCACATAGACAGGTAACTTTATACATCTCAGTAATTTAATTTTTTAATAAAAAAACTAGTACAGTTAAAATGGTAAAAAAAAAAACAACATATGAAAATACAACACATTACTAAGCTGTTCACAGCACAACCATCTGTAGCAGTTAGGTGATATTTCTTTGCTTATTTTAATTTGGTGCATGTGCTTATCTCCATCTGCAGTAGATGTGATATGATGTAATCCTTTATTTCACATGTTACTCATCTCCTCTGTCTTGTTTTTTATTCTTGGGCAGCTCTATTCATGTGATTGCATTATTAAGCTTTGAGATATTTTAAGAACACTATCCAGGGCAACTCCACGGAAAATGTAATATGTCCAATAGAAATGTTTGTCCATGACTACAGCTGGCAATTAGTGGAATCAATATAATTATTTATCTAGTCACAGTTTTTTAGGCCTTTTGGTAAGCTCTGAACATAGATTAAGCACAGCTTGCATACGGAGTTTTAGTTTATCCTTGAAGAAACATACTGCATCTCAAGTTTTTAACACTGCCACATAAATTCCCCTTTGGAAGTATTGTCGGTTACTCCCTGAAGTGTCTAAATAATTGGGCAGAGCTAGCACATGAATTAAAATCTTTTTTTTTTTTTTTTTTTTTTTTTTTGCCAAACAGTTCTGCCTGCAGTACAAATCACAGTTTTTTTCTTTCTTTCTTTTTCTTTTTTTTTAATAGATGCACATAAAGGAAAAATAAAACTGTTGCAGCATTCTTAATCACCACGAGTCCTCAAAATTTAAATCATGGATTTTCTGTATAAAACAATGTCCAGAAAAGTATTAAAATGACCCCAAGAAAATGACCACTAATATATTTTCTTAATTATATTTGATGTAAAGTATCTTATTTTGACATGTAGAATAGCTTAAGCCTGCCAATTTAACAATCATTTCTGCTACCTAATTGCTTTAATTCACAAGGGAAGTTAAGATGAAATAATAACATACTGTATAGCATACTTAACATTTACTTTGTTGATTAATTGATAAACCTGTACTCAGATTACTTCATTTTCTTTTCTAAGAAAAAAATCATCATTCAGACTGATGGCATCAAAAGTCTTCCACTTCAATTCATTAAATTATGTTAGAGCATAAACAACTCTAGAAAACCAAACATGCGTTTTATTCTATCACTTTATTGAGGGAAACAATTATATATCAGAGGTCAGTGAGCTTAGAATCTACAGAAATATCAGAATTCAATTGAAATATAGAAGCTTTGAAGTTTATGGCCCCATAGGGAAAAAGAATAACTTTTTTGCAGAAAAATATTTATTCACAATTTAATTTACTTTTGAAGTTATGAACTATTCTCTACTTTGGGATTATAAAATGGAAACTTAAGTATTCTTTGGAAAATCAGTTGTGTTGGATGATGTTTTCCTGGGGCCAAGATGTAAAGGAACATCTCACTGAAGCAGAAATGGACAAATGAATGTTTTGCTAAAGCAAGCACATGATGAGGAATTCTTCACTAACGACGGGCATGTATTGGTCTGCTTTACGTGCACTGGTGTGCTCCATTTGTGATGACTCCATAGAAATTGACCAAAAAACTTCTGGTTGTATACTCTGACTTCTTGCAACTTCTGTGGACTTGGGCTGATTGGCAGAGTGATGTTAGCTGAGACAGACTCAGTTGCTCTGGCCTTCACTGATCTTCACTTCCTTCTGCTGGTATTACTAGTGTTTTGAATCTCTCCTGGGACTCATGCAAATTTGGATGAGGCCTGACTGTTCCTGCTAGGTCATGCCATCTCTGTTGGTATCCAACACTACTGAACTGAACTGCTAGTATATCCATGAAGTGTTTGGAAGCAGAGGCCTGTGAACTGAACAGTTGATTTCCTAACAATGCAGATGGGACTTGCTCCAAAGAAGAATTTCTAAACAGATCCACTTCCCCTGTATTCTTTCTTTTCCACTACCTCTGGTGTGTGGTGGGCTACAATAGAGGTTAAAGCATTTAAGAACCATCATTAATAGTAAGCTTTGAACAAATTAAAGTTTTAGGATAACTTCTGTATTCTAATGGAATTTTTAATTAGGAAAACCATATATCGCATATTTAAGACCAAAAAATATCAAATAAGCTTAAGAAAACAGTTTGAAATAATACTTCTATATTGGAAACCATATTCTTAAACATGCTTGCATACACAGTATCTTAATGTCAAAGATATTTTATGATTTTATGATAAAGTTATAAAATTCACTAAAGAGGATTTTTTTTTACTTCATTTCCATGAAACCACTGCATTATTGAAATTCACATTTATGGTCTATATTCACATTTGTGAAATGAATAGTGTGACTATATCATCCCAGTCTTGCTCCTGTAAATGTCTATGAGACAAAATGAATCCATGATCAAATGAAAGAACACAACTAAGTATCTAAATATATTATTGGTGACTTTGGGATTTTTTTTTTTTTTTGATAACTTGTCAAGAGAAATTTTATCATACTATTTTTAATTATTCTTTGATAAGTTTGTACACTCGTATCAATGTAAAAATTTTTCGATTTATCCACATCATATGTAGTCTTCCACTACCCCTTTACAGCTTTACTAGATGACCCCAACACAGTATACGTTAGGTCTTTATCACATCCAACTCTCTACTACAATTTACAGCTCCATCAGGATCATCTCTAACATGTGTATAGAAGGTGTCCTCATCATTTCCAACCTTCTTATGTACCTCCCCAACTAGAACCATGATGTCCCCAACATAACTCTTCACAATTTCAATTTTATTTTCTTAATCCACTATGTTCAGTTTGTGGTCCTTACAAAAAAAAATGATGTGGATGCATCTATTGGAATAAGGACAATCTTAGTAACCTCTCCTTTAAAGTGACAGTATTCTTCCTCCCTTGGATGGCATCTATTGCCTGTTGTTCCTCAACAAGGGATGAGATCTTATGTGCCCCTTGCCTGTTCATACCTTATATTGACAGGCATGTCTGTGTGGAGAGCTTTTGCAAATTATCACAGCTGATGTTATTCAAGGGTGTGGCAGTCCTGTCATGAAATAAAATATTCTGAAACACTTTCCCACTACCTCTGACTTTTGAGAACTTTCTATGCAATGTTCCCAGAGCCATGGGATGGTAAGAGAGGGTAATATAGTTGGTCATATCATAATACAGTTGAGCCCTGCATATTTACTTATTCCGTGCACTTTGCTTGTCTTTCAGTCTTTGTGTTAATTGTGGCCCATTTCAAAAGTAAGCTTCTCTGATGAGGGCTGAGTATTCACTGATCTATGGGTATAAAAATAAATATTCCAGAACTGACCTGAAAACTTTCTTCCTAATAGCTAGCATTCATAGGTCCTTTGTGGGATGCTGAGTTACACAAATCATCAATAATGTTAACAATCTATGAACTGTGCATACTGCAATATGACATAGCAGGCAACATGTTCCCACTGGTAAATTAGAGGCATGAAGGATATGTGGGAAACCAACTATTTTGGCTTGAGATTTGATGCCTGCTCATTTCTACAACTTTAAGCCAACTCAAATGCATTGGCTTGGGAAACCATAGGCACTAGGGGTTGGGGGGTGAGTCACCAGTAATTCTGTTTTCTTACTAAATAAACATGTTGTAAATGTGTGGAGTCATCTATTGGAATAAGGATAACTGACTTCTAAATTTTTATATTAATACATGGAGAATATCTTCAGCCTTGGCCAGACAAAGAGAGAAAAGTTGAACAGTAACTGATGATCTGTAATCAATATTTTTCTTCCTTTCTACATGCATCCCCACATGTACATAAATATTGCATACACATACACACAAAGGGCTAGATATACTAGAATGGATAGTGATATTTACACGGAAACAAAAATAAAAGAATTTCTACAAACTATAATTGGATAGAAAATATAGATTATTGAATAAATAATGAAAGAAAAATAATGGAGTATATTTGTGATTTTGATTGTGCAAAAATATTCCCCAAATTTCTCATCCCTGTGTTTGAGCAGCCACATGTTAAAATGTCTCTATGAAAATGTATACTTACATGGCCAGAGATAATTGTCAACTTAAGTGGTATCTTTATTCAGTTCTCAGTTTTTGAAGGTATATAATTCAATTAACTTATTTATCTATAAATCTATGAATGCTAAAACAATCTCCGTTTGGATTTTGTGTATTTCCATACAAGAAAACTAGAACAATTATTTAAAACTTAGTATCAGTTCCCATTACAGAATTCTATGTCTGACATACCAGGGAGAGGAAAAGTTCCCAGAAAATGTTTACCTAGCTCTCAGTGAATCTCAAAAACCCAAGATGAAGACATCACAGAAATAATATCTTCATGTGCCTTTATAATATTTTTGTGATGATAAAATATTTACAATAATGACATGTTTTCCTGAAAAAAAATTAGATGCCAAGGTAGCATAGAAAATTTAACAAATACTTCGTGAAAACTGATGCTTCACTGTATAATAGGGAAGAAAATGATTTTCTAAGTACAAAGGAACATGAAAGGGACTGTAAATAATTTAAACCTCTATGCAGAAAAGATCATCACTGTGATGGTTTTCTGATAATTCAAATGGAAGCTGACAGCTCTCTGAATACAAACAGGTGTAAAGTGCAGAAATGGTGTGTAGATAAACAGACATGGCAAACATGCTCAAAGCAACTAAATTTCCCATTTATTTATCTTAGGTTCTCACTTTGTATGTGAGAAAAAAGAACTTGATTGTAAAATTCCCAACTACATGAGCATTTGATTATCTTCTCATTTGCTTGACTATTTGTTCACATAATAAGAAATGAGAGAAACACTATTTTTTTACACATGCATTTAGTACTTATCATAGTTGGACATTCACATAGCATAATTTTTTATTTTATTGTGTACTAATGAGTGAAAAGCTTAGGTATCAAGGATTTAAACAGAAAGTAAGTCTTCATTTCGTTTGAAATGAACTTGTTCTCCTGCTATATCATCAAGTTTATTCATGCTAATGCTGCTAAAACTGGACTTCCAGACTGCCTGTGTCATCGGAACTACTGATACCAAGAAAAGTGGCTTTGCAGATTCCTTTGAAAATGTTTAAGCATGTTTAGTGATATTTACAAAGATCTAGAAAGAAAGACAATGAAAGAGAATAAATTACCAGCTCTTGGAGAGAATATCTCTCTGACTCCTACTCAATTAATATTTATTAAACCCATGATTTTGCTGGTCATATATCAGGTGTCAACAAATCTTTTTCAGACTTATTTGGTTTCTTATACAAAAGACAAAATTAGAGGTTTCTAAAACACTAGAGTCCTGGACCACCTAAACAAATGACACAGGTATTGAAATTATATTTTTAAATAAAATGTACCAAAAGTATCAGAGTCAAACAAGAAAGTTATTTTTAATACTTTGAGTGAACTGTTAAAATTTCATCACATTTCCACTGATTAAAGGTTGTATTAGAACTTAAGAGGGCCATGAATGTTGTACATGAATGACATAATACACCTTGGATTTGAACATATCTATAATTGAGATATGACTCATGACTTCTGAGAACACAGAAGAGGAAATATAAAATTTAGGTTCATAAAACGTTAATAAAAATGGTTGAATTCAATGTGACATTAAAGTTGTGAAAACATGACAAAAGGTTTTGACTGATAGAAATCTAATTATGAACTGAAAGTTTAAATGGCAATTTAAAGGGAGATAATATAACTTGGAGCTAGCTCTTGGCAAATGAAGATTATGGTTCATATTATTGTGTATTTAAGACATGAGTATATAAGAGGACATGTTGAATATAAATCGCAGATCCCCTATTATAGTATACATAAATATTGACTAGTATATAAATATATGATAAAACACATTAAAATATCAAAAGTGGCCAGTAGACTTTGCATCCAGACTATCAAAATATATCAAGAAGTGATTTCTGAAAGCATAATACTGGAGGAACTAGAGATATAATGTTAGTAAAAACTGTTTTAAGCTATCTTCCATGCATCACATACGTCACATAATTAAGATGTTTAGGAGAACACTAATTTCTTGTAAAGCTGATAATACTATGTTAGAAAAATACTGAGACAAAATGAAAGGGTATTATAGATTTAGGTATTGGCACTAAAATGCCAATAATTTTGGTGTGATGAAACAGAGTTGAAAATAGCATTTCAAAGTTAGATGAAATGTTTCACCTGAGGACACATAGTAAATTAAAACATTGTTATTTTTCAGGAGATGAATTTTGCAATAATTTAAAAAATCTTAGCATTTTCATGAACAGTTTTCTATGCAGCATCTTGAGATAATGGTGCTCTTTTTTTTCCATCTCTGGAAACCATTACTTTTGTAGTTTGCATTATTTGACTATATGTGTACATAGAGAGATATAGAGAGTGTTATAGTGTATGTATAAACACACACACTTTGTGACATAAGCAAAATAAGGAATACATACTATCAGTCTTAGGCACATTAACCACTAATTAGCCCCTGTAGCTTAACATCATTGTGGATTAATTCCATATACACTTTACACTTTGTCCAGGGACCTGAAAGCTTTTTCACATTAACTTAATTATAATGATCTGAAAGGAGGCTCTACAATAAAAGGACAGATGACATTGTCACCACCAACTGATACTTTCAAAGATAGAAATTGCTATATTCCACTATACACAATTATTAAGAACCTGTAGGAAAATAAGATCAATTACAAATTTAATGAAGCTTCAGTGAGGGTTCCATATTCTTCTGTCTTAACAGATACAGTATCTTATAGTATATATCTTTACTATACTTACATTTTTATCAGTTATTTTATTTATTTATTCAAATGTTATTTCCCTTTCCTTGTTTCCCTTCTGCAAACCAAACCCTGTATCCCATCCCCTTGCTCCTACTTCTATGAGTGTGCTCCCTCACCCATATACCCACCCATTCCTGTCTCACTAATACAGCATTTCCCCAAGCTGGAACATGGAGCCTCCACTGGACCAAGGGCCTCATCTCCCATTGATGCCAGATAAAGCAATCCTCTGCCACATATGCAGCTAGAGCCATGGATCCCTCCATGTATACTCTTTGGTTGGTGGTTTAGTCCCTGGGAGTTCTGGGGGTTCTGGTTGGTTGATACTGTTGTTCTTCCTGTGGGGTTGCAAACCCCTTCACTCCTTCAGTCCTACCCCTAACTTCTCCACTGGGGTCCCTGTGCTCAGTCCCATGGTTGGTGGCAAGCATCTGCATATGTATTGGTTAGGCTCTGACAGAGATTCTCAGGGGACAGCTATAACAGGCTCCTTCAGCCAGTGCTTCTTGGCATCATCAATAGTGTCTGGGTTTGGTGTCTGATGATGGGATGGATTCTTATGTAGGGCAGTCTCTGGATGGCCTTTCCTTCAGTCTCTACTCTACTCTTTGTCCCTGTGATTCCTTTAGACAGGGACAATTCTGGCTTAAAATTTTTGATATGAATTAGTGGCCCCATCCCTCAATTGGGAGCCATGCCTAACCTCTGGATATGGTCTTTATAGGTTCTGTTTCCCTCTGTTGGATATTTCAGCTAATGTCATCCCTATTAGGTCCTAGGTGCTTTTTGCTTTTCTGACATCTGTGACTTTCTAGTGGCTACCCCCATTACCCCATCCCCCACTGGTACATACCTCTGTTCAATTTCCTGACCCTCTGTACTACCCTGTCTCTTCCCACACCTGATCCTGCCCCCTTTCCCCTCCTGGTCCTTTTTCCCTCCAGGTCCCTCCCTCCATCTACTTCCTATAGTTATTTTGTTCCCCCTTCTAAGTTTGACTGAGGCATCCACACTTTGTTTCAGTTTTATGTGGGTAGAATATTTTGCCTACAAGTTTGCCATTGAACCACATTTTATTTGAACTTGCCAGGCCAGAACATATTAGCTCCACTGGAACTGAAGATACAACAGTTGTGAGCCACCAAATATGTGCTAGGAATCAAATTTAAATCCCTCTGGAGGAGCAGTAAGTGAATATGACTGCTCAGTGATTTTCACAATCCAGGAATGTAACTTATGAAAACAACTATCAAATTACTAGTTCATATTATATTCTTACATTAATTGCTTTCTATAAATAATGAAATCTAAGAGATGAAGCCACATAAACACAGAAAGAAACTCTGAATGTCATTGATGTTCTTGACCTGCCTTTAATCCTATTTTGGTGATATTAGATGTAAATACCCTAATACTTAAATATTTTATCAATTTTCTTAATTTTATCAAATGAAGAACCCCAGGCAGTGTTCACTGAATTCCACAATGCTCATGGTAAATACTGATAACATGCTAAAACCAAAAAACTACTGCTTCTTGCCGGCTTCTCAGGTATTATAGTGACTGACATGTGACAAGTAGGTTAGTAAAGCAGTTAGCAAGTAGAAATAGAGACATAAGATGACCAAATAAGAATGAGGACTTTGATATTGCCCTTGCCACATGAAAAGAAACCAAGCAGAATTTACACAATATAATGAATAATTGAAAACAAACTTAGAACATAAAAATATCACTGTTATCAAAATATTGTCAGTCTTTTCTATTTTTGTCTTCTGTAATATAAAATTAGTCTAATAAGAAGTAGATCGAGTCTATGAGATAAATTAGATACACATTAGATGACCCAACATTTTGTGTTTTTTCATTGAGCACTTTAATGAAGTCAAGTATATGATTAGAATTGCTAATGGTATATTAAAATTATTTAAAATAAATTACTATTTATTTATTTATTTATTTATTAGAAATTTTATATCATATCTGAGAAAGGATTATGTACTTACGTTATTTGAGAATTAAAAAAATGTCATTATCAGTATTCCATTATTAAGAAAAGGTAGTAGGTTATTATAACTGTTTTATGCAGTGCTGTTTATTCTCCAAGTATTTTCTAAATGTGTGTCTGTGTCTGTGTGTGTGTGTGTGTGTGTGTGTGTGTGTGTGTGAGAGAGAGAGAGAGAGAGAGAGAGAGAATAAGACTGCAAATTTTCACAGAGCAAAATATTGTATCAAATGTCAATGTCAAGGAGACATCAGCATCCTTGTGACACAGAAGGCACAAAGTGCCTTTACAAATAAGAAACAGCCTTGCTAGAAATAGAGACAGGCTCTCCTGGCAGAGACTACAATAATAATTTGTCAAAGAGCTCACAAATGTGTCAGAAGTGCAGGCGCATCTGATCACTGAGTATTTTATCAGAGTTGCATATAAGGGAAATAATAATGGCAAAAGAATCATCTGTATGAGGGACAAATGCATAATTACAACATAAATAAAGTACACATTTATAGCAAAATACACTAAAACATAGGCTCCAAATACCTAAATGACCCCTTTAGAATTAATATGAAAATATATTTGTATAATAGGATAATCTAAACATATTGCTATATTATAATGTATGAAATGACTACTCCCTTTAATAAAGAGAGTTTGTGAGTATTAGCCTAGTCAAGATAAATATTCAATTATTATTTTCCAAATGGAGGAAGGTGAAATTATTTTTTCACTTATGAAATTAACCCACAAGATGAATATGAATGATTTTACATAATTTATTTCATTTTCTTTATCTACTTGTAAATCATTCAATAAAATTATGATATAAAATACTTGGAATATAATGGTGCATTTATCTCTAATAAGTTTTGTCAAAAACATTTAAAATATTTTATTGTCAATTTTGATTTTAAATGTGACTATTCTGTGACATTCACCTCTACATGTTGCTTCTTCTCCCATAAACCCCCAGAGAGATTGAAGCAATCTAGCTATGTTAGTCAAGATTTCAATGTTCCAGAGAGGAGAAAATGTTGCTATGCTGGTTGATCATCAATCTGCAACTGCAGTATCCTGGGCTCAGAACCAAAGTTAAGTTCAAACCTCTGTAGTTAACAGATGTAATGTAGTTAACAGATGTAATGTAAAGTAACTGTGAAAATATATTTAGAAATATGTATGCAATCTATTGGTATTGAAAAGAGAAAATGAAAATTTCAAGATCTAAACACTAAAAATCAAAGAAGTTACTGACCTTATCCAGACACATTATCATTTTCACTTCATAGCATATTCTGATGATATATTGTTTAGGATTTACATAGCAAACAATGATAAATTTTATATGAATAGCAGTCTAGAATATATGCTGCATCACACTAGTAGTTTACCAAAAATCAGGACCATTTCAAAAATTACGAGAGAGCTGATAGAAGAAAATGAATCAGCACACTATAGGTGGGAAGTTACTGTGGAAAACCATATCTAAGTGGTTCAAGAAATAAAATAGAAGAATTATTTCCATAGAGTTAGCAACTCCACATATAAAGACTTAAAATAATAATAAAAATGTAGTATGAATTTTCTACACTCTTACTTGTTGTAAGATCATTTATAAATGTTAAGATATAGCAACAACCCAAGGTGTCACTGAAGACAAATATATAGACAAAATGTACTAGTGTAGTATTCATACATAAAACTAAATAGACATTGTCATTTATAAAACAGATGAACTTTAAAAGCATTATGTTGAATGAAAGAAATCAAGCAAGAAAAGGCTTATTAATTATTAAACCCTATTAAATTCATTATTAAATGTTCATTATTAAATGTTGTCTGAAGAAATGGAACTTAGGAAGGAGAATGAGATGTCAGAGGTATTGGAAACAATAAAATTTGGGTTGAAGGTCCATCAGATAAGAAATGGATAAGTTCTGAAAATCAAGTGTACATCATAGTAACTACATTCAATAATACTGGATTGTATACTTGACACTTCCAAGAGAATAAACTCAAATTCTCTCACTAAACAAATTGTGAGTTTGTAAAGTTTTATAAAGGTAGATCAACATGATTGTTAATCAATTCACAATATAAATAGTATTTTCTTGCCTATACCTTGCTCTCTCTTGGTTGAGTTTTATAGGAAACTGTAGTCTGAAAATGAGTGCAAAATAATTTTTAAATGAATATTGTTATATTTTATCAATTTATTATCAATAAAGTTAAATTCCTTATAACAACTAATTTACAAACTAAGATTTATCGTAAACTTTACAGGTAGAAACATAATATATGCATATGTGTGTATGTGTACACACATATGGTTCAGATTCATGTGTGCAGTCAGACGCCACACTGGAGTCTTAAAACATTACCTACAGATAAATAAATATTCACTGTAGAAAAATATAGCAAAGATTCAGATATTTTAAAATATGTTTAACTTCTGTTCCTCAATAAAACAGAGTAGAGTAACTAAGGACACAAAAACTGATTTTTGAAAAGTTCAACTCTACTGGTGTGAACCAACTATAAAATTTATAGCTATATGTACCTAAATCTTCATTCACTAAGAAGTGAGGCATAAGTCAGAATCATAGAATCATCCCAGGAGTCCATCAGCAGAAATGTGAAATGTATGTAATGAGTTTTACTGAGCCATTAGGAAGAATAAAATTATGCCATTTTCTGGAAAAAAATGAAATAGAAAACAGGATATTTATCAGGGAAAATACATCAGACCAAGTTAGACAATTATGACATGATTTTTTTCTCTCATAAATAAAAGATAGAAAAGCAACAAAAACATGAATGCAAAAGAGAAAAGCAGGGAATATAGAAGAACAATAGAAAAAAAGAGGAAACAAAAATGAATGACATAGGAGGTGATTATGATCAAAGGACACTGTGCAAAATGTAAATGTCATGAGGAATTTCGTATTATTCCTTCATATTATTAATATGCATAAAATAATTTTGTTGTGAAGAATGTTGATAAATAATATGCTGTGATAATAGTAGTCAATACTGTGCAGTCTCTAGAAACAAGTTATGATTTATGGCTGCCTCAGTGGGACAGGTACATCCCTGCAGAAGTTTGCACCTTTGGCCCAGTCTTAGAGGCCAATAAAAGAAAAGAGCAAGTGAAAAATGCTACAGCGCTCTACTCAAGAACTGCAAGTGCAATGAACTTCAAAGAACTGGTGTTATGTTCTTCATCCCAGGAGAGTAGTAGATACTTGATTGTAATCATAGAGCCTTGTGCAGAGATGTGATAGTATAGAACTACAGAAACACTTTTCTCAATTAGACCATTCAGTTACTAAGATGAAAGTGATCCTCAAAGAGGAACAAGAACAAGTGCTACAATAGAAGAGGGGTAGAATCTACGCTGCATGTCCTGATTGCCCACTAGAAGAATCAGTGATGCTTCAGGAGAGCAGAAACAAATTTTTGAAGGGACAACTTACAAAGTTGACAATGGAGAAGCTCTACCCTTAAATGAACATAAATTTTCAAGCCTTAAAAAAAAAAAAAAAAGGTCAAAACCACCTGGTAAAGCATGGATTTTTATTTCAGCTATCTTTTACATAATAGATATTAACTAGAAAAAAAGCTGATGCATACATAAAAAGCAGGCTAGCCTTCAAAATAAGTTGTATTGTATTAGACACAAAAAGAGCAACATTAGAAATAAACTCAGTGTGGTGGTTGTGGAAGAGCTTTTATACAATACAGAATATGCAACTGTGGTCCACTAGAAACTTTATGCTGAAGAAAAACTTATAAATGCAGTTATTGTGAAAAAATACTTGAAACTCTTTTAATTGACACATGTGATATCATATATTTGTGAAGATTTTTTTGTGAAAAATCAGATAATTCACATCTAATATTAAACTTGTAAAAAAAACTTAAACTTATGGGACACAATGAAAGTAGTGCTAAGAAAAAAATTGATAGCTCTGAGTGCCTCCATAGAGAAATTTGAGAGAGGATTCCAGAACAAAAGAAGTGAATATATCCAAGAGACAACAGGAAATAATCAAACTCAGGGCTGATATCAACCAAGAAATAACAAAGAGAACTATACAAGGATTCAACAAAACCAGGAGCTGGTTCTTTGAGAAAATCAACAAGATA
The DNA here is from genome assembly GCF_011762505.2 of Arvicanthis niloticus. Classification (NCBI taxonomy): domain Eukaryota; kingdom Metazoa; phylum Chordata; class Mammalia; order Rodentia; family Muridae; genus Arvicanthis; species Arvicanthis niloticus. Next base: position 42,122,181 of record NC_047672.1, on the reverse strand, counting down.
GATAAGCCCTTATCCAGGCTAATCAGAGGGCACAGAGACAGTATTAAAATGAATAAAATCAGAAGTGAAAAGGGAGGCATAACAACAGAAACTAAAAAAATTAAAAAAAAAATCAGATCCTACTATAAAAGCCTATACTGAACAAAACTGGAAAATCTAGATGAAAAGAATGATTTTCTACACAGATACCAGGAACCAAAGTTAAATTAGAATCAGATAAACCATCTAAATAGTCCCATAACCCCTAAGGAAATAGCAGCAGTTATTAAAAGTCTCCCAAACAATAGAAACCTAGGACCAGATGTTTTTAGTGCAGAGTTCTATCAGACCTTCAAAGAAGACCTACTATCAATACTTGTCAAACTATTTAACAAAATAGAAACAGAAGGAACACTACAAAAGATCAAAGGGATACAAATTGAAATGGGAAAATCAAGATATCAATATTTGCAGATTAGGTGACCTCAAAATTTCCACCAGAGAACTACTAGAGCTGATAAGCAACTTTAACTAAGTATCTAGGTTTAAAATTAACTAAAAAAAAAATAAATAAATAAATAAATAAGCAAAAAGCCGCCTTCCTCTACTCAAAGGATAAATGAGCTGAAAAAGTAATAAGGGAAATGGCACCCTTCACAATAGTCACAAATAATATAAAATTTCTTGGTGTGACTCTAACCAAGCAAGTGAAAGATCTGGCAAAAATTTCAAGTCTCTGAAAAATGAAATTGAAGAATACCTCAAAAGAAGGAAAGATCTTCCATGCTCACAGATTAGCAGGATTAGTACAGTAAAAATGGTCATCTTGCCTAAAGTAATCTACATATTCAATGTAATCACCATCAAAATTCCAACTCAATTCTCCATAGAGTTAGAAAGAGCAATTTCCAAATTCATCTGGAATAACAAAAAACCCAAGACAGTAAAAAATATTCTCAACAATAAAAAAAAAAACTTCTGACAGAATCACCATTCCTGACATCAAGCTGTACTACAGTTCAATAGTGATATAAACGTCATGGTATCAGTGGGATAGAATTGCAAACCCAGAAAAGAACCCACACATCTTTGGTCACTTCAACTTTGACAAAGGAACCAAAACAATTCAGTGGAAAAAAGATAGCATTTTCAATATATGGTGCTGGTTCAACTGGTTGTCAGCATGAAGATGAAGGTAAATTAATACATTCTTATCTCCTTCAAGAAAGCTCAAGTCCAAGTGGTTCAAGAAAAAGTGTGAAAGAACTTTGAAGCCATTGCACAAGCAAAAATTTCCTGAACAGATCACCAATGGCTCATACTTTAAGATCAACAATTGGAAAATGGGACCTCATAAAATTACAACGCTTCCATAAGGCAAAAGACAGTCAATAGGAAAAAAGTGGCAACCCACGGATTGGGAAAAGATCTTTACCAACCCTAAATCTCTTAGAGGACTAATACTCAAAATATACAAAGAACTCAAGAGGTTAGACTTTGAAGAACCAAATAGCCCTATTAAAAATGGGGTACAGAGCTAAACAAAGAATTCTCAACTGAGAAATCTTGAATGGCAGATAAGAACCTAAGGAAGTGTTCAACATCCTTAGTCATCACGGAAATCAAAATAAATAAAAAAAAAAAACCCTGAGATACCACCTCATACCTATCAGAATGTCTAAGATTAAAAACTTAGGCTAAGGCTACAGTAGATGTTGGGGAGGATGTGTTGAAAGAGGAAAACATCTACATTGCTAGTGGGACTACAACCTAGTAAAACAACTTTGGAAACCAATCTGGCAATTCCTGAGAAAATGGGAAGTAGTTTCACCCAGCTACACCACTACTGGGAATATACCAAACGAGGCTCCAACATATGACAAGGACACATGCTCCACTATATTTATAGTAGCCTTATTTATAATAGCCAGAATATGGAAATAACCCAGATGTCCATCAACAGAAGAATGGATACAGAAATTGTGGTTCATTTACACAATGGAGTACTACTCAGCTATGAAAAACAATGACTTCATGAAATTCACAGTCAATGGTTGGAACTAGAAAATATAATCCTGAGTGAGGTAACCCAGACATATAAGAACACACATGCTATGTACTCGGTGATAAGTGGATCTTAGCCACAAAGAAGCTCAGAATACCCACAGTATGACTCACAGATCCTTAAAAAAAACAAGAAGAAAGAAGACCACAATGAAGTGTGTACGCTACAGTCCTATTCAGAAGTGGGGGGAGGGGGGCGGATATAATCTCCAGGAGAAGAAAAAGAGTAGAGTTGGAATTTTGATGAAGATTGCATTGAATCTGTAGATTGCTTTTGGCAAGATGGCTCTTTTTACTATATTAATCCTGCCAATCCATGAGCATGGGTAATCTTCTGAGATCTTGAATTTCTCTCTTTAGAGACTTGAAATTCTTGTCACACAGACCTTTCACTTCCTTCGTTAGCATCTCACCAAGATATTTTATATTACTTGTGACTATTATAAAGGATGTTGTTCCCCTAATTTCTTTCTTAACCTGTTTATCCTTTGAGTAGAGGAAAGCTACTGATTTGTTTGAGTTAATTTTACATCCAGCCATTTGCTGAAGTTCTTTTTCAAGCTTAGGAGTTTTCTGGTGGACGCTTTGAGGTCACTTAATTATATTATCATCTGCAAATAGTGATATGTTGACTTCTTCCTTTCCAATTTGTATCCCTTTCACCTCCTTTTGTTGTTTAATTGCTCTGGCTAGGACTTTGAGTACTATATTGAATAGGTAGCAAGAGAGTACGCAACCTTGCCTAGTCCCTGATTTTAGTGGGAGTGCTTCAAGTTTCTCTCCATTTAGTTTGATATCTGCTACTGATTTGCTGTATATTGCTTTTACTGTGTTTAGGTATGAGCCTTGAATTCCTGATGTTTTCAAAACTTTCAACTTGAAGAACATGAAGGGGTGCCGAATTTTGTCAAATGCTTTCTCAGCATCTAGTGGGATGATCATGTCTTTTTTTTCATTGAGCTTTTTTATACAGTAGATTATGTTGATGGATTTCCATATATTGAACTATTCCTGCATTCCTGGGATAAAGCCTACTTGATCATAGTGGAAGATTGTTTTGATGTGTTCTTGGATTCGGTTTGGGAGAATTTTATTGAGTATTTTTGAGGGAAGGGAGGGAAATATAGGGGGCAGGAAGAGGTATTCTAAGGGACAAGTGAGAAGTACAGAGGGTCAAGAAATTGAATGGAAACATGTAGCACTGTGAGACGGGGAACTGGGGGTAGCCATTAGAAAGTCCCAGAAGCCAGGGAATGGAGAGGCTACCAGGACTCAATGAGTATGACTTTAGTAGTAATACCCAACAAAGAGGAGAAGCAATATTTTAGAGACCACCTCCAGTAGATAGGCACAACCCTCAATTGAGGAATGAGGTCACCCACGCATCTGATATATCCCTGCCCAAAGGAAAGACAGAGACAAAAAATGAAACAAAGACTGAAGGAAAAGCTGTTGGTAGACCTTCATACCTTGGGATCCATCACATTTACAGACACCAAATCCTAATTCTATTGCTGATGCAAAGAAGTACTTGCTGTTGAGAGCCTGATATGGCTGTTCCCTAAATGGTTCTACCAGCACTTGACCAATATAGATGCAGAAACAGACAACCTTAGGACTGAGCCCAGGTACCCTAATGGAAGAGATAGGGAGGAACTAAAGGAGATTAAAAGGATTGTGACAACATAAGATGAACAATATTAATGACCTGGACCATCCAGAGCTCACAGAGACTAAACCATGACAAAAGAGTATAAGGGAGTCAGGACTCCAGATACATATGAAGTGGAGGAAGTGAATATTAAACAGTAGATTACAATAAAAGCAATCATATTCAGACAGCAAAAATAAATTTCATCAGAAAAAAGTAACAGTGAATTAAATACAACAGTATTGAGTATAGAATGCAGAAATAAGCCAAAGAATCAAAGAAACAATACTGTTATTTGTTTATTTATGTATTTATCTATTCACTTATTTATTTTTACTTATTCACTTTACATTTCGCTCACTGCTCACTATGCATAAGCTCCTCTCATAATCATTCTCTTCACCCTTCTCTCCTCCTCTGAGCATGTGCAGGCCCCCTAGGTATTTCTCCACCCTGGCACTTCAAGGCTTTGCTTGGCTAGGCACTTCCTCCCCAACTGAGGCCAGACTAGGCAGCCCAGCTAGAAAAATATATACCATATTTTTTTTGATAGCTCCATCTCCACTGCAATTGTTCAGGACTTAAATGAGGACCAAATTGCATCTGTTACATATGTGGTAGGAGACCTAGGTCTAGCCCATGTATGTTCTTTAGTAGTTCAGTCTCTGAGATCCCCAAGTGTCCTGGTTCGTTGACTCAGTTTGTCTTCCTGTGTAGTTCCTATCACATCCAGGGCCCTCAATCCTTCCCCCAGCTATTCCATAAGAGTCCACAAGCTGCATCCACTGTATAGTTGTTGGTATTTTCATCTGTCTGAATCAGGTGCTGGGTGGAGCCTCTCAGAGGACAGTCATGCTAGACTCATGTCTTCAAGCATAACAAAGTATCAAGAGTGTTGGAGAATTCTAAATGCTGACCAATGTTTCAAAATATTATAACCAGATTATGAGATGACACAGGCCCATGAATAAACTTTTAGTGTAAAGTCAGGGTCAAGGTTCATAAGACATCTGAGGTTTCACAAAGCAAACACTTGTAGTCAATTATAGTAGAACAATTTGTAGTGTCTCATGATAGTACATAAAGATTTGGAGTTACGTTTCTAATATTAACATGTGATACCTTATGATAAAGGAAAGAGCTTTTGCTATATGTACCAAAAACAATCAAAAATATTGAGAGTACATGATTTCCTAAAAAGGAATTATGAATGTTTGGAAGTAAGAACACAGTTATATTTACCATTTTCACCACACATCATTGCTAAAGGTTTACTTTTCCCAGAATATAATGCAATGAGGCTTATTTGCATAATTAGTTTTACTGATGTCTAAATCTTAATAAAATTATGGTTCACAATCTATGCATATATCACACTTTTCATATGGACTATTGTTTATTAGCTTCAAAATTAACACAATAAAGAAAAATTTGATTAATATCTTGTAACTTATAAGTTATTAAAGAAGCCTCTGAACATGAGTGTTTACATTTACATGTTCAACTCGAAAACAGAAAATGTTATAACAGTAAAATAACCTTTACAATTAATATTGTTAAGAAATATATGCACAGGGGAAGAAATGAAATGACATATATAATTTTATGATAAAATGTATTTAGGAGAAAGAAAGCATTTGAATTTCTAAGATCTTTTTTGGATTTTTTAATGTAAGATTCCTCGCACCTTCAGAGAGTGAAATTCTTTCATTCAGAATGTATTGTAATTTTATTCAGACATAGCTGTTCATAAAACAGTATCTAATAAAATGGGAAATACATAAAAGTGTCATATTCCTGTACAATGCAAGAAAGACAATAGATTAATTTTAGGATTTAGCACAATTTTCCACTGCATAAAAGCTCCAAATATTTCAAGTGATTTTCTATTCAGTAGATCAAAACTAAGTGTATCTCTATTATTTAACCTTTCACTGATAATGGTTTTTTAAAAAGTCTTACACAAAAATAAAAGACCCTGTCTTTAATAAATTCATTCAGATTGCTTTCCGAATGTGTATGATTTCATTTCATGTGAGGAAGAAATGAGTAGACTCAAATTTTCAGCTTTTATGAGTTTCAAAGAAATATTTAACATTTTCATGTCATTCAATACAATATGAAATATGAGTAGAGTTAGTCTAAATTTTATTGGTGATATAGAAAATATGTTTTGACTTCTAGCTACATATCACCAGTAAGTTCTAATGAGAATGCTCTGATTAACTCTCCTAGAATTATATTTTATAAGCTTTGCCCATAAATTATAATTTATTACCATACATAAGTATTGTTTTATAAAGAGATTTTTGAAAAGGGTATATTACTATTTATACTGATGTCATTCTAATGATGTCTCAACTAATTTGATTTTTATGACTAATTAACTTTGCTACAGCCCTGGCATTTCTACATCAAAAACTTCATATTTTTGAAGAGAAACTAAAAGTATTTACTGAGATTTCAAATCTATAATTACATCATTTGACTAATAACACTTTAGTTGGAATGAGAGTAAATATAGCCCAGGCAGTGATCTGAAAATGTTTCAAAGGTAGAAAACGAAACAAAATTCCCATCTTTATCTCTTAATCTACAGTTAGTTTGAAACTTATTAAAATTTAGTCTCAAGTTAAAAATAATGATTCACAGGAAATTGGCTTTTCCAAATAATTAATATTAAATATCTTGTTGACACAACAAATATAATTGTCTCATCTTAAGTAACAGAGAACAATATTTATTACATTTATTTATTTAGCAGGTGTGTGCAGGTGGGTACACACATTGCCACAATGTGCATGTATAAATCAGAGAACCACTCACTGTAATCTGCTCTCTCTTTTACCCTGTGAGAATCAGTACCCAAATCATATCATCAAAGTGAGTGAAAACCACCTTTATACGTTGAACGGTCTTGCCATCCCCACACAACAATTTTAAAAAGAAAATAAACCTTTTCTGATATTTGTGCAGCCCTGGACTTAAGGTACTTTCTTGTTTGTATGTAAACCATTTGCATATTTAGCTATGGAAGGCCATTTTACTTTTCCTACCATTGGAGGTATTGGAGGATTAGTTAAGCAGTGGGTGTAATTTTTACAAGACATGTTCCAGGTCATGCATTGCGCACTTGCATAGACCTAAACAACCCTCAGATGCAACTTTGGTTATCCCGTTTTGTGTTACATGGATCCAAAACATTGACTTTAACATCAATTATGTATTGCCACTTTGATTCTAATTTTAAATTAGTGTTTTCTGAATTTTTAAAAAGTGATCCACACACAAAAATTGTAATTACAATCTGATGAACATGCATAGATTTAATGTTTTTGAAAAAGGAAAACTAAACTTCAAAGGATGGAGTAACTTGATTTGGAGAGGTATTGAATACTAGAGTTCAGATTAAAAAATATTAGTCTGGTCTAGATTTATTGTTCTAATTTATTGTTATTGTATTGTTTTATTTTCTACATGAACAGTTTTTTCTGACACATCTTTATTCTGAATTTATGAGTTTTCTCTAATAGACCTGTTATAGACAAGAAAACTAGGCTACAAGGACATCAAGTAACTTTTGGAGTTAAGCATCTGCTGAGCTAAGAGATAACCTGATATAAATGTTTCTTAACACTTCCTAATAGCATCTCAACCACAACAGAATCTATTATGTGCATCTTCATGTCAATGCGCATTTAAGATTCAGTCATTGCTATATACCTACTTCTACAAATAAAAACTTTTGACCTGGAATAGTTGCTAACATATACAAGACCTAGCATTCAGTTCCCCAGAACACACACATGTACAGAGAGAGAGAGAGAGAGAGAGAGAGAGAGAGAGAGAGAGAGAGAGAGAAGAAAGTGGAGATAGAAGGATAGAGAGAGAAACAGAGAGACAGGGGCAGAAAGACAGGGACAGAGAGATAAGAAAGAGACAGGAAGACAGTGATAAACAGACACATACACCCCCACACATAAAATTCTCAATATTTGTAGACTAGAGAAAATAATTGAAAAGTTGTTTTAATTCTATGGAATATTATTATAACTTATAATACTTTTTCATATAATTCAAAAATAAAAATAATTAGAAGCTCAGTGATTTATGAATTATGACTCTATATACTTATAACATTATTTCTAGCAAATGCGTGTAATTTCAGTCCAGTAATTTCTGACTATGTATCATGATTTATAATACATGTACTCTTTATTCAAGCTCAAGTGTCCAGAATAACCTATGATGTCAATGCCAGTACAATTCTTAAATTAAATGTTTAGTTCTATATCATAAGTCAATCTTAATTTAGAACGTATTCAAGTGATTTAAAATCATGATCTCAAAGATAAGGTTGCACTCCGTGTTATTTGAAGCATTTTTTACAGTAGCCAAGAGGAAGAAATAGTTGAAATGTATTTTTATGAATTAGTGGATAATAGAAAAAGATTATTCTTCATTAAAGTATAAAATGTCATGTATTATAACAACAAAGTTGTAAAACATTGTAGTAACTTAAGTAAGCAAAATATGTATCAAATTGATTTTGATTCTAGTTTAAATAGGACACATATTCAACTGGTTCAAAATATCAATAACACGAAGGTATAAAGAACTAATGTGTCTGTGATAATGTACAGAGCTTTAACAAGCTACACTCACACATTTTGTTAAATAATGAATTTTTATGTATGTTTTTTCAATCCAAAGAAAGAAAAGAAGAAAGACAGAAAAGGTAATTAAAGATGTTAAAATGTTTTGAAGAGAAACCTATAGGTTTTGAGAAGGTTTCTATGTTAAATATCAACAACAAAAACCTTGAAAAATAATAACAAATTAAATGCAAACTAACATGTCAAATAACAAATGTAGATTAATTATATTATAGTGAGACATGCTAAAGGCAATCAAAGATGAGCTCATTCTACAAGCTACCTAACCCTTATATAATTTCTTAGTAATAGTTTTAATTATGAATATATATATATATATACATATATATATATATATGTATATATATATAATTTGTGTCATTTCAAGGGAGTGAATTGTAGAGAATAAAGAAAATACTATATAATATATATTAATATATTAAACATAACTTTTATTTCTCTGATGAAGGGATGAAATGAGTACATTACCCAAGCTGTACAAATACACAGATTGCTTGGGCTGAGTCCAGATTATTTCCTTCTCTGTTCTAGTTATTTTGGAGTTTAGGCCTAGAAGCTTCTAGACTCCATACAACCTAAACTTTTGAGCTTACAGTTTTAAACTGGCTTCTCTCAGGTTCTGACTGAATTTCTCTACTTGACATCAAACTAATTTTTAAAATCTTCTAATGTTCTGACTCCTCATTTTATAGCTTGTTCTGAATTGACCTGTGTCTGTAAAACTGTCCTATAGCATGTAGTTTTAAAAAACAACCATGCTAAATCCAGCTAGACACCGGCATGGGCAGTCAGTCTCCCAACCCCCATGGCAAGCAGGCTGCCAAGCTGCTCACTCTTCCTACGCCATCCAACCCATGTGGCTTTTCTGCAGAAATTCAGCTACCAGTTGCTTAGATCCCTTTAGCCCCCAAAAATAACAACACTAGAGAATTGTAATAAACAGCCAGATTTATAAAGGTAAATCTCCAACCCAAATGCAATATGCCTGTAAAAAAAAAAAAAATCCTCAACTGATATAAATACAAGCTATATATCTAGATTTGACAAACGTGCCCTACATTATTTTATTGCCCATCTATGAAAGCTCTAGCTACTTGGCTTCTCCAGACTACATGGATCAGTGCAATCTTCTCCTCTTTCTGGTTCTATCTTGTCTCTCTCTGTCCTCCTTTTTGTCTCTCTCTCCTTCCTCTTTCCCCTCACTAAAACTTTCAGCTCTGCCCCTCCTTCTACTGTCCAACCACAGGCTCTAGCCTTATCTGTCCAATTAAGATTTTACCTGATTTCACTTGAGTATGGGCACTCCACTTGAGGGAGCAGAAAAAAACAAACAGCAATTCACAACACTGTAACACTGTCCTGGTAAAATCTCTCTCTCTCTCTCTCTCTCTCTCTCTCTCTCTCTCTCTCTCTCTCTCTCTCTCTTTCTTTCTGTCTTTCTTTTTCTTCTCCCTCCCTCCCTTCCTCCTTCCCCTCCACGTTTCTCTCACTCTCTCACTCTCTCACACTATCTCTGTGCTGCTTTTCTTAATTTTTCTTTTTTCCTATGGTGTTCTATTAAGTAACATCTCCTTCCTGATGTTCTCCTGAGAGTTGGGCATGTTGTTTCTCTGACCCATACTGTCCAATCCTTTTTAGATTAATTATTTTATCTGTGGCTGAATTAGACATAACTTTCAAACATGGCTGCTTCTGTTTAAGAATGGACTTTTCCTTTTAATCCTGTTTTGGATTAAAGGTGTGAACTAAGTGCATGTCTGTATTCTAGCCAGATCATACAGTATTATAGGGCATGTGGCAGTCTTGAAAAATCATATAGATCTAGAATATGTTTTGTTGTGATCCCATGCCTGGGTAACCATGTTGCAGGGTTAAAATTGATAATATATAAATTATATATATGTCAATTATGTGTGTTTCTCTGTATTTGTATGTTTAAACTTTGCATGTAATACAAAATTTAAATGCATCAAACTTGACGTGATTGATGTTTTAGATAAAAGAATATATAGTCTTTGAATGTATGAACTGTAATCATTGTTCTCCTTCCTTCTGATTGTTTTCCTTTGATTATCTCAAATATTATCTTCCTTTTCTTTGTGCTTAAGTTCTTTAAAATTCATAACACAATTTATTCATAAACATTTTCTATGGTCATCTCATATACTTAGAATTGCAACCCAGAGGAAGAACAACAATATCAACCATCCAGAACCCCCAGTGCTCCCAGGGACTAAACCAAAAATCAAAGAACACATGGAGAAACCCATGTCTCCAGCTGCATATGTAGCAGAAGATGGCCTTGTAGGACATCAATGGAAGGAGAGGCCCTTGGTCCTGTGAAGACTCAATACCCCAGTGTAAGGGAATGCAAAGGCAAAGTAGCTGGAGTAGGTGGGTGAGCACTCTCATAGAAGCAGGAAGAAGGCGAATGGGATAGGGCATTTGTGGAGGGAAAACTGGAAAAAGGTACATTTGAAATGCAAATACATAAAATATCCATAAAAATACATAAAAAATAGAAGAATAGAATGTCCTCACTCCTCAGAAAAGTGAGTAAAGGTTGCATAATAAGAATTACTATGAGATTTCATGATCACAGTAAAAAAAAATAGACTTAGGACAATTTTGTGTTCAAGAAAAAAAACATTTAGATCCCAGGATAGTCACAGGTGTGCACTATGATAAGGCAAGGTCATGTAAAACCTGTTGCTTTGAACATTTAATAAGTATATTATAATGAAACACTGCTTGAACTTAATATCAACATCCTTCTGTAACTCCCATTTTATGTAACATTTTATCTCTGAGGTAATTTTCTAAATAACTTTTTATCTAAGAAGATATACAAAGACCAGAAAAAAAGAAATAAAATTGTTGCTTGAATGGTTTGGCTTGGGGAGCTTTTTCCCATCCACCCATCCAACCATCCATAAAGAAAAAAATTTGCTTATATTACTATTAAATATCAATGCATTTCTATATATATACACACATATATAAATATATATGTTTATATATATGTGTGTTTGTGTGTTTAATATACTTGCAGGGTTTATGTATATTTTTGAAAATTATCTAAATTTATCTATTTATTTATTTATTTATTTATTTATTTATTTACTTTCTGTGGCCTTGTCTGGGGTCTTGATATTTTATAATAATACTCTATCAGATAAATAGTTTGCACTATCCGACAAAACTATCTTTGGCTTAAAGAGGAATATACAGCACACGAAAATTTTTCTTATTCTTGTCCTATTTAATAAGATGAATTCCTAAAAGGAGTAGCAAAGTTCAGGGGATGTAAAGTCATCCTCAATGAGTTATATATAATAATAAATATTAAGTGCAATTGTTACTTCTTTCCACAATGAAATAAATTTCAAAATATAGAACAAAGCAAGAATTAGAGCCATATGCAAATGATAGGGTCAAATGAATGTCTGTCTCAGTCCTGGAGGTCTTATCAAAGCAGTGCTCAAGATCTACTTATTTTTATTATCCAATGGACAATCCTAGTTTATAGAGAAGATTGGAGAGACCAGAACAGCTTTCTTTTAAGATAACTATTATTGTGCTAGATTCTTATTATCAATGCAGAAATAAAATGAAGCCTCTCTTAATTTCAAATCATTTAAAGAAAAAAATTATCAAATTTCCTGTGTGCCATTCATCTTGAGAGGCATAAATATTCATACTTGATTCAAGTCTGAGATGATGTTGGCTGGGTCTCATTCTATGTCTGGATGCCTTTCCATCTACAAGACAGGTGTTTTTGCCTTGGAGAATTGTCCCTTCTTAAGGAGACACAGAAAACTATGACTCATCTTGAATCATTTCTCCCAAGAAGTTTTCCAGTGCAAGAAAGGACAACTAGGAAAGACAAGTGATGGCCAAGTTGCCAAGCATCTAGGAGATAGGGCAAAAAGCCAAGAAAAGATTATCCTCTCCAAAGCAGGAGTATTCACACAGCTTCAGCTAGAATTAATAGTTGATTCTTCAAGAACAATATACCAAGTGGAACACAGCCCATATTTATTACAAAGACCTGTCCTTTGCCTGCAATTCCCTCTGAAACTCAGTTCACACCTCACCCAGTTATTGGAAAAATAAGTAAGTAGTAAATAAAAATAAATAAATAAACCAGAAGATGAGTTCTTGCTTCAGATGAGTCAGGTGGACTCTCTTGTTACAGATTCTAGGACCTTGCTGTTAATTGAGTAAAAAGACTCTTTAAGCAAAATTAGGAAGTTTTGATAATATTTTAATTCCTATCAGTAGCTGAAATAGTATAAACTCACTAAAGGAAATGTTATGAAAATACCTCTGTTTCCATTTTATCCAAAGGCTGGAAAAGTGTTCCGTGCCCCTTCTGAATACCCTCGCCCACAAGAGAGACACGGGAGGCAGTGTTCCGGTAGTTACTACAATGAGGCTTTATTCTTGTATCAGCTGAAGCGGAAGACCCCAAGCCCAGAAAAGGCACCGCTTATATGCACCCTAGAGTGGCATGTTCACTTCTGATTGGCTGTTCACTCATCACCCCATATTATGCCCCAGAATGGGCAGTGACTTGGCGCGCTTTCGCCTCTTGCACCTGCGCAGTTTAGTTGTTTACTTGTGGGAGCACCGGATGCCAGCGCCATCTTGTAATGGCGAATGTTGTCACTGCCTGCGTGGCTCCCTACATCTCCCCCTTTCTATTTTATTAAGATGGAACAGCCTTTTGCCTATCCAGCGCGGCACCAACTCAGTGAGGGAAAGCAGAGGCCTGATCCCCTGTGCAAAATGAGATATTGTAATGGGTTTCTTCTCTTGTCATCATGCAATGAGTAATACTTCCCATACCCATCTTGATGCCTTTTGTCGGGGAAAGGGATCCTCCACCCTGGGGCGCTACCAGGGGAGGAGGTTTCTTGGCATCAAACCTTTGTGCAATCAGGCATACTTTCGGGAAATCTATCCACACTCATGGAACATTCCCTGTCGAGTACCCACTCGCAAACACTTCTAAATATTCAGGTACCACAGTTATTCAGGCAAGGGCTGGCTAAACTTAGACCTCTCATCAACCCAGTGCAATGGGCTGAACCCTTGGGGTTCATTGACTGAAGGTCTCAGTCATCAGTTACTTTCTTAGCATAGATAGCCAAATTTCAGTGGATGATCCTTGTTCCAAGGCTACAAGTGGTTGGGCGATAGCGACCTTGTCACGTTTTTGTTGGGCTCTGAGCTTGCAGACCAACCATAACATGAACACTAATGCACAACATAGGGCTGCACCAAACAGGCCTACCCCTACCCTTTCCTTAAAGAAAGAAAAGGCTGAAGAAATCTAAGAGGAAAGTCCTTCAGTCAGCGACAGGTCAATTCGTGTTGCGTTGATGGTCACAATCGCTGTTCTCAATGACTCCATGGTTTCCTCAAATCCTTCAGACCAGTTTCCTGTAAGATATAAAGACAATTTTCTAGACAAATTGGCAGTTCGAGTAAAATTTTCATACTGTACGCTAGCAATGCAAAGCGATCCAAGCTTTCTTTCACATCCCAATTGGGCCAATCTAATCGCTCTTCCACTAAATCAAGGAGTTGGTTAACAACCATCAGCCCGCTTTTTAACTGGGCTGTAGTAGATGTATGGGTATTGTTTCTCTTAATTGTCATTTTCGCCCATTCTCTCTTATCATAAAACCATCTCAAAGCCCTCCTTGAGAGAGGTATACAGTCTCCATCCTCAGTTGTTTGAAAACAAAGAGAGCCTCGTTCTGGCAAGGAGCGGCTCTCACCTAATGGGGCCCTTGTAGGGTCATATGGCATGTAGGGAAAATCTAGAGTCTTATTTGTTGTGAAGATTTTAGGAAAAACTGCTGCATCATGTCTGACAGGCATAGGTTTTGGAAAGCCAGATAGAATAGCCCAACGATATTCTCCCCAAATACTAGGAACCCAAGCTTGGAGAATCCATGTAGAGATCAAAAGCATTCGTAGGGGAACCCGGTGAGGAATCATTGTCCACAATGTGAGGCGTTGCATCAGGCGTTCCGGCAACCAAAACGGCTTGTCTTCTTCCTGTGGAAAAAGACAAACCACTCCCCTGGATCTTATTAAAATAGGATCCGGGCGTTTCCATTGACCAGTCAAAACATCTTTCCATTTTATCATTTCTTTTAGCCTAGTTGGTTCCAGGCAATGGCGATCAGCCGCCGTGTTGCCCTGACTGTCCAAATTCAAAAAATTAAGAGTAAAAAGTGCCAGAGAGACAATAACCCGTGGCACCATGGGCAGAGCTTCCTCAACTTCTCCTTTTTGTTTTATCAAATAAGTTTTAAGGGTACGATGAGCACGCTCAATGATGCCCTGTCCCTGAGGGTTGTAAGGAAGACCCATCAGGCATGTCACCTCCATTTGGCGACAAAATTGTCCAAACTTTTGAGAAGTGTAGGCTGGTCCATTGTCAGTTTTAAGGATTTTAGGCTTTCCCCAGGCACTCCAAGCCTCGAGACAATGTTGAATAACATGGGCCATCTTTTCTCTGGTCAATGGAGAGGTGAACATAACTCCAGAACAGGTATCAATGGAGACATGCAAATATTGTAATTTGCCAAAGGATGGGATGTGGGTAACATCCATTTGCCAGATCTGTAATGGCCTAATTCCCAGAGGGTTAATTCCGGTATGGGGAACAGGTAGGAATTGACAGCAGTTTTGGCATTGAGTCACAATATCTCTAACCTCCTTTCTAGTGATGTTAAATTGACATCGTAGCGTCTCAGCTGTCACGTGAAACCTTTTATGAAAGGCTTTAGCCCAATCCAATTTTGGCAAAAGGGCAATTGCAATCAACTTTGTGGCTCAATCTGCCAGGTCATTTCCACGGGACATAGGTCCCGGTAAGCCTGAGTGAGCCCTAATATGAGTTATAAAGACAGGGAATCTTCGCTTAGCCAGGGTAAGCTGAATCTTTTGAAAAACTTCTACAAGTCTGCTAGATGTCTTAATTAACCCAGCAACTTCTAATGCTTTTACTGCATTAACCACATAGAAGGAATCTGAAACAATATTTAAGGGACCTGGAAAGATTTCCAGAACCTCTGACACCACTAGGCATTCCACAATTTGAGATGAGGTTTCATGGTATT
Source organism: Arvicanthis niloticus (assembly GCF_011762505.2). NCBI lineage: Eukaryota > Metazoa > Chordata > Mammalia > Rodentia > Muridae > Arvicanthis > Arvicanthis niloticus. The sequence continues at coordinate 42,106,669 of NC_047672.1, read as the reverse complement.
GTTTGGATGTAACCTTATCATTAACCACATAGGCACCCACTCCTGTTTTTGACCTGTCTGTATAAACTACCATTCCATCTGGGAGTGGCTCCTGAGACACAATACGTGGAAATATGATAGCTTGAGTTAAGGCAAATTGTAAGATGGGATGCTTAGGATAATGATTATCTATTTGACCACTGAAGGAAGTAACCAGCACTGCCCAAACATCAGAGGTCGCCGTTAATATTTGGACTTGATGGGCAGTATAAGGCACTATCAAAACCTTAGGCTCTCTTCCAAAATGGGTAATGGCTGCTTTTAGTCCAGGAAGGGCAAGCTGAGTGACTGAATCTGGATACCATTCAATAATCTTTGCGGGAGAAGCATTGGGATGAATCCATAACAAAGGCCCCTCTTGCCATAATATAGTGGTGGGTAAGCATCTAGTTTTGAAAACACATAAATCAAAGGTTTTGGTTTCATCTATGCATTTCAACTGAGCATCTTGTAAAGTATTTTCTACTACTTGTAGAACACGGCTGGCAACCGGTGTTAAGGCCCTCGGTGAGGAAATATGAGCATCCCCTTCCAAAATATCAAATAAAGGTTTCAGCTCGGCCGAGGGAATTTTTAAAAATGGCCTTAACCAATTTATATCACCTAATAATTTCTGAAAATCATTCAAAGTATGTAAATGGTCTCTACGAATCTTCAATTTCTGAGGAATTATTTTTTCTGGATAGATAACTGTCCCTAAAAAGGAGCCAATTTCTGAAATTTGAACTTTCTCAGTAGCAACATGCAGACCCCACTGTTCCAAGGTGTTTAACAATAAGGGGTATGAGGTCTGTAAAGTAATTAAATCCTTATGACGCATAATAATGTCATCTGTGTAATGGGCCAGCAGCAGAGAGGGAAATTGTTTCCTAATTGGCTAGAGGGCCATTTGTACATACAGCTGACATATAGTGGGGCTGTTGGCCATGCCCTGAGGCAGAACTTTCCACTGATATCTTTTATCAGGTTCGAAATGATTAATAGTAGGTAGGATAAATGCAAATCTTGGTCTATCTTGTGAACACATAGGAATTGAGAAAAAACAATCTTTAATATCTATAATTATGATTTTCCACTGCTTAGGCAAGGCAGAGAGTAAAGGCAAGCCTCGTTGCACAGAGCCAAATAGTCGCATCTGTGCATTGATGGCTCTTAAATCATGTAAAAGTCTCCATTTTCTGGATTTCTTTTTATTGACAAATATGGGTGTATTCCAGGGAGAGGTAGAAGATTCTAGATGACCAAGCCGCAATTGTTCTTTAATTAGTCTTGTAGCAGCTTCCAATTTTTCAGAGGATAGGGGCCACTGAATTCCAGTAAAGTTCTTCTCCTCTATTGCTAACTGTAAGGTGGGTCTAGTTTTAAGGTCAAACACCAGATGAGCGAAGTCAGTTCCTGAGGAACCAAGCCCTTGAGCACCTCTAAGCTTCCTGGTGGATGGAAAACAATCATGCAAGCTTGGAAGGACAACCAATTGAGCAATCCTGTCCCCAAAGGAGATGGAGAATACACCTTGTTGGCTAGAACAGAGAAGTTGAAGTTCTCTGGTATAATCTTGATCTATTACACCGGGGTGTATCACGAGTCCTTTTAAAGTAAGAGAGGAGCGGCCTAAAATAAGGTGGAAACTTCCCCCTGGCAGGGGACCTCTATAATCAACTGGGATCGGCTGCACCCTCGTGTGTGGCATTAGTAGGACTTGGGAGGTGGAACGGAGGTATACTCCTGCGGAACCCCTTGTGGCTCTGCAACGAAAAGAGACCCCTGAGTATTCAGCAGTGTCTAAGTTTGCTGCTGCAAGTCCGGCATTAGTAAGGGGACCTCCCAAGCCGGGACAGGCTCTCAACCAGTCTTGTAACCCTTTGTTCCTATGAGGGGCAATGACTGTGCAGCAGGCATTCCACTGTAGCATTTTCAAAGACCATTTGTTCTATCAATGGCATCACCTGTTCCGGGTCACCAAAAATCCTACCTGCTGCCTCGGTCATTCGGGCCACAAAATCAGAAAAAGACTCATTAGATGTCTGAATTATCTTGGACAAATAAAGGTTACTGCCTTCCTTCCTAGGGAGAGACTTCCATGCCTTTATTGCAGCTGATGCTATCTGTGCATAGACCTGCCAGGGATGAGTGGTCTGGTCGTTCGCGTGTATGCCAACTCCAGCCAGCATGTCAAAAGTCCATAATTGTTGACCATCAATGCTTGCATTAGCTCTGGCTTGTGCTTGTAACTGCTCATGCCAGAGCGCTTTCCATTCCAAATATTGGCCCATATTGGTAAGTACCGCCTTCACTGTGTCCTGCAAGTCTCCTGGCGTCATAGCAGCTGCACTTAATCTCTCCACTTGGGAAACAGTAAAATTAGCCCCAATTCCATATGCACGTACTGCCTCAGCTAATTCTTTGACCTGCCTATACTCTACTGGGGCATGAACATGGGCTCTCTCTACCCCTTCAAAGACCGGAAATGCCAGCTGTAGCTGTCTCTGATCTCCTGGGGTGAGAAATGAATTAGAGATGCTGCCCGGGGTGTAGGCCGGAGGCAAGGGTGGGGCCGAGGGACTCAAGGTCTTTCTTAGTCTTATCTCAGGACGGTTATTTTTTGGTCCATATCTGTTTTGTTCATAGGCGGCTGCCTCTTCCTCTAGGCTTTCTTCCTCTCCTTGCGTTAGATCTTCTTTGGAGCTGCTAAGGTCTATGGCGGCAAGCTCCTTAATGGGGTAAAGGGGGGTCTTCTTGACCTCCACTCTCTCTTCACCAGCCGGTGAAGGGTCCTTATTCTTAATAGGCCCTGAGTGGCTTCTGTTTCTTTTGAGTACTCTCCCTTTTTACCAGACTCCTGGGTCTGCTTCTTTTGTCCAGGCCTTCTTGCCTGCTTCCCTTTCCCAGGCTCCTTGGCCTTATCTTTTTCCCCAGGCTCCTTGGCCTGATGCTGGCTAACACGCTCTGTTTCTGATACACTGGAGTGGACCTCTTCTAAAACCTCTTGACTTATATTAATAGCTGTGCTACAAGCTGGATCTTCACAACACAAATAAGCTAAAAACGAAAGCAACACAAGCAAGAGGCCAACTAGTGCAGCGGCGGCAATGGGTGAAAATCCGCTCGCAACCAAGGCTTCCACCCCAAACATACCTCTCAGAGACGGACCTTGATCCTGTAGTCTTTTAGCCCGCCCTGAGTCTCGGGGGGGGGGGGGTGCGCCTTGAAGTTCCTGGGTTTTGGCACCAGATGTTCTACACCCCTTCCAAATCCCCTCGCCCGCAAGAGAGACACGGGAGGCAGTGTTTGGGTAGTTACTACAGCGAGGCTTTATTCTTGTATCAGCTGAAGCGGAAGACCCCAAGCCCAGAAAAGGCACTGCTTATATGCACCCTAGAGTGGCGTGTTCACTTCTGATTGGCTGTTCACTCATCACCCCATATTACGCCCCGGATGGGCAGTGACTTGGCGTGCTTTCGCCTCTTGCACCTGGACAGTTTAGTTGTTTACTTGTGGGAGCACCGGATGCCAGCGCCATCTTGTAATGGCGATTGTTGTCACTGTTCGCCTCAGCTCCCTACAGAAAAGGAATAGTGAAATGTGCCACAGTGGGAAAATAAGAAGGTAAGCTGTCTCATTCTGCTCCATCTAAATGACCTGATGAAGCTGGTGTACAGAGAGTTAAAGTGACCACTGCTTCAGAATGTGACTAATGACAGATATTGGAATGTTTATAATAACAGCAACTTCATTTACTAACATTAACATTTTTGACCTTTTTTTTTAGTTTTGAAACTAAACTGCTTCTCTTATACAAATATAACCAGATCACAATTTCCCCTCCCTTAAATCTTCCAAGCCCCAAACCATCTTCCCTTTGTGTCTCTTCAGAAAAGAGCAGAGACAAGAGACAACAGCCAGAAAGGACAAAAGAAGATAAAATAAGACAAAGTGGAAGCCTTCATACTGAGGCTAGACAAGGTAAACTAAATGAGGAGAAGAGTCTCAAAAGCAGGCAAAAATTCAACACAACCATGCTGACAGGTGCCCAACAAAACCAGCAAGCTAATAGCCACAACATGTACACAGAGGTGTTCTCTATCTTCTATAATTCCTATAATCTGTTACTTCATCTTCCACAGAATTCCCTGAGCTCCAAATAGAGAGACTGAATAGAGACTTCCAATTTATACACTCTCTCCACATGTCTGGCTATTAGACTTTGTATACCCTCCAATCTGCTGCCAGCAGAAATCTCTCTGACAGTGACTGGCCCAAGCACTGATATATGAGTATAGCAAAATATCATTAGGAATATTTCTTTGATTTTTTTTCCAGTAGTATTTGGTTCTATCCTGGGTGCCTATGCTATTCAATCTCCAGATCATAGCCATGGAGACATTGTAGAGGATAGGCTCCTTCTATTGATGTGTGCCTCAAGTTAAACCAAACACCGGTTGGTCACTCCTATAATTTTTGTGCAACCATTTCCCAGCACATCTTACAGGCAGGACATACTTTATGTGAAAGTTCTTGTGGATAGGATGGTGTCCACACTGCTATTTCAGTAGCTTGCAGAGTACCTTCTTGCACCAACGTGACTACAATATAAAGACAAAGGATCAATTACCAGTTCTAATTTTCTACATTCAGTAAACTGTGTGGATTCTGTCCTTGGAAATGAGGTTCTACTGACAATTTGGGAGAGCAATCTTCTCTCCCAGCATCAGTTTGAGGTGTTTGCAGATTTCTACTGGATCCCATTAGCCAAAAATCAGCTAACTGCAGTTTAGTCCTGTTACTGGACACATTGCTATGCTACATAAGATGACTAGTTCAGACTCCAGATCACATATTATTAGGATTCTCCATTAAGATGCCTAAAATTCTCTAAGCTCCAAATGGAGAGACTGGATAGATACCTTCAATTTAGACATAGATTCATGAAAAGTTTGAATGCACTAGTTTTCTGCACCACAACCAAAATGTGCCCCCAGTTTCAGCTCTCTATTTCTTTGGGACTTTCTCCCTCTAACTCATATCTTAGAACTTGATCCCTTCCATTCCTGTCCCCATCTCCCATATTCCACCTGAAAAATCTATTCTATTTCTGCTTCCAAGTGATATAAAATGAGTCCTTCCTAGAGCCCTCCATTTCACCTAACTGCTGTGGCTCTACAATTATAACTTGGCTATTCTTTGTTGATTGAATAATACTTTTAAGTAAATGTATAACATATTGCCTTCCTGGGTCTGGCTAACCTCTCTCAGGATTTGTTTCAAGTTCTCTCCATTTGTTTGCAGATTTCATGATTTTTCTAGTCTCCAACTGCACTTAGGACACAAGGCTGTCCCACAGCCCTCCATGCACAAATCTTGCCAGAAGAGAGCTAGTCTTCCAGGAGTGCTTTCACTCCTAAGCTCAGAAGGGACATTGCCACTTTTGCTCCAATAACTCTTCAAAGCAGGACCTGCCAGAAGTGCACAGGACACAAGAACAGAAGAGCAGCTTGGGACAAGATCCTTCCTTCTCCATCTGCTCTCTGGACCTAAGGCTGTCCCACAGCCCTCCGTGCATAAATCCCTCCAGAAGAGAGCTAGTTTCCCAAGGAGAGTGGACATACATAAGATCACAGGCCAAAAGCACACAGAAGGGACAAGCTCCAGTCAGAGTCCCAAGTTTCAGCTCTCTATTTCTTTGTAAGAGGAAAAGATCAAGTAACATATAAATGCAGACCAATTAGAATTACACCAGAGTTCTCACAAGAGATTATAAAAGCCAGAAGATCCTAAACAGATGTCATACAAAACCTAGGAGAACACAAATAGAAAAATAGAGACAAGAGCAACTAACACTTAAGATAACCAGATGGCAAGAGACATGCGCAAGTACATAAGCAACAGAAATCAAGGCTAATGGGCATCATCAGAACCCATTTCTCCCACCACAACAAGTACTGGATACCCCAACCCACAGGAAAATCAAGATTCAGATTTAAAATTATATTATATTTATGTTCTTTAAGAAGGACATAAATAACTCCCTTAAATAAATACAGAAGAATACAGGTCAACTGGTAGAAATCCTGAAAGAAGAAACACAAAAACCCCTTAAGGAATAACAGAAAAACAGAAACAAACAGGTGAAGGAATTGAACAAAACCACTTAATGTCTAAAAATGGAAATAGAAAAACTAAAGAAATCACAAAGAGAGACAACCCTGGAGATAGAAAACATAGGAAAGAGATCAGGAATCATAGATGCAAGCATCACCAACAGAAAACAAGGAATAGAAGACAGTATCTCAGGTGCAGAAGATACAATAGAAAACATCGACACAACAGTCAAAGAATCTGCAAAATACAAAAAAGCTCCTAACCCAAAACATCCAGGAAATCCAGGATAACATGAGATGACCAAACCTAAGGATATTAAGTATAGATGAGAATGAAGATTTCCAACTTAAAGGGCCAATAAATACCTTCAACAAATTATAGAAGAAAACTTCCCTAATATAAAGAAAGAGATGCCCATAAACATACAAAAACCCTACAGAACTTCAAATAGATTGACCAGAAAAGAAATTCCCCCTGTCACATAATTGACAAAACACCAAATGTGCAAAACAAGGAAAAGATATTAAAAACAGTAAGAGGAAAAGATCAAGTAACATATAAAGGCAGACCAATTAGAATTACACCAGAGTTCTCACAAGAGATTATAAAAGCCAGAAGATCCTGGACAGATGTCATACAAAACCTAAGAGAACACAAATGTCAGTCCAGGCTACTATACCCAGCAAAGCTCTCAATTACTGTAGGTGGAAAAACCAAGATATTCCATGACAAAACTAAATATACACAATATCTTTTTCACAAATCTAGCCCTAAAAAGGATAATAGATAAAAAAATTCCAATACAAGGAGAGAAACTATACCCTAGAAAAAGCAAGAAATTAATCTTGTTTCAACGAGCCCAAAAGAAGATAGCCACACAAACATAATTTCAACTCTAACAACAAAAATAACAGGAGGCAACAATCACTAATCTTTAATATATCTTTGTTGTAGTAATTATTTAAAAAACAGCTGTCAGCAAAGCTAACTATCTAAGCTGCAGTGGGTTTGCCTGGCTCAGCCACCATGTTTGGTGGCCAGAAGCCACATGAGCGCTGCAGCTAGAAATGGCCAGCCAGAGACACCAGCCCTGCCACCCATGAGATGCCAGAGTGGGAGATAACTCTGCCAGTCCTCCACCCTGTCTCTGCAAGGCTGGGCATTGCCCACACTATCCTGCCAACCACACAGGCCCAGTACAGATGAGATTCTAATGCTTAGATTATCTAAAGATTTATATATTTGGTAATGATCAATAACAAGATGCCCATACAATCAGAAGTGTGACCCAATACCCAACCTAGATATACCAACTACCATTGACTGCTACAGACAAGCGAACATCAGCCTTCATGTGCCCCTCTCTCATTCTCTGTCTCTTCCTTAGATCCTCCTCTTCCTTCTCTTCCTCTTCTATTACTCCTCCTCTTCCTCTCCTTACTCTTCCCACCTTAGCTCCTCCTACATATCTTAACATCAATGGACTCAATTCCTCAATAAATAGACATAGACTAACAGACTGGATATGTAAATAAGACCCAGCATTTTGCAGCATACGGAAAAAGCACCTCAGTGACCAAGACAAATACTACTTCAGAATAAAGGGCTGGAAAAAATTTTCCAAGCAAATGGCCCCAAGAAAAAACCTGGTTTAACCATTTTAATATCGAATAAAATCAACTTTCTTCTAAAAGTTATCAAAAACAATATGGAAGTATACTTTATACTCTATAAAAAATCTACCAAGAAGAAATTTCAATTCTGAATATCTATGCTCCGAATGCAACAATGCCCACATTCATAAAAGAAACTTTACTAAATGTCAAAACACACATTGCACCTCACAATAATAGTGGGAGACTTCAACACCCCACTCTCAGCAATGGGCAGATTATGGAAACAGAAGATAAACTGAAACACAGTGAAAGTGAGAGAAATTATCAACTAAGTGGATTTAACATACATCTATGATTCAAACTCTGACTCTGTCTGTCTGTCTGTCTGTCTGTCTGTCTGTCTGTATATCTATCTAAATAACATTTCATCCTAAAACAAAAGAATATATCTTCTCAGCACCTCATGGTACCTTCTTCAAAATTGACTAAAACAGGCCTCAACAGATACCAAAAAAATCTACATAATGTCATGCATTCTATGAGATCACCACAGACTAAGACTGGTCTTCAATAACAACAAAAAGAAACAAACAGACAAACAAACACAAAAAATACAAGAAATTGAAAGCCCACATACACATGAAAGCTCAACAGTTCTCTACTCAATGATAACTTGGTCAAGGAAAAAAGAAAGGAATTAAAGTCTTTTTAGAATTCAATGAAAATTAAAGCACAGCATGCCCAAACTTATTGGATGCAATAAAAGTAGTGCTAACATGAAAACTCATAGTTCTGAGTGCCTCTGAAAGATACTACAAAGATCATACACTAGCAGATGAAGAGCACATCTGAAAGCTATTGAACAAAAAGAAGCAAACACATCCAAGAAGAGTACATGGCAGGAAACAATCAATCTCAGGGCTGAAATCAACTAAGAAAAAAAAAAAACTATACAAAGAATCAACAAAACCAGGAGTGGGTTCTTTGAGAAAATCAACAAGATAGATAAACCCTTAGCCAGATTAACAAGAGGGCACAGAGACATTATCTAAATTAACAAAATCAGAAATGAAAATGCAGACATAACAATTTGACAAATTCAGAAAATCATCAGATCCTACTACAAAAGCCTATACTCAACAAAACTGGAAAATATGTATGAAATGGAAAATTTTCTAGACAGATACAAAACATCAAAGTTAAATCAGGATCAGATAAACAATCTAAATTGTCTCATAACCCATACAGAAATGGAAGCAGTCATTAAAAGTCTCCCCACCAAAAATGCCCAGGACCAGATAAGTTTAGTGCAGAATTCTGTCAGATCTTTAAAGAAAACTTACCAATAGTCTTCAAACTATTCCACAAAACAGAAACAGAAGGAACACTACCCAATTTGTTCGATGCAGTCGCAGTTATGCTTAAATCTAAACCACACAAAGACCCAACAAAGAAAGAGAACTTCACAGAAGTAGGGAGAGGAATGATGGGATGATGGTTTTCTGAGGGGAAACTGGGAAAGGGGATAACCTTTGAAATGTAAATAAATGAAATATTCAATAAAATTTGGAAAAATGCTAAGTAATATGCTGCATAAATATACTATAATGTTTTTATCCATTCTTTGAAGGAATCTAGGTTATTTTTTGTTTCTTGCTAATATGAATAAAGGTGTAATGAGAATAATTGAGCAAATGACCTTTTGGCTGAATGGAGTCTTATTTGTGTATTTGCCCAAGAGTGGCATAGTTGAGTCTTAAGGTAGATTTATTACCAATTTCTGAGGAACCATCACTATTGTATTAATAATAGATGTATAAATTTTATTTCCTAAAACAATATAAAAATGTTCCCCTAGTGAACATCCTTGCCAGCATGAGGTGTCATTTATTTTAGTAAACTTAGCCATTTTGAAAGGTGTAAGATGGAATCTGAATATAGTTTGATTTGCATTTATATAATGGCTAAGGATGTTGAACATTTAAATGTTTTTCAGCCCTTTGAGATTCCTCTATTGAGAATTTTGTTTAGAGCTATACCTCATAAATTAACTGATTATTTGGTGTTATTTTTTGATATCTAGTTTCTTGAATTCTTTATATATTTGGCTATTTCTGTTTCACATGAATAATTGGTAACTTTCTTCCATTCTGTAATCTGCTGCTTTGTCCTTAAAGAAGTTTTTCCAGTTTCATAATGTCACGTTTGTTAATTGTTGATATTAAAGTCTGCATTATCAGTATTCTGTTTAGAAAGCCATCTCTTCATCTCTTATGCCCATGGATTCAATGCTACACCACTCTTTCTTATCTACTAAGTTCAGTGAATATGGTTTTATATTGTTGTATTTGACCCATTTAGACTTGAAGAAAATGAAAACTGATAAGCATGGGTTTATTTAGATTCTTCTACATGAAACTATTCTGTTTGACTAGGATCAATTGCTGGATATGCAGTTTTTTTTTAGGTGTTTGTTTCTGGCTTCTTTATCACAAATCAGGTATCCATAGTGTGTGGATTTGTGTCAAATTTTTCAGGTTAATTCCACTAATCAACACATATCTTTGAGAGCAAATACTATATAGTACCTTTTCCCTCCATGCAAACAGCATTTCCTTTCAGGTCTGCACTTGGCCCAGGGCATATTGGAATGTCTGTCCTTCTCTCTCAACACTACATAGTTGGCAAGTCTCCTAAGAGATGCGCTTTAGCCAGGGCATCATGTAAGTCACCCATGCAAATAACCACTGCAGCTGGGACTCCAAAGTGCCCAGGGGACTCTGGACACCACCCCTCTGTATGAACCCTATCTCCTCTTTGGTCTGCACCTTCATCTGCCTGTCTGCCATTACCTCATTACTTCATCCGCCTGTTCTGAGATTACCTCAGATTCTACAGGTCTCACAGGAGATCTGCTGCAACCAGGGCTACAGAGCTATCAGAAGATCTGCTGCAACCTAGGAACACAGGAAAAAAATCCATAGAAAAAAACCCAGGCCAATTAACACCAGAAATAAGCAGATGGCAAGAGGCAAGCACAAAATCATAAACAACAGAAGGAAAAATACTTTGACACCATCAGAACACAGCTCTCCTACCACGGCAAGCCCTAGATACTCCAACATACCTGAAAAGCATGATGCTGACCTAAAAATCCCATCTCAAGAAGATGATACAAAACTTTAAGTAGAATATAAATAACTCAATTAAAGAAATATAGCAAAATACAATAAAAAGTTAGAATAAATGAGCAAAATTGTTCAAGACCCAAAAGTTGAAATAGAACTAATAAAGAAACCACAAATATATATAACCTTTAAAATGGAAAACCTAGGAAAGAGGTCAGGAGCTACAGATGCAAGCATCTCCAACAGGATGCAGGAGATAGAAGAGAAAATCTCAGGCATACGAGATACCTTAAAAGATATTGGAACAATGGTCTAAGGAGAAACTCATAACACAAAATATCCAATGAATTCAAGACACAATGAAAAGACCAAAATTGAGAATGATAGGAATAGAAGTGTGAAGATTCCCAGCTCAAAGAGCCAGAAAACATCTTCAACAATATTATAGAAGAAAACTTTCCCAACTTAAAAAGAGATGGGCATACAAGTACAAGAAGCCTACAGATCACCAAATAAATTGGACTAGAAAAGAAAACTCTCTTGTCCTATAATAATCACAACACTAAATGCACAGAACAAATATAGCATACCAAAAGCTGTAAGGGAAAAATGATAAGGAATATATAAAGGCATACTTACAGGAATTATACCACACTTCTCAAGAAAGATTCTAAAAGTCAGAAGATCCTATACAGATATCATCCATATCCTATGACAACACAAATGCCAACCTAGGCTACTAGACCCAGAACAACTTTTACTTATCATAAATGGAGAAACAAAATATTCCATGACAAAACATATTCTAGAAGAATTCTAGAATAAAGGATTCCAGAAGAAAAACTCCAACACAAGGAGAATATCTACACCAAAGGAAAAAAAAATTAATTGTCTCACAACAAACCCAAAGTAGAAAAATTACACACACATACATACACACATATAAACACCTCTAACAACAAGCATGGCAGGAACTACCAGTCATCTGGCTTAATATCTTTCAATATTAATGAACTCAATTCCCCAGTAAAAAGACATAATCTAACAGATTGGATATACAACCAGGATCCCATATTTTATTGCAAACAAGAAATACCTTAATGGCAACAAAGATAAACTCTACCTCACAGTAAATGGCTAGGAAAATGTTTTCCCAAGAAAATGGTTTCAAAAGACAAGTGGGAATTGTCATTTTAATATTCAATCAAATAAAGTGTCATTTGAAAGTTATCAAATGAGATGAAGAAAACTTTTAAATGCGTACTTTTAAAATTAAATGTTGTATCTCATGTCTCTCTTTCTGATTCCAATCCTTTCCTTATGTCATAATTGCTCCCTTTAAAAATTATATATATATATATATATATATATATATATATATATATATGTGTGTGTGTGTGTGTGTGTGTGTGTGTGTGTGTGTGTGTGTGTGTGTGTGTATGTGTAATTTAAACCTCTTTTACTTAATTTTTAAGATGAAGCTTTAAAATAAATATTTGTTTATTGTTAAAATCAAATATTTTGACATATGTAAGATATATGACTATTTAAAGTTTCATTTGAAAGTTATCAAATGAGATGAAAAAAAACTTTAGTAAAGCTCAGAACACACAATGAAACTCACACAATAATAGTGGGAGACTTCAACACCCTACTCTCACCAATGGACAAGTCATTGAAACCATAACTAAACAAAGACACAGTGAAACTAATAGAAGTTATGAATCTAATAAATTTAACAGGTATATACATAAACTTTTACCCCAAAACAAAAGAATATACCTTCTTCTCAGCACCTCACAGTACCTTCTCCAAAACTGATCATATAATTGGCCACAAAACAAGCCTCAACAGTTATAAGAAGATGGAAACTGGTCAATTCTCTACTGAATAATAATTTTGTCATAACGAAATGAAAAACAATTAAAGACTTTCTAGAATTCAATAAAAAATCATACCAACTTGTAGGACACAATGAAAGCAATGCTAACAGGAAAATTCATAGCACTAAGTGCCTTTATAAGAAAACTGGAGCAATCCTATACTAGCATCTTAACAGTACAACTGAAATCCCTAGAACAAAAAGAAGCAAAATCCCCAAAATGGGAAGATAGTAGTAAATAATCAAACAGGTTAGAAATCGACCAATTAGAAAAAAAAAAGAACTATATAAAAAATCAACAAAACTAGGAGCTGGTTCTTTGAGAAAATCACCAAGATAGATAAACCCTTAGCCAGCCTAACTAGAGGGCACAGAGACAGTATTCAAATTAATAAAATCAAAAATGAAAAGAAAGACATAACAACAGAAACGGAGTAAATTAAACAATCTTCAAATCCTACTACCAAAGTGTGTGTGTATGTATGTATGTATATATATATATATATATATATATATATATATATATATATATTTATACCTTAGAAAATCTAGATAAAATGTATGACCTTTTAGATACCACTTACCAACCTTAAATCAGTCCCATAGCCCCTAATGAAATATAAAAAGCAATTAAAAACTTCCCAACTAAAAAAGCCCAGGGCAAGTTAGAAAAATGAAAATAGATCCATATTTATCACCTTACACAAAGTTCAAGTATAAATGTATCAAGGACCTCAACATAAAACCAGAAGCACTGACTCAAATACAAGAGAAAGTGGGAAAGAGCCTCCAATTCTTTGGCACAGGAGAAAATTTCCTAAACAGAACTCTAATGACTCAACTCTAAGATCATAAATTAATAAAAGAAACCTCATTAAGCCAAAAAGGTTTTATAAGGCAAAAAAACATAGTCAGTGGGACAAATTGGCAACCTATAGATTAGAAAAAAAATACCTTGACTAACCTCACATCCCATAGAGGACTAATATTCAAGATATATGAAGAATTCAAGAAGCTAACCTCTAAAAACCAAATAACCCAATAAAAATGGGGTACAGAGCTAAATAGAGAATTTACAACAGAGGTCTCTCCAATGGCCAAGAAGCACTTAAATAAATGTTCAAAGACCTTAGTCATTATGGAAATGTAAATCAAAACAACCCTGATTCCACCTTATGCCTACCAGAATAACTCAGATCACAAACTCAGGTGACAGAACATCCTGTTGTAGATGTGGAGTAAAAGGAATTGCTGGTGGGATTGCAAAATTTACAACCACTCTGGAAATCAATCTAGCGGTTCCTCACATAATTGGAAACAGACCTACCTGAAGACCCAGTTATACCATTATTGGGCATATACCCCAAAGATACCATACCATAGGGACACATGATCCACAATGTTCATAGCAGCCTTTTTTTGTAAGAGCCAGAAACTGTAAACAACCCAGATGTCCTGCAAAGGAAGAATGTATACAGAAAAATGTAGTACATTTCTACAGAATACTAATCAGCTATTAAGAACGAGGGCATCATGTGTTTTATAGGCAAATGGATGGGACTAGAAAATTTTATTCTGAGTGAGGTAACACAGACAGAAAAGGACAACATGGTATGCACTCACTAATAAATACAGAATAACTGTAAAGCAACCCACAGAATTTAAGTACTTTAATAAGCAGAAAGGAGAAGTAATGATGCTTTAATTCCAGCTAGTAAAGGGAAGAAAATAGGTAGAGGTAGCAGAGGTAGAAGGGGATTTGGGAGGAGAGAAGGGTAAGGGAATTGAGGGGGAAGGGAAAGGGGGAACAGAATCAGGTATTGGAAGGGTTAGGAGAGAATCCAGAGGGCCAGCAAAGTGAATGGAAATATTCAGCCTCAGAAGGTGGGAGGTGGCGAGATCCTCTAGAAACTACAAGAGACCTGGGAGGTGAGAATCTCTCAAGACTCAAAGGGAGGGACCATAGATGAAATGCCCTGCAACAGGGAGAGGGAACTCAGAGTCTACCTCTAGTACATAGACTGGGCCTCAAGTGGAGCGATGGTTTTACCAATTCACAGTCAAAAATTCTGACCCAGAATTGTTCCTGTCTACAAGAACTGCAGGGACAAAAATAGAGAAGTATCGGAGAAAAAGGCAGTCCAGTGACCAGTCCAACTGGGGATCCACTTAATGGGTAGACACCAAGGCATGACGCTACTACTGATGTTATGATGTTCTTATAGAGTGTAGCCTAGCATGGCTGCCCTTTGAGAGACCCAGCCACCAGCTGACAGAGACAGAAACAAATACTTACACCCAGCCACTGGACTGAAGTTATGAAGTGAAGTAACACGTATGGCTGAGTTAGGGGAAGGATGGATGAAGCAGAAGAGGAGGGCAACCCCATAGGAAGACCAGCAGTCTCAACTAACCCAGAACCCTGGGAGTTCTCAGACATGGAGCCACCAATCAGGCAGCGTACAGGAGCTGTTCTGAGGTCCCAGACACATATACAGCAGAGGACTACCTGGTCTGGCATCAGTGGGAGAAAATGTGCCTAATCCTCTAGAGACCTGTCGCCCTGGGAGTGGGGAGGCCTGGTGATGGTGAAGCATCCTTTAGTAGACAGAAGGGAAGAAAAATGGGATAAGGAACTGTGGAAGGGGGGGGACTGGGAGAGGGGGCAAAGGCTGGATTGTAAAAATAAAATAAATTAATACAGCAGCAGCATCAACAATAACAACAAACTCTGTCCCTGGGCCTTTGGGGGGGGGTATTTGGTATTTGGATACTTTTGATGACTGCTTCTATTTGATTGAGGGTTACAAGTTTATTTAAATTTTTTGTCTGTTCTTGGTTGAACATTGGTAAGGGGTACCTATCGAGAAAGTTATCCATTTCTTTTAGATTTTCCAATTTAGTGGAGTACAGGCTTTTTAAAAAATGTCTTTTGATTCTCTGGATTATCACATTGTCTATTTTTATGATACTTTTCTGTGGATTTTGTTAATTTGGATATTCTTAATTGTCTTTTAATTAGTTTGAATAAGTGTCTATCTTGTTGAATTTGTCAAAAAAAAAAACCTCCATTTCATTAATTTTTTTTGCCTTGTTCTCTTTGTTTCTATTTTGTAGTTTTAGCTCTCAGCTTTATTATATCCTGTCTTTTACCAACAGTTTAAAATGAGGTAATTTCTATACTTAATATTAAAGTGTGTTTCTTGGATGGAACAGAGGCTGAATCCAGACTTTGCTTCCTTTCTGTTAGTCTGTCTTTTTTTTCAAAACTTGAGATCATTCATATTGAAAGATAAATTCAAATAAATGTTGCTTCATAATTATTTGATCTATATATGGTGATTGTAAATTTTGTTGTGTATAATCATCTGACCTGGCATCAGTGGTCTGTAAGAATCTGCAGCATATCTGTCCAGGCCCTTCTGACTTCTAGAGTCTCCATTGACAAGACAGGTGTATTTCCATTAGATCTCCCTTTAATATATTTTTTTAAAGTTATTTTACTTATAGTTTCTTAATAATCTTTCTTTCTTCTATATATTTAGTGAGTGAACTTTGGTTTCTGATCCAGTCTATTTGGAGTTGTATATGCTTCTTCTACCTTTATATACATCGCCTTGGCTTGGAATTTAGGCTTGAAAATTTTTCTTTATGATTTTGTTAAAAAATATTCTAGACATTTGAACTGTTATCCTTCTTCATCCTCTATTTCTGTTATTCATAGGTTTGATATTTTCATAGTTTCTCAGATTTCCAGGAGGATTTGTGTCCTGACTTTTTTATATTTAACATTTTTTACCAATGTATTAATTTCTTCTATTGTATTTTCAATGCCAGACAGTCTTTATTCAAGTCGCCTATATCCTGTTGGTAGAGTTGACCTTTCTGATTTCCATGTGAAAGCCTAAATTTTCCATTTCCAGAAATCCTTCAGTTTTTATTTCCATTTATTTATATTTCCTTTTCAGGTCTTGAGGTATTTTCTTCATTTTCTTCAACTGTTTGTTTTTTACTTAAGGGATTAACTCCTTTCTTTACATTATTTGTTTATATTTTTCAGCATTCCTTTAAATGTTTTATCAATTCTATCTTTAAGGGATTCTATCATCTTCATATAGTTTTTTTTAAGGTCTATTTCTTGTGATTTAGCTATTTTGGCATATTAAGGGCTTGCTGTTGTAACATAATTGGGCCATGGTAGAGATATATTATCCTAGTTGTTATTGATAATGACTTTTTTTTTTTTTTTTAAAGAGAGAATGTGTTCTATGGGTGTGTGGTAAGTCATGGGGGAAGGGAATGTCTCAGCAGGACCATGCTGAGACATCCCTTGCCCCTGAAGGACCAGCCAGATGACTATGTAGTATAGAATAGAGTTTATCCAGGGAAAGAGAGAGAAAAGAGAGAGAAGTAGAGGCTGGCACTGAACATGTGGAGAAAGGGGGAAGGGAAGATGGAAAGGGCAAGGAGACAGAAGAATCAAGAGATCAAGAGAGAGCAAGAGAAGAGAGAGCAAAAGGGAGCAAGAGTTCAAGAGTACAAGATAAAGAGGTGAGGGGCAAGCAGCCCCTTTTTATTGGGCCAGGCCTACCTGCCTGTTACCAGGTAGCTGTGGGGAGGAACATACCTGGCTGTTGCCATCTAACTGTTGGGATGTAGTTTAGACAGAATGCTAACATAGTATTCTTACATTGGCATCTACACATCTAGATTGGAGACGATTGTAGGTCTAGGTACTGATTTCTAGGTTTGTTTTTGTTGTATGGATGTTTTATTCCTTGGTTTCTCTTTCCTTTCTGGATGTGTGTGATGGCTGTATGTTGCCTATTTAAATAACCTTCCTTGCTTGATTGTTCACAGCTTTGTATTGCTGGTTTTGGAAGCTGGGATAAAATATAAAGTGAAAAAGGTGGGGAGGTCAATACGTGTTGGTTCATGGGATCTATAGAACATGTGTGCAGGGAAGAGGGTGGCCACATTTGATGTCCTCTTGCAGCACTAAATAAGATACTGAGAAACTGGTCAAAGTAACAGAAAAAATCATTTTATTTAAAACTGTATAATCAATACAGAAAGTAGGTATTTGTCATAAAGACCTTAGAAAATATGGTTTCAAAATTTTTTAAGCATAAAAGGTAAGCCCTTAACTAAACTACTATATATTTTGACATATGTAAGATATATGACTATTTAAAGTTTGTATATATATATTGAAAATACATAAATTTAATAGTAATATGAAGAACTCTTTAAAATGTTGCATTTTAATAATCACAATTAAAAATCTCACAATTAAACAATTTATTAATTGCTAAACAGGAAATTTCTAAACCATACAACTAACTTGTTCAAAGGAAAATAAGCATTCCAGAATTGAAATAATATGATAAAGAATATTTGTATATTAAAATAAATGGACTTTACACTAAAAACATTAAGGTACAACAATTTAAAAATTAATTGAGGAAACCAGTGTTTTCTCAATTTTAGTAAAACTGCATAAACAAAACCATAATGGTCCAAAATATTAGTCAGGAGCAAGAAGTGATCTACTATAAATAATTATACAGTATGCAGAAATATAGGTAGTATCCACTCTAGATCTGAGATAGAGTAACCACAAAGCAAACCAATAGTAGCAGTCAGTCTCTGCTTTCTTGTAGAGATCATAACTCTAGCTCATGAAGGCAGATTAGTGTAATGAGGCCAAGTATAAAACAAAGTGACTGTGAAATACCAAGAAAGTGCATTCAACTTGCGAGAATATGTACCATTAGCAAGCAAACATGCATACACATCTAATGATAGAAGACAGAAGCATCATTTCTTTCTTTTTGGAAGCTATTTCTGTATCCTATCCACTAAAGTTTTAATGTTAAGGATAGGAAGTCTGATTTTCATAGTAAAATGTTATCTTCTAATACACAAAAGGATAAATTGTATGATCGTAATAAAAACACTTTTAAGAAGTATTTATAGATTTGCCTTCTTTTTTACATATATTTTAAAAGA
This sequence comes from Arvicanthis niloticus, assembly GCF_011762505.2. Taxonomy (NCBI): domain Eukaryota; kingdom Metazoa; phylum Chordata; class Mammalia; order Rodentia; family Muridae; genus Arvicanthis; species Arvicanthis niloticus. Next base: position 42,087,893 of record NC_047672.1, on the reverse strand, counting down.
ACATGCCAGCTGCTTACAGATTTATAATACCTGATATTACAACCTATTGAAGAACATCAGAAACAATGTACATAAAGAGGTATTTTTTGTCTAAGTAGGATGCTACCCTCGGTTTCAGAACAAAGTTTCCTTTTTTTCCCTTTACCCACTATTCCATAATAGTATCTGAATTCTAAAATCATATTTCCTTCAAAATGACTGCATTTCTATTGTTCTAAATGTCCTTCCCACATGTGAGTTATTGGGTGCACATTCTACAGAAATTCTATATTTCTAAATGTAACTTTAAACCATGCTGCTGATCGAGGATGGAAAAGCTGAAATAAGGATGTCCAGAAATTAAGATTGTTACTGTGACAGAAATGGGGACATCTGACAGCTGTTGTTGTCATATAAAACTCTATTGTGAAATTGTTTCCTACAGGGCCAGATTTGTATAAAATGTCAATATGCCTAGTGTCAGATTCTATGATTGGTTTCTACTTGTCTTATGTCTGTGTTATCATGATTTTCAACTTTTATGTTAACTTATCCTTCTTTTTCCACCACTGTGACAGGAGTCATGAGTTTATTAGAATATCTTATTTATTTCTCATAGACTTTGTGCCTATCTCTCCAGCATTATATTTTAGGAATGTATTCCTCAGTTGCATTTTCTAATGAAGCAAGACAATACACAGTTTTTGATCTCAGAGAATCATACCTTTGCATATAATAATACCTTTGAATTACATAAAAAATACTGTTTCAAAACAATTTGCAACAGTAGCTACATATTGAGATTCCAACAGCTCTAATGAGAAGCAGAGGTTACTGGAAAAAATTGTTTATACTGCTATTGGATAGTTTCTATTAATTAATTTACTAATTACTTCACATGTTACAAATTCTTGACCAGATATGTAAGAAACATAATCAGTTAGCAGAAAGTAAAAATGAAGGCAGAGGCTACTTTGCATAGACCAGCAGACCTTCTAGCACATTTTAGAGCTATCTAGCATATTTTAGAGCATATTTAGAGCCTTTGTTATAGGAAAAAGGACTTGCATTATTTGTTTTACCTATAGCAGCCAGTGAATAGGACTCCACAGGTAAGACACTATAGTTTGAATGGAGTCAACTGTCTACTGAGCTCCTTTTCCTAAGGATCTGGTTGGTAGCTTGAGCTGTTTTATGGCAACCATCTTTGATTGTCGTCCATAAACTGTAAGCTTGAAAGACCACTGCAATGTATTTATCGGGCACTTTTTTCTATTATTAAATACATAATATAATAAATTTAGTTGCTTCATTAGATATTTCACTTCACTTATATATATATATATATATATATATATATATATATATATATATATATATATATATATGGTTTTTACAGGTAGAGCACTAGTCCTTTACTCAAAATCATTAGAAAACAAGATGAGTTTATGATGACTTTCATGTCACACAGATATGAAAACTGATCACTAGGCTTTTTTCATCATTGCAAAGGATGAGATTATTGATAAATGATCTTTACTCCATCAGTTATATTATTACTAGATAAGCTAATCAATTGTCCAAAATGAATTACTTGGTCTGCTATGTTATTTAATCCAACTTCACCTATATAATTTTTTTTGACTTTTGACTAGTAAAAGCTCCAGTTATGACAAGCAAATCATTTTATAGAACCTACACCCAAGAGATTATACATATAATAAGGTACTTGAGTCATAGATCTATTATTCTTTGAAAGTTTTTTTTAACTCACTTTTATCAGCGAGTCAGATACCTGTCTCCACAGTGCCATAATTCTCCAACAAGGCCATATCTCCTAATAGTGTCACTGCCTGTGGCCATGCATTCACATAGTTGAGTCCAAGGGTGGTGGCATCACTTTCAAATTGTCCCAAAACATAATACTGAATAAAATGTAAGCATCTATGACATCCTTCATTAGCTGTTTGAATCATTATACTGGAACCTAAAATAAACATAATATTTTTTTGAAATGTAGCTGTATTTTATATACATAAACTACAATTGTAGTGACCACTAAATGTGCTTCCAGTGAACTTGCCCTAAAGTTATATTATCACATTTACTTTGGACTTCTGTAATCTGAATGTGTGCAGTATTTTTTCCATCTGAGTTACAACTAGAAAATTTACTTAAAAGATTTCTGAATTTTTGAACAGTGATTTGAAGGTCTAAAAGAGTTCATTAAACTTATGTTCTAGAAATCTTTTGAATCTCAATGAGGAAATAACAGGAAAAAAATCAAACATTTCTACTTATTAAATATCTATTTTTCCCAAACCATACATGAGCAAACATACAACAGAACCTCGAGTCATATATTCATGTAGGTTTTTCAACTCAATATTTTGTCAGCCGTGGTTTCTTCTCACATTAAACCCTACTTGGATTTTCAAAGGTTCCCATGAGCACCAGCATTATAGTCTACAGTACAAAGTAAAAAGCAGACAAATGTCATATATTTATATATAAAGAGCTATTCCAAAAATAATATAATAAAATGACATAACAGGGAAAACAAGTCCATTTCTAATTATATAATAATCATTGATGTTACTGCTTAACTGTTCATAGAACAATAATGAATGTGTTATAAAATACAAGATGCATAATGTGTTCAATTATGTTAAATTTTTTCTGCTGCAAGTCATAATTAATCATTTTTGATCCACATGTACATCTTTTAAAATCTTTTTTATTTTGTTTTATATTTATAAATATTTTGTCTAAATGTATATATGTCATGCACTATGTTCATTTCTAGTGTCAACATGTATCAGAAGAGGTTATCATATCACTTATATCAGATGTTACATGTGCCTCTATAGAACAATATGGGTTATGGGAACTGAATCAAGGCTGTGATAAAATATCAAATGCTCAGAACCAGTGAGCTAACTCTCCATCTCCCAACTATACATTCTGAACTTTGATACATTACAACCATTTTTAGCCATAGTTTAGAAACTAATAGGAGACATAACAGTGAAATAAATGGAAGGTTATTACTATATATTGCTAATACATTAAAATAATATTTTCAAAACTAAACACATTAAGATACAATATTAACACTCATATATTATAAACAAATTAAAATCACTAATGAGTTCTAAAAGAATCCTCTCTACAATCTTTTGTGTTCTGTCAATGCTGTATTTACTAATTTTAACAATCTTCTTTAGAAAACATTTTAAAAATATTTGTGTATGTTTTTAATTATTCAGTTTAACTATAAGTATTTTCTAGTCAATGTACTGAGTTGAGTTATTTTGTTACAAAGGAATATATTAAGTGGTGTGTGTGTGTATGTGTACATAGTTACACTTATGTATATGCATATTTTTAAAATTAAATGTTGTATCTCATGTCTCCCTTTCTGATTCCAATCTTTTCCTTATATCACAATTGCTCCCTTAAAAATTATATATAATATAATATAATATATATTATAATTATATATAATATATTATAATTATATATAATATATTATATATAGCATATAGTATATATAATATAATATATATATAAGTGTGTGTGTGTGTAATTTAAACCTCTTTTACTTAATTGTTAAGATGAAGCTTTAAAATAAATATTTGTTTATTGTTACAATCAAAAAGAAAATGAAGTTTGAAAAGAGCCTATCTATATATCTATTTATCCATCTTTCTTTCATTTTTCTGTCTTTCTACCAACCTATCTGTGAACAATATTTGCCTAAATATAAAAAATATAGTCTACTTAGTGTTACTTGTATATATATAAATTTATGGATGTCAATTTGCTTAGTGTTTGATAAGCAATTCCCAGTTCACCCTTGTTAAATACTCTATCCCTCAATCTCAGCATTCCTTAGCTGCATATAGATCATTGTATGGGTATAGAGCCCTATGAGACTTGCTCCTTCCATAATAGCATATGTATTGTTGTTGAACCCCATCACGTTTTGTTTAGAAAGCCATATGATTGAGGTAATATTAACCTTCCATGGGAATTCTAGGAAATATAATTACACAAGTTATTTAAAGGTCCTATGGATCTTAAAATTTTTCTTGCCCGTTTTCTTGATGTTCCCTAAGCCTTATATGCAGGAATTTTGTAGTAGATGTGTACACTGAGGTTGGAATACCTAAAATTATTTTCATGTCTATTTTTTGAACACCCATAGTTGTTTGTAATAATCTTCATTTGTTCAAAAGAGTATCTTTATTAGTGATGACTTGTATCAATGTAAATATTTAGAACATATCCATATTATGGTAGCTTAATAAAACTGATAAATTATGTTCTTCCCTAAGACCTATGACCTCACTATCAATGGGTAGTTGGCAAATTTGCCAGTACTTGGGTAGTTGTCCAGTTTTCAAGTACTAAGCACGTTTTTTTTTTTCCCCTTAAAGTGGAGTATAATTATTTGGAATTGTAAGAGTCAGTAAAACAGGGGATGGAGGGTAAAATAACACCAAGAATGTCTGCAAAATCATAATGAATCATCCTATTATTAAACAAAATAAAAATGTAATTACATACAATAAGAAAAGTCTATACATATAAGTCTATACAAAATATGTTTTATATTCATATATATAAGTTATTGCACTTGGACTGACAATGGTCCCCAATAGAGCCTTAGACATAAAAACCCCAAAAATTGAATATGAGAAAACTTCTTTCAAATTTTTGGTCAGAAGGGTCCAAGGGATCTTCACACTATATGTTATTATTGCTGTTCTTGTCTCCCTTAGTAGTAGAAGTTAAATCCCTTTTGGAAAAGACACCATGCACATTGGACAAAAAACTCAGAATGTTAGAGATAGATATGGTTTGAAAGTCTTTCTGTGGATCAGCTTTTATAGTACCAGAGGTTGCCATTTAAGCTCCTAAAGAAGGGAGCAAATAGTCACACTGGGATGTGTTGTTTAAATACCACAAAAATGACCAGCATAATATTTTAATTCTAATGATGCAATTATGGTATTCATACCTTAGTAGTAACCAACAGCTATCTAAAATATCATTTGAAATATATCCTTATGTGATTCATTGTCCAAAAATATTTTGTTAATATAACTAGGCTTTCATTTTCTAAATTTATCACAATTTAGAAACATCCATCAATCTTTGACTTAAAAGTTGTTTTCAGTTTTAATGCTAAATGTATCTTGTTAATTAGTTGTTATTTTGCATTTCTGTGTACTAAATAATTGCTATACACAAAATACAGATGTTTTATTTTTATGTAATTTATAAGAGTCATAACAAAATAATTCTTAAAAATATTACTAGTATAATATAAATAATAATTATTTATTCATAGTTTATGTAGTTTTATATTTGTTCATGGAAAGATAAATTTAATGGATTGTGTATTGACCTAACTAGTGGACACAGAGTGCTTTAATAGAACCATGAACTATGGATATATATATTTTTAGAATCTTTATGGGATATATTTAATATTATTTTTATAAAACTCCACAACCTAATAAATAAATAAACCAGGAATTAATGGTCACAAAGTATGAACAGTTTTATGATTATAAAGTAAGTGTTTTGAGAAATGTAATATTGTCATGTCCACCTGACACCTTGATTTATCTCTGTGTTCTTTGTTTTTTATATATAGACATTTTAATGACTTTTGTTCTCTTATTAGACAGTAGCTGATTCTTAAGTATATAAGACAATAAATGTGTTAAGGTCTATTTAAACAAATAAATCTACTGCCCTCAGATATTTTAAAAACAACCAGTGGAGACATATGAAAATAACTAGCCAGGATACAAGATGGAATGTGATTCCAGAGAAGTAATCAGAATCTAGAAGAGTGCTAATGGATGTACTTACTTTACTGGAAAAGAAGCATGTTAACTTATATTTGTTGAGAATTTAAATGTTAAATTAGACTTTGTTCTCCTTTGAAAGATGATTTTCTTTACAGATTTCTACAGCATATAAGTTATCCTATAATTCCATAGATAACAAACTACATTAAATTTTCATATCTTTAAAAAAAATCAGTAGTGTAAAGAATTGTCCAATGCTATATAATTTTCAGATAACGACTCCTATTAAATTCAGCTTCACTTCACTCTGTATTCATTCTGTAAGAGTTCTTGTCTCAGCAGGTAGTTTGCTACACCTTCCTGTACTACATCTCCTGCACAAAAACTTGTTCTTTAATGGAACATTGAGAGAAAAAAAATGAGTTCATGTATTGGGCTTACTAATTTGTCTCAAATTCAAGAAAACTCTGGCTTGCAAACAAGAATTAATATCAACTTTTCTGATAGAGAATTCTATACAGGAGCACATCACCTTCACTATAATCATTCATAATTAAATAAAACACACTTTTTAAAACCTGATGTTCTAATTCAAAACATTCTTCAACTGAAAATCAGGAGCCTTAGGTTCACTATTCATTTTTTAATAATGAGTACTGCGAACTTGAAAAAGACCTTTAACTTTTCTTGACATAAATTTCTTCATTATTAAAATAATTTTAGCTTGTGATTTGAAAGAATCCAGGGTCTGTGTCTAAAATCTCTTTGGTTTTATTTCCTTGTCAAATCCTAGATGGAATATAAATTTGGAATTGATTTCCATAGATATGAGACATGAATTTGGCTGTTCGAAAATCTCATGTTCAGTTGTCATAGCATCAACCATTAAGTGCTTTCAGAGTGTATTATTTCCTAAGAACTTTTATTCTCTCCTAGAGATAACTTCATTCCACAAGTTTCTGTCTTCCATTTCTATTCAATGCATTGTTAAGATTCAAGCACAAATTCAAATGTTAGTGAATTTTTTAAAGTTATAATTATAGGCTTTATTTGTCTTTTAAATACAGCCACATAATTGCTATTCAGGTCTTATTCTGTATTGAATGCAGGTGGGATGCAATATAAAATGTAGCTTTTCAGAACAAAGAAAAGAAAAGTTGTTCGAATCACAGCTGTAATTGCTAGGTGCAGGTGTAGAGAAAACTAATCTTCTAGTCACTGTATTCATTCATCATATTTTGAGTAGAAAATTGTAGTTTTTCTAATTAAAAAATGTTGTCACATTAATTTTCCAGAGTACTTGATTGGTTGAACACCACACACTTCTATTTTTATGTAGAAATTTTGTTGATAGGTTACTTTCCAGAAGATACTGAGATGGTAGTTTGTTTTTCTTTTTGTCTTTGTTGAAGTATATATGCTTTAGATTTTTTTTAAAAAAAAAAAAACAAAAAAAAAAACAATAATATACAATTCTTTTTGGCTTGTCGACTTAAGGATGAAATGTTTTAATAATTTATTTTGGAACTTCATTTAATGTGTGTTAAACTTATTCATAGGTTTTCTCAATTCCTTCCAGAGCCAACTCTTTTTCTATACATAATTAATGTTGGTTTTCCTTTTCTTTCTTTTGCTTTTTACCTTTTCTTCCTTTTTTTTTTGTTTTGTTTTTTAAATAACTCCAGTCCAGTTTGTGCTGTTCATGTAATCTTGGATACGGGGCCTTAAGCTGAAGCACGGTGATCCAATAGTAGGTAAAGTTTCTTTTTCCACAAGCTATAGAGTACCAAAATCTCCTTAGCTAGGGTAGGACTTGGTGCTCATCTTCCCTCTTCATGCTATAATTTTTGCCTAGCTTCAGTTTATGCACATATATTGAGCATAATGTCACAGCTATTGTGAGTTCATATGTGCAAAATGCAAGTTCCCTGCTATGGCTAGAAGGCATCATTTCCATGTAATTATCTATCACCTCTGGTATACAATCCCACTTTTTCTGTTCTCATTTACATTGCTTCTGTTCTCTATTCCTCAAGGATTTCTGGCCTCTGGGTACAAGTATGTTATATAGGTGTCCCTTTTAGGCTTGAACATTAGTGAGTATTTTATTATCTGTACCTGAACCTTTTGTGAGTCTCTGTATTATTTACTATCTAGAGAAAATAGAAGTTTCTCTGATGCTTGAAAAATGCATTAATCTATGGGTATTGTTTTAGTTTTGATATTGTATTTTACTATATTTTCCCTTCATTATTTTTTTGGGTTTTTTTTGGGGGGGTGTTTAGTTTGTTTGTTTTTTTGCTTTTTATTTACTTATTTTGATTTTTTCCAAATCTGCTTTCATACCACTTTAATTATATGCAAGTATTAAAGTCAGTTCTAGGTTGAGGAACTAGCAAAATCAATATGGCTCAGAGGTTAAGAGCACTGGCTGCTCTTCCAGAGGTCCTGTGTTCAATCCCCTGCAACTACATGGTGGCTCAGAACCATCTATAATTTTTCCCTTTCTTACTTCAACCACTCCCATATATATCTACTGGGTCTGCTTCAAAATAATGACCTCTTTTTCATAATTATTATAGCATATATGTATAGATATAGAGGCAACAGAAATTTGATAACACATGTAGTTTTCTATTAGATTGCATACAGATCAATAGATAGATGTAGATATAAAGTTATAGATAGATAGATAGATAGATGATAGATAGATATTGGGGATGATTCAGTATTAGAAAATCCATCAACATAATGCATTATGTAAACAAACATAAAGGAAACTTCACATAATCACCTCATTTGATGCTGAAAAAGCCGTTCACACAATCCAACATGACTTCATGTTAAAAGTCTTGGAGAGATCAAGGGATTCAAGGCACATATCTAAACACAATAAAGGCATTATATAGCAAGCCAGTATCCAACATTAAATTAAATGGATAGAAACTTGAGACAATACCACTAAAATCAGGGACAAGACAATGTTGCCCACTATCTCCCTATCGATTCAACATTGTACTTGAAGTTTCACCTAGAGAAATGAGAGAACAAAATGACTTCAAAGGGTTTTAAATTGTAAAGAATGAAGTAAACATACCACTATTCTTGGATGATATGAGAGTATATATCATCAACCTTCAAAATTCTTTGAAATAAACACCAAAGGGGAGACATAAGCTTTAGAGACCATATCTAGTGGATAGTCATGGCCCCTGGTTAAGGAATGGGACCATCCACCCACCTCAAAATTATTAATCCAGAATTCCTCCTGTGAAAAGGAAATGCATAGACAAAGACTTGAGCAGAGACTGAAGGAAAAGCCATCCAGAGGCTGCCCCACCTAGGGATTCATCCCAGCTGAAGACACCTGAGCCAGACACTATTTTTAATGTCAAGAAGTATTTACTTACTGGAGCCTGGTATAGCTGTTCCATGAGAGTATCTGCTAGAGCCTGACGGATACAAATGTTGATGTATGCAGCCAAACATCAGACTGAGCATGAGGACCCAAATGAAAAGTTAGGTCAAGGATTGTAGGACTGTAGAAATTAGATCAAGAACTGAAGGGGTATGCAACCTCATCGGAAGAACAACAATATCAATTAACCAGATCTCCCAAAGTTTCCAGGGACTAAACCACCTACCAGAGAGTGAACTCATGGAGGGAGAAACCCATGGCTCCAGCTGGATATGGTTTAGAGGATTATTTTATCAGGCATCACTGTATAGGGTGGATTCCCAGGGAAAGACTCACTGCCTCAGAGTCAAAGAGTAGGGGAATGGGTACTGGAAGGGTAGCATTTTTAATGTAAATAAATAAATAAATAAGAAGTCAATAAAAAATCAAACAGAAAACAAAACAGAAAAGCAAACCTTTGTCCTTGCTAGTTGTCTCTGGTTTCCTATTTCTTTAAGTTTTGGTATCAGTAGGTTTCAAATTGTTAGCATTTCCCTGTTTTATAGTGCTCAGAACATTTTCTTATATCTCTTAGACTTTTTGTGTCATGGCATATAATCAGAAACTTGTATATTCTTTGTCTCTGGGTCTAATAACATGGTCCCGAAACAAGAATTTTTTTATTAGAAGGTTTAACCTCAACAGGCAGCTTATAAGGGAGATACTGTTAAAAATCTAGCATGATAAAGTCAATCTCTTTTGTTTCTCTGATATCTGGGACTCACCAGATAATTTTTCCTCATCCTTACTTCCTCCCTTGTCTTCCTCTTATTCAATCTCCTACAATTGTCCTATTCTCAGCCCTCCTCTTCCATATTATGACTGAAGTATCCACTCCCTGATCTTCCTTCCTTCTGCACTCCATATGGTCTGTGGGCTGTATAAAATGCATTGTGAGCTTTTGAGTTAGTATCCATTTATTAGTGACTACATACCATGTGAGTTCTTTTGTGATTGTGTTTCCTCACACAAGATATTTTCTAGTTCCATCCATTTGCCTAAGGATTTCATGAATTCATTGTTTTTAATAGCTGAGTAATACTTCATTGTGTAAATGTACCACATTTTCTGTATCCATTTTTTCTGTTGAAGGACATCTAGGTTGTTTCTGGCTATTATAAATTAGGCTGCTATGAACATAGTAGAATATGTGTCCTTGTTATATGTTGGAGTATCTTTTGGGTATATGCTGAGTAGTGGTATACCTGGGTCCACAGGTAATTCTATGTCCAATTTTCTGAGCACCCACCAGACCGATTTCTAGAGTGATTGTACCAGCTTACAATCTCACCAACAATGGAGGGGTGTTCTTCTTTGTCCACATCCTCTCCAACATCTGCTCTCACCTGAGTTTTTCGATCTTAGTCTATTTTTAATCTGTGGGTTCCAGTTTCGTCCTATTGATAATGTCTTTTACTTTACAGAAGCTTTTCAATCTTATGAGGTCTCATTTATCGATTGTTGCTTTTAATGTATAAGCCATTGTTATTCTGTTCAGGAAGTTTTCTCCTATGCCCAAGTACTCGAGGCTCTTTCCCACTTTCTCTTCTATTAAATTCAGTGTATCTAGTTTTATGTGGAGATTCTTGATCCACTTGTACTAGAGCTATGTGCAAGAGATAGGTGTGGATCAAATTTGTATTCTTCTACATACAGACTATCAGTTGAACCAGCATCATTTGTTGAAAATGCTGTCCTTTTCCACTGAATGGTTTTAGCTTATTTTTCAAAGATCAGGTGATCATAGGTGTGTGGGTTCATTTCTGGGTCTTCAATTCTATTCCATTGATTTACTTGCCTGTTTCTGTGTCCTGTCCAGCAGGGCATTAAACAAGGGTCCAGGGAGATCACCTGAAAGAGAAAGGGGGGAAACAGGCTGACACAAAGAATGATGATATGTCTATAGTCTGATCAAATTGCCATTTTTACTTTTTCACACAAGGGTTTTATACATAAAATGGCAGGATGGGGGGGGGGAAGGGGATGATGCAGGAACGTAAGTGTTCAGGGGGAGTATAGATATCTTCCAGAGCAGAGTATCAGCTGGGTGAAGCTTCAGGGACAGGTCACTATGACTCTGCCTATGATTCACTTGTCCTTATCTAAGTTGGTACTATCCACCAAGGCTACCCAAGGTCTATGACTAGCCACAAAACCTATGACTACTTGTTCCTATCCAGGCTGGTAAATTTCCACCAAAGCTGCCTGTTTAAAATATCTTATAGCTATCTGTTTCAATGTTTTTCCACAGAAACCCGAGACTTTGTGTTAGCAGGCTGCCTTAGGCCTATGGCTGATTTTATGCCTTTAGTGTATAAGCAAGGCTGCCCTTGACATTTTTCATCATATTAGTACTTTGAGACCTGACTAAAGTTGGTCTTACTAAGGTAAGTGCCATAGGGTACTTCATAGATTAAGAAATGTGTGTGTGTGTGTGTGTGTGTGTGTGTGTGTGTGTATTTACATCTATCAATCACTCTATATCTATACATGTATCTATTATATAACAAAATATTATATATGTGCACATATATGCATATGTATTTTCTAGGCATATACATATATATGTATATATAAAGGCTTGATGGTGAAAACAGATAATCTAGCCTGATTCTGGAAACTACCAAAATTAGGTTAGTATTCAGGATTAAATCTTTTGGGTCAAATTAGTGCTTCAAGACCTAACTGAAGCTGCCCTTACTAAGAGCAACTGCTATTTCATCACAAGTAGAAGCCTCACTATTTCATTTTGTGCTATGAGAGAGTGAATAAATCTTACGTGATACAAGTACCACCATTTTTTCTCTTAAGTTATATTTATCTGTTTAATACATAAAATTGCTGTTTATTCTCATTTTCTTTCTGTTTGGTTGCTTGATTGATTTGATTTCATTTATGTATTTTCTGTGTCTTGTGCTGGACATGTGTTTCAAAGCATACTCATGTATAGAAGTTAGAAAAAACAACTTTTAGTAGTCAGTTTTTGGTTCTTTCCTTCTAAGCACACAGTATACAAATAAAAATCACATTGCCATCTTGGAGCAAAAAATCTTTACCTTCTGAACATCTCACCAGCCCACTTTTCTTAATTTTAATCAACATTTATTTACACATGGATACTTATACACAACTAAGCTTGGCAGAGAAATAGGAACTTGAACATCCTATCCCACCATCTTGCTGATGTTCATCTCTTAAATAGTGAATACTTATTGCAGTTCAAGTAATCTGTCTATGTATTATTCTATATTATTTTAGAATAAATTGGAAACCTCCCACTCGGTGCATCTATCCAATCTCTATTAACACATAATAATTGTTCTTACTTTCAAAGTTATTATATAGAAGGAAGTAAATTTTGTAGGAATTTAGAAAATACACTAAAATTTTATTAAACAGTTATTGATTGGCTAGTCATTACTTTCTTTAACTGGATAATTCTTAAGGTAGTTCTAATGTGGAGTTCAGTTTGACAGCTCTTAAACCAATGAATCTGGACAACAAAATAACCTCCATCAAGTATTGTCAGTATAGTTAGACTATGCTAATTATCTGCAAAAGCTCTAAAACCTAAGTAAAATTTATGGTTTCCTATAAAGGTACACATTTTCCAAAATTTAGATGCCTGTTGTATTGTCATAGAATGCTTACTACCTAATTATTCCTGTATCTTCAAAGAATCTTGAAAACCTCTAAGAACATTCATTATTAATGTGTGATACTTTGAAATTTTGAGGATTATAATACTCAACAACAGGGCAATTTCAACAATGTAATTATGGACATAACTTAATGAGTTGCTTAATTAATATGCATAGACATTGCACAAAGCCACTAAATATAGGGATGTTAAATGAGACATTAAATCTATTTCAAAATAGATGTTGTTTTCCATTTTAAAACACAAATCTTCCATCATTTTAATATAGAATTAATTTATGTAACTATTTCCATTAGCAGTAATTTTCCATCTTACCAGTCTTGCAACAAATTAACAAGGTTCCTTGTACATAATTATCAGTGGTTAGCTTTGACATTCTTCATATTTAAAGGGGTTATTAATATAAACATTTTTATTATAAAATTCAAATCTAACATCTTAAATTAATTTATAAATGATGCATGTATAGTTTTACATATAATAATAGAACCAGATTTTAAGAAGCAATGGCTGATAAATTAAACTATATTGAATATTTACTTGCAAAGAAATACCTGAGGAAATTTACATATAATTGTGCCAAAGTAATATTTGATATATACTATTTACAAATTTGCCTTATAATTTTAGGCATGTTTCAGTTGAAATCACGTTTTTTTTTTTTTTTAAAGAAGTAGAACACATTGTTAAAAGACTTTCATCCTATATTGTTTTATGGGTGTTGATGTGTAAGCCAAGTGAACAGTGGTCTTACAGATATGAGAAAATTTATAATAGAAACTTAAAAGAGCTGGATTTCTTTATTTCTGTTTACATTTTTCCTGCAAATGAGAGAGTTATATAGGAAGAAATGCATAAAATTTGTTTGTCATTAGTCCTATGAAAAAATAGTGAATATGGCTCTATTATTTATACTGTATATTACAAATATATAATTTAATATAATAAAAATGTCTATTTTGCCAAAAGTAATACACAGATATAAAAATGCCCATCAAATTTCAAGATTATTCTTCACAGAAATTGAAAGGATAATTTTCAATTTCATATGGAAACATAAAATCCCAGGATAACTAAGGCAATCCTGAATAATAAAAGAATGCCAGGTGGTTATCATCCCAGATTTCAAGTTATACCACCAAGATATAGTAATAAAAATCACATGGTACTGGCATGAAGCAGACATGTTGATCAATGGAATGTAACTGAAGATCCTGATATAAGTCTACACACTTATAAATATCAGATTGTTTTTTTTATAAAGGATCCAGAAATACAGACTGAAAGAAAGACAGCATCTACAATAAATGGTGCTAGACTGGATATTTTCTGTAGAAGAATGTAAATAAATCTACTCATCATCTGGTAGAAAATGGATCAATGTCCTCAGTATATGATAAATACATATAATGTAGCAGAAGAGAACTTGGTGAGCATTCATTGTCACAATCAAAGATGTGATTCATAGAACAATATTACCAAGGCACTGAAAGCAACAGTTAGTAATTAGAATGTCTATATGAAACTGAAAACCATCATTCACATAAGGTGGTAGCTACAGAATGGAAACAGGTTTTTACCATCTAAGCCTGACTTTATAACTAATATATACATTAGGTATCTTAAAGAACTAGGCATCAAGAATGAAATAACACAACTAAAATTGAGGTACACAACTAAACAGACTCGGCTAGTATAGGGAAGTAGGCTCAGATATTTTGTTCATACTGATAAGCCCTTAGTGATCATGGGAGTATTCACAGAACTTTGTTTATCGTCTTTCTTGTTCCTTGACTATTCACATCTATTATATTGCTAGTTCCTCAACCTAGACCTGACCTTAGTACTTGCATGTAATGAAAATGATATAAAAGAAAAAAGGAGGAGGGGGATGGAACAGGGGTTTTCTAGGGTGGGAAAATGGGGAAAGGGCATGGCATCTGAAATGTAGATAAATAAACTATTCAATAAAAAAAATAAATAGCCAGGATGCAAGATGAAATAGTGTTCCAGAGAAGTAATCAGAATCTAGAAGAATGCTAATGGATGTACTTACTTTAATGGCAAAGGACCAGGTTAACTGATGTTTTGTGAGAATTTAAATGTTAAATTCTACTTTGTTCTCCTTCAAAAGATTATTCTCCTCACAGTCTTTTTGCAGCATATAAGTGGTCATACACTTTCATAGATGACAAACTACACTAAAATATTCAGATTTTTTAAAACATTCAATAATAGAGAGAAATAATGAAATTTGCTAGTAAAGGGTAGAGCTGAAAAAAGTAATCCTAAGTGGGGGACCCCATACACAAAATGACAAAAATTGTATGTATTTCCTTGTGTGTAAATGTTAGACTTCAAGATTTACATGAGCATGTTACAATACATATAACTGTAGAAGTTTAGCATAGTGTAACAGACTTGGGGTGAGGGGGGTATTTCCCTAAGAATGGGAAATAAAACAGATGGTTTTCAATAAGTGGGGTGTGTGGATTAAGAGAGAAGTGGGATGGGAGAATGGATTAAGGCAGAAAACATGGGGAGTGAGAAATAACACACAGTCATTTGAGAAATACATAGAAACCTACTAAATATGCTTCTTAAAAATGTATATATTTATTAACAAAATCTCAATGGAGCAACTAAATACCAGTGGGTGCAATGTCCAAACTAGATATCTTTTGCCACTAAGGGAAACTTCCAGTGCCAGGAATGGCTTACATATAATTGACTCATAGGGTAAAGAGGCTTATGGGAACCTCCAAACCATGTTTAATTCAATCTGTTGTCAAGACTATTGGTGGTTATTCAAAAACATGATGATAAGACCCCATTGGACAAAACAGCAAATATCTCACTGAACACAGAGAATTCAAGCTAATCCTAAATAGAGTTTTTACCATACTTACTAGTCTTAATGGAACTGGATAATAAGGATACTAGAAGAGAAAAACATAAATTCAAGCCGAGCTATGAAGCCTATGGTCTATAGTGGTGACCTGCCTTACATTATATGCTGATACAATAATGGCAGAAACATCGTGGTAGTAACAAACTATATAAAACCACAAAACATAAGGCACATTGCTTGAGATGGAACTCATGCCTGACACTGCTTGGATGACCAAAACTCTAAGACTACATACCCAGTAGGCCTATAAGAAACTCAAATAATATTGTTCTGCTACAGGAATAGAACAAT
This sequence comes from Arvicanthis niloticus, assembly GCF_011762505.2. Taxonomy (NCBI): domain Eukaryota; kingdom Metazoa; phylum Chordata; class Mammalia; order Rodentia; family Muridae; genus Arvicanthis; species Arvicanthis niloticus. The sequence goes on along the minus strand of NC_047672.1, from coordinate 42,071,766 downwards.
TAAAAAAACTCAACAGCATTCTGCTCTACCCATACATAAGTGTTTTTATTAGACATCACCCTAGATGTTTCCTCCTGCAATGAGTGATAACTAGTATTGAGATCCACAATTGAACAATGTGTAAGAGACTTTGGAAAATTCAATAAAAATAGGGTACTTTCATCAAACTTATCTCCTCAGGTCTCAGGGAACTACGAAGATGATGAGAGAGAAAGGTGTGTTAGAGACAGAGGAACAGAATGGCAATGGGGATACAATACTTTCCATACACTATACAGTGACCCACAGATATACTCACAAAAATTGAGATAACAATCACAGGTCCCAAATAGTTGCAATTTAGTCAAATTTTGATCACAAATGAAAAGGGGATGGAAGTTCCAATCCTTAACCAAAAAGCTATCTATCACTGAAAACTGTTTGAAAAGAAAAATTTAATTTTCTACAGTGGCATATATCAAATACAATAAAAGGTTGGATGTAAGAGCAAGAATAAATGTAGAAAACAAAATAGTAAATTGGTTTTATCATTTACTCTCTTATTGCTTTGTTGAATTTATTATTATTATTATTATTATCATTATTATTATTTATTATGGCCCTTTTAACTTATACACTATGGTTTAAAAATTTTAAGCCATTGGATTGAGCATGTGGTCCACAGTGGAGGAATTAGAGAAAGGACTGAAGGAGCTGTAGGCGTTGGCAGCCCCATAGGAAGATCATCAACCAACCAAACCACCTCAGAGCTCCCAAGGACTAAACCACCAACCAAGTGTACACATGGAAAGATCTGTTGGGAGCCGACTTTAGTAGAAAGCGGCTAGATCAACTTTGCAGCCATCTGGAACCATATGCCCTGATGAAAGACTTGGTTGTCAAAAGCCTATAACAGCTGAAGCACACTTTGATAAATATATTGTTTATCCCACATAGCTTGTTTTGCTGTTTAGTGACCTCAGCTGTATGGTGCACGTGGTAAAGTGTTTTCACCTGTGTTCTCCTGCTTGTGTATATAAATACCTCCATTCAATATGAATTTAAGGAATGGGTGGAGGTAGGGTTATTTGGCTGCATGATCTTTGGGGGAGTGCTGCTTACCCTCTGGTTGCTCTGTAAATTCAAACAACAACATCAAAAGGATAAGGTGGTGATCATGCAAGCATTGCTTGCCGTGGAGCAGGGAACATCCCCTCAAGCCTGGTTGAATCTGCTTAAACAATGAGACACCATCACTTAATAGGATATCCTGAGGGCTCGTGTTCCCATTGCACCAGGTATCCTAGTGGTGGTCCTCCACACTTCCCGGGGCTCAGGTTCCCATTGCACGGGATAAAAGGTGTGGAGGGTCTCGTACTGTTTAACTGCCTTGAACGCCTATCGGTAGAACGGTGGGCTAGATCGGCAACCTAACAGCCCTCGATTGTTGTTGCAGTTTAATAAGGAAGGGGGAGATGTGAGGAGCCGCATTCGCCATTAAAAGATGGTGCAGGCTTCTGCTTCCTGGTTCTTCACGGAAGCTTTACTTGAGAATGCGCCTGCGCATGGCACGAAAACTGAGTATGACAATTGGATGAAAGATTTGAGCCAATGAGGGATCTGCACGTCTCACAAAGCTCTATTTAAGCAGCGGGCTTTCTGAGCTCGGCGTCCTTCCCTCCACCTCTCCATCTTGAAGAGCTGTTCAATAAATGCTGTCAGAAGAATCCTGAGTGTGGCGTTCTCCTTATCGGCGAGGCTGTGCGCTACAAAGATCTATGGCTGTAGTCACATATGTAGCAGAGAATGGCCTTGTCAGGCATCAATGGGAGGAGAGGCTCTAGGTCCTGTGAAGACTGGATGCCGCAGGGTAGCGGAATGCCAGGGCAGGGAGTCAAGAGTGGGTGGGTAGTTGGGGAAGCACCCTAAGAGAAGCAGGGGGAAGAGGGATTGGATAGAGGTTTCCAAGGGGGAAAACTGGAAAGGAGATAATATTCAAAATGTAAATATAGAAAGTATCCAATAAAAATTGGATTGTTTTTATGTGACTGATTATGTGTCCACATATTTCTTGTGCTTTTTTTTTATTCATTTTTACTTTTATAAAATATTGTCTAAAAGTTTTCTAAAGATAGAAAAAACAAAAGATTAGCAATTGTATGGGTAGGAAGTGGGGGAAGACCTGGAAAGTGCTGGAAGAGGGAAAACTATGATCAGAATATATTGTGTGAAAACAAAATTATCACCAAAGAAAGGGAAAAAACAGGCATGCACATTGCCAAAAAATATAAACTAGTACTAAAAAATCAGCCAGCATTGCAAATTAAAATAAATAAAAGTAAAAGTATTGTATACTCTAAATACAACAGACATTTCATAACACTAAATTTTCATTTTACTGGGTAGGAAGTAAATATTTTAGATTTTTATGGCTAAACCATTAATAAAGTACCAACTAAACTTTGCAATATTTTATTAAATTTTATGAGAATTTCATGAATGAATATTATATTTATATGATCTTTTTTTACTCCATCTTCTCCAACATACTCCTTTTCTATCTCTGTGGGTCCTTTCAGATTCTTGGTCTATATATGTAACAATAATAATTAAGCAACAAGAGGCCACGGACTTTGTATCCTTAATAAAGAAATGTCTGTAACATCAATTCTGTGTACTTCTGACATTTTTGAAAAACAACTTTCTATGTAAGACATTCTGGACAGTAGCCATATATTTCCTGCTACATTAAACTGGGTATTTTGAGAGGAGCTAATGTGGGGGAGTAAGAAGAGGAAGAGGAGAAGGAAGAGGAGTAGTGAGGAGAGGAGGACTGGAGAGAGGGGCAGATGACAGATGATGTGGGCTTGTCTCTAGCAGTCTAAGGTAGTTGTAATATCTAGGTTAGGTATTGGGTTACACTTCTAATTGTGTGGGCATCTTGTTATTTGAGTATTACCAAATATATAAAGCTATTAGATAATCTTTAAACATTTGAGTCTCATTTCAACTGGGTACTGCGTAGATAGTGTGATGGTCTGGGCTGAGCCCAACCTTGTGGAGAAGCATGGGAGATGGCTATGCCAATCTCCCATGCTGGCATCTCGTGGGTGGCAGGGCCAGTGCTTCTGTTCTGCCTGGCATTGGTTTATAATTTATCATTTGTAAATAAATAAATAATACAACTATAACTCTCAGGTAAATAATCTTAAATCTCTAGTGAAATATTGCCTGGCCTTGGTTTGCCACCTGTTGTAGGAGGTGTTAGAAAAAGTGGTGGCTGGTCTAGGTAGCTCCTGGCCCCCACCATGGTCCTGCTTTAAGTTCCTGCACTAAATGTGGCACCTGCTGGCTAAGAATGGCCCTTGGGCCAACTATGCCACCCTCACAGTGATCTGCTCAACCCCAGACATTATCTGCCATCCTATCAGTACCCAATAGAATAAAGACTCTTAATGCGTAAAGATTTTCAAATGGATTTATATATCTGCAAATACTAAATATTCAAGATACTCACACAATTAGAATTGTTAACCTAGTTATGTAACCTTGATATAAATAACTACCTTAGACTGCTAGAGACAGTGGACATCCATGGACATCTTATTTCCCTTCCCTCCTTCTTCTTTTTCCTCATTCCTCCCTCCTTCCAACTCCTAGCTCCGCCTACCTCTTCTCTATCCAAGGGCAGAGCTCCGAGGCAAATACAATGGGCAGGAAAAGTCCTGTAACAGAAGAAAGTTTGTAAAGCCTACACACACACACACACACACACACACACACACACACACACACACAAGGAAACTGCATCTTCCAGACATAACAGAACCTATTTTCACAAAAACTAACAGACTGTGACAGTAGCCTAGGACCCAACTCCTAAAGAGACAAAACTACAAGACTCTGAGAAGTGAAAAGGGTAAGTAGACAAAATGTTAGCACATTTTGTCATTTGCAAATAGGTATTATCTTGTATTATCATTATTTATTATTATTATTATTATTATTATTATTATTATTATTATTATTAAATCTTTTTATACAGTCCAGTTGATTTTGCTTTTAAGTACTTTTCATACAAGGATAAAATTTTCTGAGGGTTGAAAAGAAGGAATATTAGAAATATGTTTTATTTTTAAAGGATAACACAGAATAGTCAATTTATTAAACATCAATTAGATTTCTGCTCTGAATCTTCTACCACTTTCAATAAAATGAAACAGAGTGTTTTCAACAAGAGTATATACTACTTCAATTATAAGTTTGTTGTCACATAAAGCAGAATTCAATAGAAAACTGAAATCACTATTTAAAACAAAGAAAAGCTCAATGAATGAGTATTTTAGGAAGAAAGAATTAATTTCTGATGAAATTGTGTCCCATTGGGCAGTCTTGAAATACTCTTAACTGTAGGTTTCTTAATACATAACTGATAAGTAGTAAAATGCAAAGTGTAAAATAAAATATCTATGGACTTATTTTATCATTATCTTTTCATCTTAAATATTATTTGGTTTTAAAATATAATTTACTTCATAATAACAAATCAATCTGAAAATGAAAATGGTAGAATACAGTTCCATTTTTTCCTTTTCTTTTCTTTTAGGACAACTTTTGTTAACTCAGAGGCCTTCAGCAGAGCAATGGCTACAGTGGATGATGTAGGGGACTCAAAGCTGAGTTGCTTTTCTTTGGTTTATATCTTCAGGCTAGCCTGAAAGGAGACATAAGTTGGCATGCTTTTTTGTTCCTCAACATCTTGGAGCTAGCTTCAGGATGCTAGTAAATATTAAACAATAAAAATATGTGCATCTTTGTATTAAAAAAGGAACACTTAAATATGTATGGGGGAAATGATAACCTTAGGGTTGGTGTCCCTGCCAAGTGCTCCAGCACTGCCAGGTTCCCAAGGACTAAATTCTACTTACTGCATTTACACATGGTGGGTAAGTGTTACCTAGGTGGCTGCTGAATATTTAGATCAAGTTTCAGTAAAATTAATTGTCAGTACACAGAAGATAGAGGCTGTGGAGAATTCCTCTGTGAGCACGGTAGCTCAACATGGAAACCGTATTTTAGAGAAATAATATTAAAATATGCAGTGAAACTCAGAATGAATCCTAAAGGGAGAAAGAAAATAAAACTTTTAACAACAAATCCTTGAAAAACATGAGTTCTCGGTATTTTTCAAACTATGTTTTTCATTAAACACACATATTCTTGAGGCTGACTAAATTGGTAAAGACTAATATAATAGCAAAATGATGGTAAGACATGTTAGAATGATTTCTCAGTGCATGCAGCTTACAGCAGCAATTAGAGCACAAAAAATATCCTAATTTCAGATTTTGATGTGTTCCAGATGACAATAAATTAAAATTATATAAATGAGCAAATACAGCATGACACTGTGTAGTGAATGCTTATCAGACTACTCAGACTTTTGAAATTTTTCAATTGTATTTTGTATAATACAACACAATTAATGTTTTATAATGACACAATTTGAGCTAATTTTTGTACACTCAAAGCCTCAGGTTACCTCCTCAGTTACTACATACTCTTTCTTCACCAATCTTTTCTCATCCAAATGAAGCAAAATTCTTTTATGTTTTATTAATAACTTCCCTACATTTACATCATTTTTATTTCCTAAATTTCTTGAATCTTTTTTACATGTTCCTTGATATTTTTTAAAGTATACTAAATTGTGTGTCAAATGATATTAATAAAAATTCAAATCATACATTTTAAAGGTATACTAATAAATAGTGATGTTCCTACTATTTAGTAATTATTAAAGTAATATCCAAGATGACAAATTATAAGATAAAAGGCTATAGGGCTAGTTTCAAGGTGTGCAACAGGATGAAGTTTAGGACAAAAGGGATCAAAAGACAGCCAAGACTTTTACTATAAATACCACTGTGTTCAGAGGAAGTGATAAAGGAACCTGAGACATTCCAAGGAATTATGCTTCCAATTTACTGCTCCCATAACATTTTTGTGGCTGTATGAGCATAGGTCATTTGTGAATTATTTGGTTTCTAACACTGTGTCTATCTTGATTCCTAAGCTGGTTTAGTGTGGTTAATAGGTTACATCTTATGCATAGTAAAGTAATTAAAATATTATTGTTTAAGAGTTGGACATCTTGGAACACTAGGATCTAAAATAGAAGTCTTATCAATACCTTCTCCTTATGGATCAGAAAATTGTGAAGGAGAAAGAGGAGGAGCAGGAGGAGGAATAGTAGCAGGAGGAGGAGAAGGAGAAGAAGAAGAAGAAGAAAGATAATAAGAGCCAAAGGATATGGAAGTAGGGCCCTACATACACATCAATACCAAAAGAGTCACGAACTCTCAAAGACTGGTGCAAGATGAAAAAGTAATACATGTCTGTGACAGATGGGGTCCAAGTACTGAAGAGAAAATATAGACATAAGCTCAAATCTATAACGGAGAAGCTATGTGCAATTGGCAGACACTTATAAATGAAAAATTAGTTCTCTCAATCAGAATCTCATTAATGTGGTAAACCATTCTTAATGTCAGGCCATGACTAGAAGTAAGTAGCCAATAAATGAACTCAGTGGTATTCTTGAAGGTCTTAAAAATTATTATGATTACCTTTTTGTCTCATAATGTTTTGCCTGAGCTGTTTTTTCTTACCCTGTAAGGCTTTTGCTTATATTTTATGTTTTAGTGGAATTCTATGTATTCCAATTTCTCTCTCTCTCTTTCTCTCTCTCTCTCTCTCTCTCTCTATATATATATATATATATATATATATGTATATGTATATGTATATGTATATGTATATGTATATGTGTGTGTGTGTGTGTGTGTGTGTGTTTGTTTATGCTTTTCTTTGGCTGTTTTATTTTTCTTTTTGTGTTTTCTATTATATCCCAGTTTGTTTGCTTGTATTTTTTCTTATTTTATTATTTTTTTCTGTACTCATTTTTTAGAAGGCTTCCTAAAGAAATATAGAACAAGAAAAGAAATGAACTGATGTGACTGGAGAGGTGGGTAGGATCTAGGGGGTAGTGAAGTGCGGATCAAGCCATATTAGAATATGTAATGCAAAAATACATCTATTTCAGTAAATAAGAAATACCATTGTCGGTTTGACTGACACAGATTTAAGTTTAATATAAATAATAAAAGCCTACTTTGGTTCCATAGTGTATTCATCATTTCAAAAGTTAAATATTCAAGTTCTTCCTGTCTATTGTTGAATTATCCTTACAGTTCATAAATTATAAAATTCAAAAATATAAAGGTGTATCAAACATTTTAGTAAGTACATAATTGGACATTATCTTCGTCACAGAACTGAGCATACATATGCCCACATATAGGTTTATAGATGTAATTTTGTAATAGCTACCTTTCTGTTGCTTTAACAAAATTCCAGTTTATATGGGTTATAGTCTCAGAGAGACAAAATGTTCATCAAGGTGGAGAAGGCTGGCAAAATTCAGCAGGCTTGGAGGTTGGACCAGAATGCTGAGAGCTTATGTCCTTTACCATAAAAATGAAAAAGAAGAGAACAGTTAAACAGCAAAGCACTGGACACAGCATACAGCTTTCTGGTTGGCTACAAGGGTAATGAGTTTTAAAATGTTTTTTTCCTTTTAAATAATTTGAAAGAGCTGAAAAATACTATCAGTTTTCAAAAGTTCACACCAAAAATCTGGTCATAAATTGAAAGAGAAGTTTACAACAAAGAATGTTTACATGAATATCTATTAGGAGTAATTATCTAGCTAGGCATTCATCACCTATCTAGCGCCACAGGTTCGCAGAAAGTTTGAAACTATAACTTAAGAAATTAGTGAAGTTTTGTATAGATAAACCCAGGCAATATTTTCTCTTCTGTCCTGGTACCTATAATAAATCGTGAATTCCCTTTAGCGGAGATTAGCCCAAAAGTTTGAAACAACAAAGATTCAACTGCCAGATGACATGAAGCTCATGAAGAAGACAAAACAAGTGAGGATGCCTAGGTCTTTCTTAGAAGGAATAACTAAATACCCAAGGGAGCAAATATGGAGACAAATTGTGGGACAGGATCTGAAGGAGAGGTTGTATGGAGACCATTCCACCTGGGTATATATTCCATGTGCAGTCACCAAAAATAGACACTGATATGGATGTCAGGAAGGGAAAGCTGACAGCAGCCTGATAAGGCTGTCTCCTTAGAGGTCCCCCAGAGTCTGACATACCCAGAGGCAGATACTCACAGCTAACCATTAATCTGATCAAAGGTTCCCAATGGAGAAGTTAGAGAGTAAACTGAAGGAGCTTAAAGGGTTGGTGGCCCCATGAGGAGAGCAACAATACCAACCAGCCAGAGCTCCTCGGGGTCTAAATCAGCAGCCTAGGAGCATATATGGAGAGACCCAGGACTCCAGCTGTATATGTAGGGGAGGATGGCCTTGTTGGACATAGGTGGGAGAAGAGTTCATTGGTACCTTGAAGGCTGAGCACTGGGGGGGTGGGGGTGGAATCTGAGGGTGGGGAGGAGGATTAGGGGGTAGGTGGGTAAACACCCTCATAGAAGCAGGAGGAGGGGGGATGGGATAAGGGGTTCCTGGGTGGTGAGGGGAATGGCTAAGGGGATAAAATTTGAAATGTAAATATCATATCCAATAAAAGAGGGAAAAAAAGAAAGAAAAGCGGTTAGAACCAACATCCTTAATAAAATGTCAGCCCTCTTAAAAAAAAAAAAAAAAACTATCTTGATACTAAAATTTGTTTTGAGAATTGTATATTGCAGAATGATCAACCTTGGTGTATCTACTCAACAAGCAAGCTGGGCAGACCTGCTCAAACCTCTGAGGTCCGGGAATTCCATCTGGAGGCAGTGAAGACACAGCATCAGAGGCTTATTAATTTGCTCTTCCGCCCACTCCTCTTCTAATATCTCAATGCCCATAATCAGCTTGAAGAAGCTAATAAAGAGTCAGCATCCCTATTCCCTGGGCTTGGGGACTAAAGTGGTAAAAGTTGGGCTGTCTTTCTAGGGAAAAGTAGTGGTTTTGTGGGACTAGAGAGGATTAGCTAGGGTTTATTGCATAGCCATAACCTATTAGTAGAAATCTGTATAATTAGTATCAAGATGAAGATATAAATTCTTAAACGGCACCAATTTACTTTGATTACAAATTTTAAGGTTGTCATTGGTACGAGCTTCTTATTGATATAAGAGTGAGATGAATATTGTTACTCTCATAGGCATTGTATCAGTATAACACATTTAGGAATACAAGGCTTAGACCAAGTCCTTCTTTAACTTTTTTAACTGATTTGAGATGGTCAGCCTGTGAGTTAAGGGACTATAGCAAATTCATGGCTTGGAGTTTATTGTTAGGGTGTTTTCTATGTTTAATTTAGAAATAGCTGAGTGGAGTTAACAGGCAACAGTCCAGATTACCATGAAGGTTTTTAAGGTGTTCCTAACATATGAGATTAGTCTTTATTCTTTTGATCAAAAAAATAGAAATTATAATGTTTTGTAATTACTGTGTGATTTGAGTCTTTAATAATATATTTAATAAATACTTAGAACATTTCATTGCACATCGAAACCATAATACAAGCTGATTTTCAATCTGTAGAATGACTTTACTTTCCTACAGATTTATTACTGTCAAAATGCAAGGAGCTAGATGAGAAGGGGAGGAAGTTCAAACTCATAAAACATGAAGGTTAGGGATGTATGGCTTAAATTAAAGAAATCAGGAACACAGATGTTCCAAGGGTGAATTATAATTAGCAGCTGGCATTTGTACAGAGTACTGACATAGATTTATTTGAGCATATCATGTGTAAAACCTTGATGATTAAAAGAAAGTTTAAAGTACTGTAAATAGACATTGAAAAATTCCTACACACTGATACAGACCCTAAAACATATTAGTAATAGGAAAGAAAATGAATATTTGTACATAATAATATTCAAAAAGAACACTGAAAATTATTTTTAAAAGTACCAAATTAGGATAGCTATACTTATAACATGTGTGTATAATACAGACATACATAGATGCATATACACCATCATATATATTAATATATATATATATATATATATATATATATATATATATATATATAATGGAACTATATGTATACAGAGTTCATTAATATCTGTAATAAAATAAATATTTTTCTCAGTTATTTGTCTTATAAGCAAATGAAAAAAATTTATACTCTCAATTAAATTTCTTTCTGTATACAATATTTAATTTGAGTAGCTTTATTTAATTAACAACCCTAATAGAATGAGTTCTTAAATTTACATATATATGTACACATATTAAATTTATATGTGAGCCAACAGGATATTGTGTATAAATCATATGTAATGTAATCTAGAACTATATGATAACATTTTAATAAGAAATTTCATTATCATTTCAAAATATTCGTATGAACTATTGAGCAAACCTGTTACTGTGGTGTTGTGTTGTTTATTCCAACTTTCTTCAGGAAATGTTTCATTTTTTAATTTTGTACAAAAACACACCATAAAATTCTTTCTCCATGTTTATTATTTGTATAAAGAAATACAACACAATTTGAATTTAGTGTGATACCAAATTTCCCAGTTCTGACATCATTATTTTCAAAATGTGATAATTAAGACTAAACCTTATAAAGAATAGTTTTCTTCCTTTCATATCTTTTCAGAATACATTACTTGTAGAAAATTACTAATGTTCTCCTTGGCTGATGAAGAAAATGCTGGATATACTATTGGATAATTTCTTAGTCCCTGAAAATTTTATCTATGTCATATTAATTTAAAATGACTGATGTCAATTTCCTTACCCTAAGGTTCCTAAATAATTAAATGTCAACTTTAGTTTCAAATTCTTCTCCATATGAGAAAGTAGTAACTACCTACCTTTTCCAAAAATACTACCTGTATGTGTGTGTGTATGTGTGTGTGTGTATGTGTGTGTGTATGACTTTTTTGAAACTGAAATATAATTTCTCCTGAAAAACATCTGAACAAGGATAATACAATAGGCTTCCTAACATGAAATAGGGAATCTCATGAAGCCTCAACCATACCAAAGAACTACATTTCACCACAGAACACTTAAAGTGAGAGAAGGAGTCTGCATAGATTTTCTTTCTGTCTCCTATTCACTCAGATGACTTCCATGCTTAGATCCATACAGCACCTACTTGGTATCTTTCCTTTGCATCTATTCACCATTACATATCTTTGAAATCTTTAGAGTGCATAACCTCATTATGGGATATATACATATACATTCTGAGGTAATAGCCTGAAAATATCAATACTTAGAATTTAAGGGAAAGTATAATCTATGGTAAAAAAGGATGTATGTATGTTTGGATGTTTCAGATATGAAACAGTGTTATTTATACTTAGTCTATAGTTCTAAACCATTGAAGTTAGAGAATTTTAGGAAATAGAGTGGAACATATAATAAAAATAAGTCTACAATATTGTTTACATTATACTCTTTCAAATCATTGATATCTTGTGTTTTATACAGGTCGTTCATAAACAAAATCATTTTGGATACCTGCCTAATATATTTTAGGTTCAGTTTATAGCTTTTCTGATGAAGAACTGTAGCATTTATTTAACCCTTTCTTTCACCTATATACAAAGATCATTCCAAGAAATTTCATACTTTTATTGTAGGGCAATTAGAATATTCATACTTTTATTGTAGGCAACTTTTTGAAATATTCTAAAATAAAATGTGTAGGTTAAAAAGTGAAGGATCACTTTAGATTTGTACAAGAACCAAGAAAGTAGTTCCCATAAACAAAGACCTATATAACAAATAGATTCACCCATACTGATATTACATTTAGAGTTGTGTATTTGTGACTAGATTAACTGTTAATTAAGTATTATTTCCACAATATTATTTCCTGTAATCTATTTTCACTCATAATTTCTTAAGTATCACATAATATCTTTTCTCTTTTAATATATAGTCTTGTTTTGTCAATTCATGGTTTTATAAATAACTGTTACAGTGTTTCAATTCATATCTTTGTACGTGAGTCCTATATCTGTATATTCCCAACATTAAAGAAGAAATTTATAAGTGGAAAATAGGTTCTGCTTGCTGAAGAGAGAAATATCCACACTTTACAAGATTTGTAATTCTTCTACAGGAATGACTGTGTTTTCTTTATCAATTCTTTGGGCATTTTTGAGAGATTTGTTTTATTGTTAATAATGTACCTGTGCATTTTAGTGTGTCTGTGCGTGTGTACATGTGTACATCTGTTATATGATATGTGAACATGCAAATGTAGGTCACTGGAGAGTTTTAGACGTTTGTCAGTTCCAGTGGAACTGGATTTATACCTGGTTGTGAACCTCTTGATATGAGAGCTGGCATATTCTTTTTCTACCAGAAATATTCTTTTTCTATTATGTTTCTTTTAGAAGAACAGTATATATTCTTACCTATGAACCAACTCTCCATCACAACAGTCTTTTATTGCCTTACATTGACTCACCAGTATACCATTAAGTTAGCTATTACTTTTATTACCTGTTATAGTTCTCAATTTTATTACTTATTTCGAAAACTCTTGGTTAACATTATTTCTTTTTCTAGGTTAGAATGCTGTACATTTGTGACATAGATGACATTCACATTTCCTTTTACTTGCAGTGAGAATAGAAGTAAAACAGGTAAGTATGATTAAAAGGTTGCTGGAACCACAACTTTAGAACATATGAAAGTCTTCCCTTGAACTATTTGTGTGTGGGCATGCACATGTGCACTCACAGCATCATAAAGAACAAGTGTCTTTAAAGCTGAGTTCAACAGAGCTCAAAGATACTCGAATCTCTTCATAGCAGGAAACATATGCTTTATTACTTCTGAGACTACCAAAGTGGAAAAGAAGTAAATTATAAGCTGTTAAAAAAAAACTCAGTGATCGTAACCTTGACTGTGAGGTACTGTTTACACAAAACTAGCAGTGAAAACCTCCTAATCCTTTGAATTTTCTCTTTACTTCCTGTAAGCTTTGGTTGTATACTGAATGCAATGTTGTTCTTTTAAAAGACCTTCAAGTCTCATAATGATTGAAAGAAGCTCATATGCTAAACTTGTAAATATGAAGAAATTGACTCAAATCTGCAATGTGAGCTCATCACTTTATTCTTGACCAGGATGAATTTGATATGAAGATATAAGACAGAATTTAAATGTATCTAACTGTGATTGTAATTCAAACAATTCAATTTCACTTTAGTTCTCACTAGGAACCTTTAAAATATACCCATTTAATACCCAAGTATCCTGTTCCTCATGGTTAGAAACTAAATAATGTTCTGTGTTGGTTCTTTGGATGTGACTTGGGAATGAGAATAGATCATGATCTTATAATAGTATTATTTATCATAATTTTTAACAAAGAAGCTTGTTAAAGAATTAAAGTTGTTTCCTTCCATCACTACTTAAACAAAAATATTTATGTGAATCATGCTGATTTTTTTAATCCATGTTCTTTACAAAGAAGTGTTACCTACAGACAATTTAGTCCAATACTTTGTCTTAGAAAATATTCTAAAATGTCTACAAATATACAGAAAACAAGCAGTAAAGAGTAGAGTATAAAAATTTTAGCATATTAGCATTTTAGAATATATTTTGAAATGACAAAAATTCTCAATCTCATATTTTAAATGGGAGTATTCATTAATTCAAAAAATTTACTTAGAGGATGTTTACTTACATTTTATCCAATTATCATGCATGGCAAGTAGGAAGAACATCAGAAAATATTAATTCAAATACTCTCACCTAAATTCATAAAATGAAATTTTATTCAAAGAGAGTTTCAAATGTTCTAGGATACCAAATTAAATTATGTAATAGGGTTTTATCTATCAGAGCTAATATATAAATCATCTAGATAGGGTATAGATTGATACAACAAGCAATTTTCCCCTTAGTTACTTTGATGAGTCATGGATTTACTGAATCAGTCACAAATTACCGGACTACTGCTAAGGTGTGAGAATCAATAAAGGCAAAGGGAGAAAGAAAGGCAAGCAACATGATAATAAAAAAAAAATAGATATGAATGAGTTTCTTCAGAGCATCTGTTTTGAGATATCATGCTGATTGAAGAAAAATTAAATTAGATTCAAATGTAAGTGTGACATATTTTAGAATATGAACTGTCACTCTGTAGACAAGCTTATGTTACTTGAATTTAGAGCAGTTTCACTTTTTCTTAAACTCAAAGAGGATTTCACAAAATATCTTTCCTCATTACTAGCTGGTACTGAGTTTTGCAAGGTAGAAAGAAAGTGTTTATTAGTGTGTGTTTGTTGTCTTGTAATGAGAAATTTTGAAGATTTGGTTGCTTTATTTTCCCATAATTGGAAGAATGCAAGATTTAAAATAAATTTATTTTATTGTGTGCATTTCTATTGTCTTTGTACTGGTATTTGTAAGGAATTAAGAGTTGAAAATTACTTGTTTTCAATATAAATATAAGTATCAGTCATTACAATAAATATTTGAAAAAAATAAAGATTCTCATGCTAGTCATGTACAAAGTCCAGGATATATGGAGGGCTCAATCATTTCTTTGATACTATTAACTGAATATGCATAACCTTTGTTTCACATCTAAATTACATGAACAATATAGCTAAAATGGTACAACTAAAATCATTAATTATCACTCAGAGAAACATAAAATTATAATGTGCTTAATACTCTTAATTTATAGTTCAGAAAGTTATGTTTTATAGAATACTAAGTAAATTATTTCATAAATATAAACTCTTAAACAAGTTGCTTATCTGTTTGTTAAAATTCATTAGGAATTGGAGAGTTCTTCTTTACGATGTTTTTACATGATTTGTATAGTTTATCAGGTGATGACCAGTTTTTTTTTAATGAGAAAAGAAATGGATAAATTATTAAGTTCCTTGAAGTTAGATTTCTGGTTTTTTTTTATAAAGATTACCCACATCTCTACTGATTGATATGTTTGCTACAATTTATAGCTTTCTTTCAATTTTGTAAAATGCTTAGAGAATCTGTGTATATGTAACAGTTATAAACACATTGAACTTATTTCAAGAATTTCATAGGTATCTGGCCCCCAAAATTATGTTGATATTGATTACTAAGCAGGATATATAATAATTTAGATTTATTAGTTTATTGGTGTATAAAAACAAATCATGTGTGTGTGTGTATGTGTGTGTGTATGTTTGTGTGTGTGTGTGTGTGTGTGTGTGTGTGTGTAAGAATAAAGCATTAAGTATAGTGATTGCTAAAATGTAATATCGTTCAAAAAATATCTGGTGAAATTGTCAGACAGCTTTTCTCATTTCTTTTGTTGGCAGTAATGGAAGTATGCATTCCCAGTGAAAATCTGGTGATGGCTGGACTGGGAACTCTTATATCTAATTAATAAATGTAAATTATGTTCCTTTAAAATCACATGTTCTGTTATACTTCCTTCAAACATCTGAACAAGTGCATATTGAGGACACAGACACAATGGAACAGAGAGTACCAGTAATAAGGATCAAAAACTAAAAAATAATCCCTTCACAGATAAACTCATCTTAAACCAACTTTACTTACAATCTGTGAGTAAACAGATGGAGCTGGCATACTGCCTTCAAAGTCAAGAAATTCATAGTTGGTAGAGCTGATGAAGTGGAAAGGAAAAAGCACACCAGGGCCAATGTAATCCTGTAAAGAATTTATTTTATTTCCACTTCAAAAATGACCCAGATCACCATGAGGAAGTCTCCTACTAAGTGTAATTCTTATTGTAATATATGATGCAAAGAAGAGCCAAGTCACAGATTGCAAATAGGACTATATTATTGATTTAACACTTGCAACATTTATCTTCCTTGACTTCACTAACTTTCTTTATAAATCTAGACAAGCAGACTAAAATATTGACAGGTTACTTGACACTATTTAGCACTATTAATGCATTAATATATTAGTGTTAGTTATCACCTCAAACTGACACTTCCATTAAGAAGTGTGTTCTTGGGTTTTAAAAGTAAACAACAATGAGAAAATTTGGTTCTGAAAATGAGAATAAAATTAACCATTCTCCTTTTTTTTTCTGGATATATAATCAGGGCTTATTCTTTTAAACCAATTATTAACAATATACTTCTAGAGATTGACCTGAATCCCATCTTCTTTCCAGTCTATTACTCCACCCAGGGCAGGTTGGGTACCTGCCCCTCTCTCATGCCCCACAACTTACTTGTTTCTCAAGAGTTCTACTGTAAAAAGGAATGCCAGTGAGACATCTGCTCTAATACCTGCCCCAGCTGGGACCCCTACAGAGCCCAGCAGATTCAGGACATATATGCACTGCCAAAAACCCTGTCCTTTCTCCAGTCTGCAACTCTGCCTGGGACACATGAGGTGTACATCCCTCTCTCCTACATCCCACAGCTTTCCTGTCTCTCAGAAGTTCTGTTGTAACCAGGAACACAGGAGGCCTGCACTAACCAGAGAAACAAGAGGGCATCTTTACCAGAAACAGTACTACCTGCCTCGAGGATGTTTGCTCTAACCCATGTCACAGAGTTTTACCTGACTCAAAGGAGGGCAGACTCCAGTCAGAGTCATCCAGGTTCTTTAACACCAGAGATAAAAAGATTGTGAAAGGGAAGCACAAGACTATAAGTAATAAAAGCCAATGTAATTTGGCCCCATCAGAACCCAGTTTTCTCACCACATAAAGCTCTAGATGCTCCAAAACACCTAAAGTCTAATCTCATGAAGATGATAGAGGCCTTTAAGGAGGATATAAATAATTCATTTAAATAAATAGAGGAAAAACACAGACAAACAGGTAGAAACCCTTAAAGAAGAAACAAAAAATACTTTAAAGTCATACAGGAAAACACAATCAGGTGAAGAAATTGAACAAAATGGTCTATGACCTAAAAATGGAAATAGAAACAATAAAGAAATTATAAAACAAGGCAACCTGGAGATTGAAAATGTAGGAAATAAATCAGGAGCTGCAGATGCAACTGTCACCAACAGAATACAAGAGATCAAAGAGAGAAACTCAGGCACACAAGATACCATAGCAAATATTGACATAACAGTCAAAAAAAATTACAAAGTGGAAAGAGATTCAAACCCAAGACATCCAGGAAATTCAGGACATAATGAAGAGATCAAACCTAAGAATAATTGGAATAAAAGAGAGTGAAGAATCCCTGATCAAAGGGCTAAAAACATCTTTACCAAAATCATAAAAAAAAAAAAAAAAAAAAAAAAAAACCTCTTTCCTAACCTAAAGAAAGTAATGGCCATAAATTTAAAAGAAGCATACAGAATACTGGATAGAATGTACCAGAAAAGAAATTCCTTCTATCAAATACTAATCTAAACACTAAATTCACAGAATATTTAAATGTGCAAGGGAAAAAGGCCATGTAACATATAAAGTCAGACCTGTTAGAATTATACCAGAATTCTCAACAGAGACTCTAAATGCCAGAAGATCCTGGAAAGATATCATGCAGACCCTATCAGAAAAAAATTAAAAAATAAAAGGCTAGCTCAGACTACTATACCTAGCAAAACTCTCAATCGCTACAGATAGAGAAACCAAGATATTTAACGACAAAATCAAATTTAAAGACTATGTATCAATACAGCCTTTTAAAAGGACATTATAATGAAAACTCCAACATTAGGAAGGTAACTACATCCAGGAAAACACAAGAATTATTCATGCCACAGCAAACTCAAAAAAAAAAAAAAAAAAAGAGTGTGTAGGAAAACCCTTTACATAATAAACTTAAAACATAATATTATCTCCAACAATAGAAATAACAGAATTTACAATCATTGGTCTTTAATATTTATTAGTATCAATGGACTCAAATCTCCAACAAAATGATACAGGCTAAAAAATTGCATAGGTAAACAGGATCCAGCATTTTGCTGCATACAAGAACACACTTCAGGGACAATGACAGACACAATCCCTCTTAGTTAGGATTTTACAGCTGTGAACAGATACTATGACCAAGAGAAGTCTTATAAAGGACAACGTTTAATTGGGCTGGCTTACAGTTTCAGAGGTTCAGTCCATCATCATCAAGATGGGAGCAGGGCAACATCTAGGCAGGCATGACACAGGAGGAACTGAGAACTCTACATTTTCATCTGAAGGAAAACTGACTTCCAGGCAGCTAGGATGAGGGTCTTAAAGCCCATGTACACAGTGATACACCTATTTCAACAAGGCCTCATCTCCAAATAGTACCACTCCATGGGCCAAGCATATTCAAACCATGACATTCACTCCCTGGCTCCCATAAGCTTGTTCAAATGCATGAGTCTATGAAGAACATACCTAGCCATAGCATAATAGAAAATGTACACTTAGTCCAATTTTCAAAGCCTCCATAGTCTATAGCAATATCAACAATGTTAAAAGTCCAAAGTTCAAAGTCTCTTCTGAGATCCATCTAATCACTTAACTGTAATGCCTAAATCAAGACAGGAAACCAGCTAGACAAACTCCAAACTCTGTATCTTCATGTCTGATGCCAAAGCAGTCTTCAGATCTCCAACTCCTTTTCATCTTTAGTGACTGCAACAAACTTCTGTCTTGTGGAGTGGTTCCACTCCATGTTAGTTTTCCTCAGATAGCCCATTATTCTGCCATCTCAAATATCTTAGGGTCTCCAAGGCAACATCAATAGCTTCTTGTTTCAATATCTGATATCCACACATGATCTTCTGGACTCCTTCAGAGGACTGGTGTCACTTCTCCAGCTCTGCCCTTTGTAGCACTCTAAGCTCAGGTAGATCCACTCCACTGATGCTGCTATTCTTGGTGATCATCCCATGGTACTGACATCTCCAATATGCTGGGGTCTTCTGCTGCAAGTAGGCTTTATCAATAGCCTCTCAAAGGCTCTCTTCATAATGCCAAGCCTAAAATTCTTTGCATGATCCCTTCAGTCCTGGGCCATCAACTGCAACTGAAGCTGCACCTTCACCAATGGCCTTTCATGTCTTTTCACAGTGCCAAGCCTCAGCTACTCTTCATGACCCGTTCATGCCTTCAAAACCAATACCACATTGGTGACTCTTAAACACTACCAAGTACAGCTCTAGCACCTTGGCTATCTCTGAAACACAGCTCCTTGGTGTTCTCAGAAAACACTTCACAGAAAATTTCCCCTCATTGATTCTGGTCTCTTCTTAATCACCAGTTATTTCTTAGCTCCAGCTAGCTGTCATCAACTGTCCCAGTAGTCCATTTTATTTTCACTCTTAAGCCAGAACCACATAGCCTAAGCTGCTGTGTTCAGCTGCTTGCTGGGGCTGGAACATGGACCCCCTCATTCTGTTACAAGTTTTCTATTTTCCAACTCTCTTTCTGCCTAAGTTTTGCTTTCCTAAAACTTGCTCTGTAGATTGACCTTGAACTCAGAGATCACATGACTTTGTCTCCTATAATGCTGGCATTAAATATGTGTACCCTCATACCTAGAACTTGATTTGTTCCAGAATTTGAACTCAGAGATCTGTTTGATGTTGTCTTCTAGGATTAAAGGTGTGTGCCACCATGCCAGGATCTAAACTTACTTGGGTAGAATCTAGCCCCCATGTGTTATCTCCTAGAACATAAGATTCAATTCTATTCCCCTTCCTGGTGCCCCTTCAATACTTGAACCACATATTTTATACTTTTCCTTTCTAAGTTTGTTACACTTATTCAAAATGTTCTTCATAAGACTGAAGTAGAGAACAAAGTCTCTGTGGAGCCTTTTTAAAGACTTCCTTTTTCAATGCAATTAGTATAATTTTCTTTACTTAAAACTCAGGTAGACTCTTCAGACAAAGGCAAAAAGCAGCCACATTCTTCACCAAAATACCACTAAAACAGTATCTAGGCCACATTCTGAAATTTTTCTCCACTGAAACTTAGCAACATAGTCTTCTATATTCCTTCCAGGATAGCCCATTAAGCACAACTTAAAGCATTCTACTGCTTTCCAAAGTCCCAAAATCCACATTCCTTCAAACAAAAGCACAGACAAGCCTATGACAGCAATCCCCCAGTCCCTGGTACCAACTTCTGGATTGTAACTCACTCCAGATATAGTTAAGTTGGCAACCAGGAATAGCCATTAAAATTACCTCAGAATGAAAGGCTGGAAAAAAGTTTTCCAAGCAAATGGTCTGAAGAAATAAGCTGGAGTTGCCATTGTAATAACTAAAAATATATATACTTTCAATAAAAGTTATAAAAAATGTATAGAAGGATACTTCATACTCATCAAAGAAAAAAAAATCCACTAAGAGGAACTCAATTCTTAACATCTATGCCCAAATACAAGAGCAACCACAGTCATAAAAGAAACTTTACAAAAGCTCAAAACACACCTTGAAACTCACACAAATAGAGCAGGAGAGTGTAAAATCTCTTTAACATCTCACTGTCACCAGCTGACAGGTCATTCACATGGAAACTTAACAGAGACACAATGAAAATAACAACAGTTATGAACTAAATAGATTAAACAGATATCTATGGAACATTTCACCCAAAAGCAAAAGAATACACCTTCTTCTCAGCACCTCATGGTGTCTTCTCTAAAATTAACCATATACTTCATCACAGAACAAGATCAAACGATACAAGAATATTGAAATAATCTCATGCATTCTATTAGATCACCATGGACTAAAGCTGGTCTTCAATAACAATAAAAATGACAGAAATCTCACATACTTTTGAAAACTTAACAACTCTTATACTCATTGATAACTTAGTAAATAAGGAAATCAAGAAACTAAAGACTTTTTAGAATTTAATGTAAATGAAGACACAGTAAACCCAACCTTATGGAATACAATAAAAGACGTACTAAGGGGAAAATTTATAGCACTAATTGCCTTCAAGAAATTGAAGAGATCCTACACTAGCAAATTAATAGCACACCAGAAAGCTCTAGAACAAAAGAAATAAACACATGTAAATGGAGTAGATGGCAGTAAATAATCTAGAACAAAAACAAATAAACACATGCAAATGGAGAAACAAAAAGAATGTTACAAAGAATCAACAAAACTAAAAGTGGTTCTTTAAGAAAATCAGAAAGATAGATAAATCCTTAGTTAAATTAGTTAAAGAATCCAGAGACAGTATACAAATTAACATAATCAGAAATGAAAAAGCAGACATAACAACAAAAGTTGAGGAAATTAAAAAATTATCAGATCTATCTACAAAAGTGTATACTCAACAAAACTAGATAATCTAGATGAAATGAATGATTTTCTAGGAAGATACTATGTAGCAACTTTGAATCAAGATCAGGTAAACTATCTCAATAGTCTCATAACTCCTAAGGAAATACAGGCAGACATTATAAATCTCTCAACCAAAACAAGTCTGGAGTCAGATAATTTTAGTGCAGAATTATACCATGACTTCACAGAAGATCTAATACAAATACTTGTCTAATTATTCCATAAAATAGAAACCAAGTAAACACTACTGAATTCATTCTATGAAGCCATAATGTCTGATATTTAAACCACACAAGGACCCAAGAAAGAAAGAGATCTTCAGACCAATTTTGCTAATGCAAAATTACTTAATAAAAAGTCACATGATTATCTTATTAGATGTTGAAAAAGGATTTGACAAAATACAAGGCCTCTTCATGTTAAAAGTCTTATACAGATCAAGAATTCAAGGTGCATACCTAAGAATAATAAAAGCAATATAGAGCAAACCAAAAGCCAATATCAAATTAAGTGGAAAAAACTTGAAGCAATCCCACTAACATCTGGGATAATGATTACCACTCATCAGAGATAAACAGAACTCTCAACTGAGAAATTTTGAATGACTGAGAAGAAATTAAAGAAGTGTTGAACATTCTTAGTCATCAGAAACATGCAAATCAAAACTATCCTGAAATTTCACCTTATACCATTCAAAATGTCCAAGATCAGAGACACAAATGACAGCACATGCTGGCAAGGATGTGGAGAAAGAGGAACACTTCTCTGTTGCTGTTAGGATTGCAAACTGGTACAACCACTCTAGAATTCAATCAAGTATTTCCTCAGAATATTGGTAAGAGTTCTACCTGTAGACTCCCACCTTTACCACTACTGGATATATATCCAGAAAATGCTCCACCATATCATAAGGAGATGTGCTCAACTATGTTCATAGCAGAATGATTTATAATAGTCAGAAACTGGAAACAACCCAGATGTTCCTCAACTGAAGAATGGATACAGAAAATTTACATTTAAACAGTGAAATACTCATCTTTTAAACATGAGGACATAAAATTTGCAGGCAATCGGTGAAAATAGAAAATATAATCCTGAGTAAGGTAACAGCCCTAAAAGAACATAAATGATTTGTACTCACTTATGAGTGAATATTAGACAATGAGTGTAATACACCCATGATACAACTCACATACTGTATGTAACTTAACAAGGAGGAAAGCTCAAGTGAGGATACTTCAATCTCTCTTAGAGGGGAGAGCAAAATAATCATAGGAAGCAGAACAATGGAGAGAACTAGGTGGAAAATGGGAGGATGGGGGAAAAGGAAGCAGGATCAGGTATGAGGAGAGAAAGAAGTGAAGTACAGCATGCTAGGAGAATAAATAGAAATATGCAGAAATGTTGGGTGAGAGGCAGGAAGAACCTCTACAAAATTCTAGAGACCAGGGATGTGAGAGGCTCTCAGGACACAATCCTTATGACCTTCGCAAAAATCCCAACAGTGGAGAGATGAAACCTAAAGAGTCCACATGACCCCAATTTAAGGCATGGAGTCACCCACCCATCTTCAAATTTTTTGCTCCAGAATTGTTACTGTTTAAAGAAAATGCTGGGTTTTGATCTTAGCTATTCTGAATGGTGTAAGGTGAAATCTCAGGGTAGTTTTGATTTGCATTTCCTTGATGACTAAGGATGTTGAACATTTTTTTAGGTGCTTCTTGGCCATTCAAGATTCCTCAGTAGAGAATTCTCTGTTTAGCTATGTTCTCCATTTTTAGTAGGGTTATTTGGTTTTCTGGAGTCTAAATTCTTTAGTTCTTTGTATATATTGAATATTAGCCCTCTATCAGATGTAGGCTAAGTAAAGATCTTTTCCAATCTATTGGTTGCCATTTTGCCCTATTGACCATATCCTTTGCCTTATAGAAGCATTTCATTTTCGTGAGATCCAATTTGTTAATTGTTGATCATACTGTGTTGATCTAAACAAACTAGTGTTCTGTTCAGAAAATTTGCCCCTGTGCCCATGTGTTTGAGACTCTTCCCCACTTTCTCCTCTATTAGTTTCAATGTATCTGGTTTCATGTGAAGGTCCTTGATTCACCTGGACTTGAGCTTTGTACATGAAGATAAGAATGGGTCAATTTGTACTCTTCAGTGGATCCAGCACCTTTTTTTTGAAAATGCTTTTTTTTCCCCACTGGATGATTTTTGATTCTTTGTCTAAGATAAAGTGACCATAGGTGTGTGTGTTCATTTCTGGGCCTTCAATTCTATTCCATTGTTCTTCCTGCCTGTCTTTGTAACAATACCATGCAGGGTTTTTTTATCATTATTGATCTGTAGTACAGCTTGTGGTAAGTGATGGAGATTCCCCCAAAAGTTCTTTTTTTTTTTTATTTGAGAATAGATTTTGCTATCCTGGGTTATTGGTTATTCCAAATGTATTTGAGAATTGGTCTTTTTAACACCATAAAGAAGTGAGATGAAATTTTGATGGGGATTTCATTGAATCTATAGATTGCTTTTGGTAACATATCCATTTTTACTATGTTCATAGCAGCCTTATTTATAATATTCAAAATCTGGAAACATCCCAGATGTCCCTCAACAAAGGAATAGATATAGAAAATGTGGTATATTTACACAATGGAGTACTGCTCAGCTATTAAAAACAATGACTTCATGAAATTAGCAGGTAAATGGATGGAACTATAAAATATCATCCTGAGTGAAGTAATCCAGCCACAAAAGAAAACACATGGTATGTACTCATGGATAAGTGGATATTAGCAAAAAAACATAAAAACAAACAAACAAACAAAAAACCCACCTCGGAATACCCATGATACAACTCACAGATCATATGAAGCTCAAGAAGAAAGACCAAATGATGCTCAAGAAGAAGAAAGACCAACTTGTGGATGCATCATTCCTACTTAGAAAACAACATAATCACAGGAGGTAGGGAGGTAGAGAGAGGGATGTACGGTGGGGGGGGGGGAAGAAGTGGGAGGGAAAAAAGGCAGGCAGGATCATATATGGGTTAAGACAGGGAGACATACACAGGGTCAGGAAACTGAACAGAGGTGTGTACCAATGGGGGATGGGAAACTGGGAGTAGCCACCAGAAAGTACCAGATGCCAAGAAAGCAATAGGCTCCTAGGACTAAACGTGAATGACATTAGCTGAAATACCCAACAAATGAGAGGGAGAACCTGTAGAGATCATACCCAGAAGTTAGGCAAGGTCCCTGGTTTAGGGATGGGGCCACCCATTCTTCTAAAAAATTTTAGCCTAGAATTGCTCCTGTCTAAAGGAAAAACAGAGACAAAGAGTGGAACAGAGTCTGAAGGAAAGGTCATCCAAAAAATGTTTCACCTGGAGATTGATCACAAATGCAAACAGCAAACCCAGACACTATTGTTGATACTAAAAAGAGCTTCCTGACAGGAGCCTGATAAAGCTATCTCCTGAGAGGCTCTGCTAGAGTCTTACCAATACAGATGTGGAGGCTTGCAGCCAACCATCGAACTGATTATGGGAACCCCAATGGAGGAGATAGAGAAAGGACTGAAGGAGCTGAAGAGGTTTTCAACCCTGTAGAGAGAACAACAATATCAACCAACCAATTCCCCAGAACCTTCCTGGACTAAACCACCAACCAAGGAGTACACATGGAACAACCCATGTCTCCAGCTGCATATGTGGCAGAGGATGGCCTTGTTGGGCATCAATTGGAGGAGAGGTCCTTGGTCCTGTGGAAGCTCTGTGCCCCATGTAGGGGAATGCTAGGGTGGTGATGTGGGAGTCAGTGGGTGGGTGGGAGAGCACCCTCATATAAGCAGTGGGAGGGGGGATGGGATAGGGTTTTTGCAGAAGGAAAACTTGGAAAGGGTGTAACATTTGAAATAAAAATAAATAAAATAACCAATGAAAAAGAAAATACTGGGACAAAAATGAGCAGTGACTGTATGAAAGACTATCCAAAGACAATCCCAACTTGGGATCTATACCTTGGATCCCAACTCCAACATCCAAACTCCAACACTCCAACTGAAGTTATCTTTTGCTTCAGACTGGAGCCTAGCACAACTGTCTTTTGAGAAGCTTTACAAGCAATTGATTGAGACAGATGAAGATACTTATAGCCAACCATTATACAGATGACTGGAACTCCTATGGAAGAGTTAAGGGAAGGACTCAAGAAACTGAAAATGATGACAACTCCATAGTAAGAACAACAGTATCAATTAATGAGGACCGTTTAGAGTTCCTAGAGCTTAAGTCATCAACCACAGATTATACATGGGCTGTTCCGTGGTCTCTGGTACATATGTAGCAGACAACTGACTTGTCTATTCTCAGTGTGAAAGGATAAACATAATCCTGTAAAACTTGATGTCTCAGGAAAGGTGGATGCTAGCAGGGTGAGGTGGGAGTGGTTAGATGCATATGGGAACAACTTCTCAGAAACAAAGGAGAAGAAGGTAGATAGTATGAATAACTCCTTGAGGGGGTACCAGAAAGTCATGCAACATTTGAAATGTAAATAAATAAAATAATTAATAAGAAATACAAATAAAACCACTGCATTGAAAAAAAATACACTTGCTAGACAGTCCAGATAGATGAATGACTTTTACATGAATCAAGATTTTCTGCCTTGCTAATATGGATGAGGATTTTTACAATGGATTTACATATTTGACTTTAATTTTTCATTGACAAGTCATTCATTATATGTAAAAATCAGAGTAAATTTGATAAAAAAACAATCACAATTGTGTTTCCATGTTTCATGTTACTAGTACAAGTAGTTATTGTACTATGTGAAAATAAAAGTAAGAAATATAATTCAGAGTAAAAGATTGTAATAAATTTGTCTTTTTTAAACTGATGATTTAATTCTCATTCTATTCTTACAAACTCATGAATGAGAAACTAGGAAGGAATGCATATGAGTCAACATTTTTGGGCATAGTAGTAGAATTTGAAGAGATACTATCACTACTTTCTATCTCATGTCTGTATGTACTAATGAGAATCTGCAAGATGGAACGGGTCAAGTTCTCCTACAACAGAATAAAATGTAATTTTCTCCCCTGAATTTTGCTTATCATTTCTGACTGGTGAGACACTGGGGAGTCTATACCCTTCCTGGATAGATAATGAAAATCTTGTGGTAACAAGGGTTTTGAAGTCATATCAATTTATATACTATAATATTTTTAATGAATGACTCAATCTTATAGTCAAATTCACTGCTCTGGAATACTTTAGACTTGCTTCCTGAAATAATGGTCCAAGCACAATGCCTATATGGTACAACCAGTTGACACATAATGCTGTGAAGGAATTATGAGCTTCAGCATTGTGCAAAGTATTTTAGAAACCTAATATTTTCCAAACCAGCCAGCCATTAACAAATCTGCATGCTATGGATTTAGTGAGGTAGCAGCTTTTGGCTGAGATTAATTGCTAAACCTATCTCAACTACCATGCCTCTATGATTACAGACTAGACGGCTAGAAGATGAGACTTTGAATGTTGAAAATGAAATATATTATGTTCATAACAGTTTCTTTTTTTATTTATCCATTACACCCTGGATGTATTTGGTAGAATATACCCATTCAATGAGGGAAAGATATATAGGTTTTCTAGACAAGAGTATTTTTGAGATTACCTAAACTTTTATTCAGTAGTAGAGCTTTTACAAATCTCTCTGTTCATTAATTCTCTTTCTGGTTTTAATTATCTATGTAATATTTCTTCTTATTCAAAGCTAAGTATCATCTTAACTTGATCTTTGGAATAAGTCATAGAGTAAGTCTGTGTCCTGATCACTTCTCATCATATCACTGTAGAATATTCATATTAGTCAGCTCAAAGCTGAAGAACACCAAGAGACTCTGCAAGGACACTTCTGGGTAAGAATTACACCGCCTATTTCAAATTCATGTAGTAACAAAATTACTTTCACCCATGATTACGATTAGTTAATCTGCCAGAATGGAAATGACCTATATTGTTAGTATTAATTTTATTGGATGACCAGGAACCAAAGAGTAGATAGACCAGAGTATATATTTCCTAGTCATTGTCTGTAAATATTTTTATTTTAAACAGTTACTTATTTTATATTTGTCCAATTTCACCAATTTCTGCTACTATATATATTTTGAACATCTACTAGAGTTAGTCTACTCTTCCAAACCTAATAATGTTGGAATCAAGATTAATGTACATTAGGGGTATCATATAGTTTCTGAGTCATTACTTTCCATAAATTTGAGGAAGTAATCATGCATATATGGTACAATATATAATTAATAAATATATATTATTATATTATATAAATTATAATTATTATATAATTATATAATTTTATATAATTTATATAATTATATAAATTATATAAAAATATAAATTAATATATTATTAATAAATAAATAAATTTAATCTAAAATACAAACAAACTGAATGACAAAAAGGACATGGTCATCCCTTCAGATTCAAAAAAGGCCTTTTATAAAATCCAACACCGCTTTATAATTAATGTCCTAGAGAAGGCAAGAAAAAAGGGCCATATGTCAACATAATGGAGTCCTAAGGAAAAAGAATCTCAAAGGATTGTAACCAAAATCAAGAATATGGTACATTTACACAATGCAAATTTTAAAACCAATATGAAATTTGTAAGCAATTGGATGATTCTACAAAAAAAAAAAAAAAAAAAATCCTGAGTAAGGTAACACAAACCCAGAAAAACATAGTATGCTGCACTCACTTATCAGTAGTTATTTGTTAAGCAAAGAGTAATCATACTACAATCCACAGACTCAGAGAGGCTAAATAATGAGGGCTTGCAGAGCAGGGGACATGGATCTCTCTGGAAAAGGGGAATTTCATTAAATTTAGCAGGTGGACTGTGGGCAGGTGAGAATGGAAATAGGATCAGGTGGGGGTAAGGGTTGAAGGGAGAGAGTACAGGGAGAGAATAACGGGAATTTGGGAGCATTGAGGGCATGTGGAAACCTAGTACAGTGGAAACACCCTGAAATCTGAGAGTGACTCAGGCATGGACTTCCATTAATGGAGGATACAGGAGTTTGAACACTACAACTTTTCTTACTAGACATGGCTTCAAGTGTTGGGAATGAGACACCAACCCAGCCACAAAACCTTCAACCTACTGTTGTCCTTCCTGCAAGATGTCCTGGGGCAGTGGTGGCACAAAACTTGTTAGAGTGGCCAACCAATGACTCCTTTAACTTGAGGCCCATTTTACCAGAGGGAGCCAGTGACCAACTTTGTCTGGATGACCAAGAACCAGAGACTAGATAGGAGGCCAGAGAGACCTAGGTTAGAACCAAAGAACATAACCAGAAAAAAAAGTCAACTATTTAATTCCTAGTGGTGTTCTGCTATACTCATAGATCAGTGCCTTATCTAGTCACCAACAGAGAAGGTACATCCAACAATGGAGCAGATCTTGAGACCCGTAGCCAAATATTAATAAACTCAAGATTGGAAGTCTCAATCAGGTTCCTCCTCTTGGAGCTCTATGAATCTCTCTACAGATGGAGATTGTGACAGGGAATGAGAGCCATAGGTTTCAAGGACACCTTGATAGAAATATGTACAGACTGAATTGAATAGGATTCATGGGGACTTATTGAAACTGAAGTGGCAATTGGAGAGCCTGCATTGGTCTTTTCTAAGTCATCTGCATAAATGTTATGGTTGTTGGCCTGTAGTTTGAGGTGAAACTTCTGACAGTGAGAGTGTGATGTCGGCTTATTTTTCCTGCTATTGGGACCCTTTTCCTCCTACTGTTTTACATAGCTTAGATGTGAGGATTTGTGCCTGGTCTTATTGCATCTTATTGTGCCTTGTTTGGGTGATGTCCTTCAGAGGCCTGCCCTTTTCCTAGGTGAGATGGCAGGTGGGGTGTAGGTGTAGTGGAAGGAGGGGAAAGCTGTATGTGGATTTCTTGATGGGAGAAGTGTAAATAAAATTTTCTTAAAAATCAGGAACAAAATAAGTTGTATATACCCTTCATAAGTTTTCAATATAGTACTTGAAGTTTTTACTAGTGACGGTGATCAAGAAGATATTAAAGAATGGAAGAAGTAAGGGATTTTACTTACAAAGGATATGAGTTTATATATCTGTGACCCTAAAATAATACTGGGAGCATCTTTACAACTAAGCAAAGCTTCAGGGTACCAAACTAATACTTAAAATCAGGACTATTGCTACATAAAGGAGAAAAATGCCAGAGAAAGAAATCAAACATACAACAACTTTTTTAATAGCCTCAAAAAAGTTTCATGTGGTAAGTTTAAATAAGCAGCTAAAAAGATTTATGGGATAAAAAGTTTAGGTCATTGAAGAAAGAAATTGAAGAATATATCAAAAAAAATAGAAAGATCTCCTATATTAATGAATCACTAGAATTAATATAGTAAAAAATGGTCATCCTAGGAAAAAAATAATCCACAGGTTCAGTTCAATTCCTACCAGTATTCCAACACAGAAATAGAAAGGACTATTTTAATCTTCATATGTAAATACAGAAAACACATAATATATAAAATGATACTAAATGATAACAAATCAAACAAAATTATATGCATTTATAAAGGTTATCTAAATTAAATTGTTAAATCAGAGAATACACAGAGCCTCAATTGGGCATCTCTTGTTACTAAGTGAAGCTCCTGGTGCCAAGACTGGGTTTCGTCTAATTGAGTTGTTGGCTAAAGCAGCCTCATGAGAACCTTGCAACAACTCAGGCAATTTCTATGGCTGTTGTTTATTCTCCACAAACTGACAACAAGGCCCCATTGCTGAAGATAATGCCTACGTAGCTTGTTAAACACACAAAGTAGAATTGGTACTACAAGGAGGTACTCTGTATGCTACCAGAGAAGGAAAGTAAACACTAGCTTAGGTTCAGACATTTTGATAGTAATGATAACCTTCCTGATATATACACTGTATATTACACAGTATATTATATTGATATTACACAGTATATTAGTATACTGTGTAATAGTGGCATAAAGCTTGTGAGAAATCCAATCAACATCTTATTCTATTTAAGGTCCACTCCTGTGAGATGAAACCTATTCCTAACATACTCATGTTGCCAAGAACTTGAGACAAGACAGGTTAGAGATCTAGAGGAAAACCCTATACTATTGTTAAGGAAACTTTGCCCTTAAATGACTTCTAATGTCAAGGTTCTGTACTAATGTTTGTCAACTTATGGGTTGTTAAATATTGTGGTGGTTTGCGTATAAGATATTAAGATTACATTTCATAAAATTAATTACATAAATACATAAAGTAAAATTACATTTATTAAATAGTAATGAAATCATTTTATGGTTGGGGTCACCACAAGACCCCACATGACCACATGAGGAAAGTCTGTTGAAGGTTAGAATAGACAGGATAGAAAAGGTTCAGTACCACTGTATCAGTGTCTTTCTTAGCCATCCTCAGAGATATTACTTTCTGCATCAAATGGGAACCAATACACTGACCCATAACTGGACAATGTTCAGAGAGTTAGAGACCTTAGAAACATGGAATGGTGACATCGCTTAAAAAGAGGATGCAGAGAGAATGTCAAAGCTAGAGGGAATGGAGGACACCAAGGGAAGGAGGCCTTTTAGACAGATGCACATACTATTAACTTACGATGACAGTGGGCGCCTACAAAGACCCTATCTGCAACCAGAAGATGTATCCAATGGATAACCTTTTGAAAGTGATAACATAGTTCTCTCTAAGAGAGTCTCATTGGGTATAAAACCACCCTTAAATGTAGTCCTCATGCTTAGTACTAGATACTCAAAAACAAACAAATGTAACATATTTATCTCAAACAATTTCAAAAAATTCAATAGGTTATTTGCATGTATATAATTGCTTTAAACTTGGGCTTTGATTGGGATTCCTACATGTACAAATGTGTCTCTGTGCCTACATGTATTTCTCATGCCTTTGTTAAAATTTTTCCCTTTATGTGTCATTTTTGTCCTATTCTTCTTGATTGTTTTTGTTTAATTTTATGATATTTTGCTTTGGTGCACTTCTTTAATGCCCGTTTGTTTTATACAAGGAAGGTTGTGAATTTGGATGGCAGAGAAAGTAGGGATAATCTGAAAAGAATTGTAAGAAGGGAAAGTGTAATCAGAATATATTGCATAAAATTAATTTTTAGAGAAAACAACATCTCCAAGAGGAAAACAAATTTAAACAACTATGCACAAATCCAGCCCTATAGAATACATTTGAAGGAAAACTCGAGCCTAAGGAAATTAACTCCACATAATAAAACACAGGAACTAAATAATCCTATACCAGTGAATACCAAATAAGAGAAACACATGCAAACATGCACACAAACTCCATGAACATAAATATAACAGGAATGAACATAGATTAGTCATTAATATTTCTCACCATCAGTGGACTCAATTCTCAAATAAAATGACACAGCCTGACAGTATGGATGCATAAACAAGGTCTACCATTCTGCTCTTTACAATAAACATACCTCAGCAACAAAACTAGAAATTACCTCAGAATAAAGGTCTGAATTTAGAAACAAAAACAAAACAAAACAAAAAAACCAAAAAAACATAAAAACAGACCCAAGAACCAAGCTGCAGTAGCCATTCTACATCTAATAAAACTTCAACCAAAATAGAAATTAAAATATTGAAGGCTTTGTGCTTCTGAAAATATTTATTTCTGATATCCAGTAATACTTTTTAATTGTTCTGTCATATAAAAACAGATTTTAAAAGTAAGAAGGCAACCAGAAGTGGGGAGAAAGGGTGGGACCTGGGAGGGAAACGGTATGGGGGGGTGGAGAGAGGAACATGATCTGATATTGGGTGGAGAAAAAGGACTGAAGCCCTGAGGGCCAGCAGATAGAATGGAAACTGGCAACCTTGGGAGGCAGCAGGTTAATAAAAATAATAAAAAATATATATAGTCATAAATACAAGTAAACTATGTACAATAACTATAGAATAATATATACTAGAATTATACATTAGAATGTATAAGATCTATACATACTTTTATGAAGGTAAGTTGACTCCACCTCTAAATGCCCCACCATAATTTATTGAATTGTCCTCTCTCTTATAATCAATATTTAAGAAAACAAACATTTTTCAAAAGTTACTCCTATGAGTACCACGTAGCATTTTAGTGTCCTCAACTTTCTCTTATTCTCCTTTATTCTTTATGTATTTTGTGAGTGTTAAATTAACCTGTTCTTCATCTGGTATGTAATATGTAATATTTTATTCAGTCTTGACAGCCTTTCCTTTTCATTTTTGGCTTTTGATACTTGACATTTTGATGATGGTGTTTATTTTTTCATTTGTTTCATTGTGATTGTTGTTGTTAATATTTAGAGAAAGAAATTTCTACTTCCAGGTTCTGAGGAGTTTTAAATTTAATCTAAATTAGTTCAATTTTCATCAGTATGTTTTCTATTAATAAATTTAGCTCCCCAAATTATATAAATAATTTAATGTGCCCCCTCAAAAGAACCTCCCATGGTCCTCCAAAAAGAACCAACACATTAAACTGTTGAAAGTTTTGAGTGTTTGGGAAATAGTATCTTCAAAGTATTTTATTCTCATTTTCTATTCTTCACTTTCTCTAAGGTTACCAAGCTAAAAACTTCCCATGTATCATCTAACAAATGCACAGAGTTTTTAATTGCTTTTCAGTTTTGTAGTTACTTTCCACTAGGTAGAAGGCAATTTTTCACAAAGTCAAACTTAAGAAATTTTCTTTTTTTGGTTTGTTTTTATGTTTGTTTTGTTGTTGTTGTTGCGAAGAATGTTGTGCTTTCAACTGCTTCAGTTTGCTTTGGTATGCTTTAGGTATTTTTCCTTTTTCTTTTTCTTTTTTTCTTTTTTTTTTTTGCCAGTGTATTATAGAGAGGAAATTAAAGTTGTTGGTTTCCTTTAGTGGTACTTCTTTTGAACAATTTTCTTGCTTAAGATTGATACTTAAGATAGTTTTTATCTGTTTTCATCCAGAATTTTTTTCTGTCTTCTCAGGGTTCATGACATTCCAACTTTTCATTTCTTGTGGTGGTAAATTGCAGTTTTTTTCAAGTGTACCTTTAGTAAAAATTGGTGTCTTTCAACTAAACTTGTTGAAGAAAGGGAAACTTGCACAACCAAGTTCCCATAAGTTATCTTTATTACACTCATTTTATGAAAATTGTAATATTATCTTAATTTTCTATATTTGCTTTCATAGAACTCCACAGATGTGTTGTTGTTTTATGCTATGAATATTACAATATGGTTATAGTATGTCCTGAACAAATAAAGAAGCTATATATTCTTCTTTGCATCTTAATCTGTTAGCCAAGAAAAGAAGCAGAATGATATATTAGTGTCGTAATTAACAGGGAATTAGCAACCCACTGATAGTTATGCCACAGAAAATTTTGAAGAAGTGAAAGAAAGACTTTTCTGGCCACATTAAGTTGTTGAAAGAAATGGGAAGCTACCTTTAATTAATAGAAAATTTACTAATGTAAGATGAGCTATTTTAGACTAAGTGTCAAAGCATTTCAGAGCCTGAGAGCAAAAGTCATGGTGAATTCTAAAGCTATATTGATAATCAGGCTGTCAGTGTAGTTCAGAGTAATGGTAGCAGCGGTAGAAATGGACATAGTGATGAGAAAGATGATAACATGTTAGTAGCAGGATCAGGATCAGGATTGAAGTAACTGATGGTAGTACAGAAAGTAAAACAAAACAGTTCATAAAATCTGAAAAAAAAATGTCAAACTAAACTGGATAGCACATCATTGAAGAGAATGCCAATAAATCATGCCCTATGAATGGGAAAGATGTCCTCTAAGAGTCAATTGAACCTTAATTTACTAATGTTAAGTGACCACCTGAATTTTATTTAACTGATTTGACATGGTTTTCAAGGCAAGATTTGGTTGTTTTCAAACTAAGATGCCTATTACTTTTTAGACTATATTTATAATTGTTATCATAACATAATTCCATAATATTTGTTCATATTTACTGCATAATTTCCATAGTAATAGAACATACCTTCTCATTTAAAAACCAAAGATTGTACATTTAAAATCTCTGTATTAGTTTAAATTGTAATTAGAGAGGTGATCATTCAGAAAGTATGAGATTGTTGAAACTAGTTACTCAAAATGGGTCATTTTTTTCTATTAAATAAAACAAACTCCAATCTAAGTGCATATAACACTATACTGACAAAGAATATAGTTTTGATATCCTTACTACCAATACTTTCTACCCATGTACAAAACATTATTCTTTTATCTTCTATCCAGAAACCCAATAAAGTCAGCGTTTTCAACTTTGGTCCATACATCTATGAATTCTGTAGCATTAGCACATATAAACATTATATATGCTTAGACATAAGGTTCTTATAATGCAGTACTAAAGAAAATGAAGCCAAGAATTGAGCCTCATAAAATCACCAAAGAGTCATGAATCTTGTCTCTCAATGCTTGTGAGAGCCATTTTGGGATGATTGTCTATGTCCCTACTATTTTATTCCTGTTGTGACAAGTCTTTTTCTCTTCCATTTTCTATTTTTTTGTTTCTCTCTATTGTTTTGCCTACTTAAATAATTATACTACCTATTCCCATGATCTTAGAGCTTATGCCAGAAACTACTCTCAAAAGGGGTTATCCTTAGAGGATTGTTTTCCTGGTTTACTTAAATTTCATCTCCTGTTCACTGAAAGCACAGAATCAGACTACTGACCTTAAATGAAGCCTACTTTGGAAATGAAAAATATGTATAAAAAATTACTGCTAGCAGTTTAATAAATCATTCCTGATGGATGCTGAGTAAATATTTCTGAAATCAATGAAAATGAAATTAGTTTAGAGATGAGGGCAAATTATAATTCCATTTTAATCTGGTAACCTATAAGGAAAACAGAGTTTAGCAATCTTAATAGTGATTCAGCTTCTGCAACTCACAGATCATGCAGTACTTTGGCTAAACTGTCATGTATCTTGTATTGACTAACATTTAAAAGCAGGTCTTAGATTATTCAGCTTAACATCAGCAGTCAAAAGATGGTCTGTAAGTCCAGTAAACTTCTTCTGAGAGTATTCTGTTTTCAGTTAGTATGGTGGGAAAACCTGATGTTGAGGCACACTGAAAAATTTAAAATCATCTTTTAAGACAAATAAGACTAAAAAAGAATCTCAAGGGAGCATGGAAATCTGAACTTTGAATTAATTTTTATATTGAAAAGGCGATATCTGTCTACCTCCCTTATCTGACCCTCCTTCCTTGTCTCTGTTATCTGATGTTTGCATTGTCAATGTACTATTTCATCAATATTTTATCTTGTTTTGTGCACAAACCCAATATACTATTTTACCAACATTATTAGTTTATTACAAAAGGATTTTAAGCAGGAAAAAAAACACAGATAAAATAGTCCCTTGTATTCTGAAAAGGAAGAACATTATTTCAGATCAGTGACTTGTAGGGAAATACCAGAAGCTTTCCCATTAATTCTGTGGCTTTTTTCCTGATAGCATCCAAAATAAATTAAATCCAGGGGCTGATCTTCAGCTCACATCAAACTCCTTACTTTGCAGGATTTAAATGACTTCAAATATGTCCCTTGGGTTCATCCCAATTGAATTAATAGCCAGGTCCCTACAAAATAAGCTCTGGAAGGGCAGCACAATCTTCCTTGGTGGAATGGTTTCTTTGACAAATTTCTGCCTCAGGGACTTCTTCTCAAGCTCAATGTGCATATAAAATACACAGACATCTTTAGCAGATTTTTAGGCTCCAATCCCTAAGTCTCAGAGAGTCTATTGGCTAGAAGTAAGTTTCAGACTCTATTGGCTTGAAGTAAGAAAAACCCAGCACTCTGTATTTAAAAACCCATCTCGGAGGATTCAAAGGCAGGTAGCTCTCTGTTGATCCTGTCAGTTGCCTGTTCAATTTCTCGGAAAATTCTCTCAAAGTTTTTTTTTTTTTTTTTCCTTTTTAACGTTCATCATTCTTCACTAGAAAACATTGATGAGCTTAAGAACTAGATTCATTTTTTTATAAAAAAATTTATTTATATGTGTATTTTGACCAAGTGCCAGAAACCACTAGAGGTCAGAATAGATTATGCAATCTATCCCTAGGAACCTGATGTTCCAGAAATTTCAAGCTGCCATTTGGGTGCTGAAAATAAAAACCAGGATTCTCTACAATAGCAGAGAGTGCTATTAACCAGTAAAACATCACTGTAGTCCTCATAGTTTATTTTTTAACTTCAGTAATCTCATACAATGTTATATTCTATAGGCAGGTGAAGACTGCTGAAAGAAGGAGGATCTGTCTTTCCCAGGGATGAGTCCCTTCTTGGTTATCTGATACTAAGTGGTCAGACTGGAAATAATACACTCAGAATTAACAGTAAAGAGATCTTGATTTCACTCTTCTGCACGTAAAACATCCAGTTTTAACAGCATCTTTTGTTGAAGATGTTCTTTTCTCTCATATGTATTTTTGGTATCTGTCAAATATCAGATGATTGACTCAAATGTACTTATTTTTGTTTGGTCTCCTATTTTGTTTCATTCAAGAAAAAAGTCTAATTTTATGTTAGTATGGTGGGTTGTTACTGTGCAGCTCTAATATCTCCTGAAACCTGAAAGCCCTCTAAAATTTTTTTTCTTGCCCCCTAACCCTACACATGATTACTTTGGGAATACTGGGCATTTTCTGGTTCTACATGAATTTTAGGATGTTATTTTCCCTTGTTTTTTTCCCCTGTAATTTCCTTCTCTTGTCTTGCTCCTCTGACCTGGGCTTCAAGTATTATATTTAAGTGTAGTGGTGATAGTCAACATTTGCTTCATTTTTGATTTTTATGGGATTTCTTCAAAATTTTATTTATTTAGGATGCTACTGCTTGTGATTTTGGCATACGTAGTCTGTGTCATATGTAGGTAGGTTCCCTATGATTCTACTCTAGCTAAGATTTTTATTATGGATTCTTTTTGGAGTTTTCCAAAGTCATTCTATGCACCTCTTGATATGATTATGTGATTTTTTTTCATTTTTATATACATGTATATTCATTTATATTATATCTGTTGACTTACATATGTTGAACCATTCTTGCAACTCAGGATAAAGCTAATTTAATTATGGTAGGTGATCATTTCTAAATGCTAGTTTCAAATATCTTATTGGGAATTTTCGCATATGTATTTTCTGGAGGTTTTGGCCTGTAATGTTCTTGTTCTGTTGTGTCTTTACCCGATTTCATAATATCTACTTTGCTAAAAGATTTTAAAAGTGGTTCCTCCTTTAAATAAATTTTCTAAATAAATAAATCAAGATGCATTTACTATTTGTTTCACTTATGTGTTACAAGCCAAGATTTAAACAATAATTACTAAGTTCCTTAATACAGCATTTCTGAAGCATGCATAAGAATGTGGTCACAGTAAATTGTTCCTAAACCTATGCAAAGAGCATATTCCTTTTCCAAATGTCTACTACATGGGTACTTACTACAGCTAAAGGTGTTTGGCACAGGCATTTTATAAACAATATGCTATATTTTTGCTTCTGCTTCATTTTTCCAAACTGTTGTGTGTTTGCTTTAGGGAAGAAAAATGTTTTTCAAAGACTCTGTAAAGATGCTCTTATGGAAGAGTATGCTGTACAGCATATTAGAAACAGGTACATCAATCTAATGTGAAATTTCAATATAGCACAAAAAGGAACTATTATACATGGGGTTTACTAACTTTTTCCTTTTGATCTTTTACATTTTTTATTCTTCTTTCATACAATCCAACCTCATCTCCCCCACCTACCTCCTTTCTTCCTCAGATATAATACCTCTCTGCTTTCTTTCAGAAAAAGGCAGGCCTCCAATTAATATCAATTGAGCAGGCCATGCTTGTCTTTCTGGGTCTCATCTGAATGAGTTGTCTTACTCAGAATGATTTTTTCTTTCTAGTTCTATCCATTTGTGTGAAAATTTTATGATATTATTGTTTTTCATGCCTGGGTAATATTCCATTATGTAAATGAAGCATCTTTCTTTATCCATTCTTGTGTTGAAAGACAGCTAGGTTGTTTCTAGTTTCTGACTATTACTAATAAAGCTGCAAAGAATAGAGTTGAGCTACTGTCCTTGTGATAGGGTAGAGCATCTTTTGTGTACATGCCCTATAGCCTCCAGCAGCTACAGGAACAGGGTTCACATGAGAGGAAGGCTGGGAATGAAAGGGGAATGGAGGGCGAGAAAAGCATGGGGCCAAGACAACATTCTGATCAAGGCCCCAAGTTTAATATTTTGCTTTCACATATAAAGGGGAAGCCCCACCCCCCAGAGTCTCTTCTCCAGCGTGGGTAGGTGAGGGGATAGCAGCTCAAAGGAGTCAAGGCAAGCTCAGCAGGTGGTCCATTCTTTTAGCTCCAGTAGCAGGCTCCAGGGTGCCAAGGCCACAATGCAATGCTTCCCATGTCTCACTGTTGTTTGGTCTATTGTGGTAAATGGCTTGCAGGCCTGCTCAAGGATGTGGGGGAAGGGCACAATGCCCAGGGTGGCATATAGCAGGGTTTTGAGGTAGACCAATTCTTAATTTTCTGAGGAACTGCCTTATGGATTTTCAAAGTAGCTGTACAATTTGCACTCCACCCCAGCAATGGACTGGTGTTTCCCTGATCAACATCCCCTGTTCTGCATGCTTAGTCATATATAAATATATATATATATATATATATATATATATATATATATATATATATAATTTTTATTAATTATTCTATTCTTTTACATCTCAAATGATATCCCACCTCCCAGTTACCTTA
The DNA here is from genome assembly GCF_011762505.2 of Arvicanthis niloticus. Lineage (NCBI taxonomy): Eukaryota > Metazoa > Chordata > Mammalia > Rodentia > Muridae > Arvicanthis > Arvicanthis niloticus. Next base: position 42,032,536 of record NC_047672.1, on the reverse strand, counting down.
TCTACCCACCCTGTCCCATAATATCACACTTCTTGGTTGCTCCTCCGCCACCTCCTTATCCCATATCTGCCCTCCCCCTCCCTTTTGCCTGTAAGAGACTGCTTCCCCACACACCCACTCTCCCTCCACACTGTTCTAGTACCCCCCTAATTTAGGGCATCAAACCTCCACTCTTCTTGCTGTCAGAAAAGGCCATCCTCTGCTACATATGAATCTGGACTTAAAGATTTCTTTCAGAACACTCCTTGGTTGGTGGTCCAGTCTCTGGAAAACTGGGAGGTCAGGCCAACCTATGTTGTTCTTACACTGAGGTTACAGTTTCTTTCTTTGCTTTTTTTTTTCTGGAATATTTTATTTACATTTCAGATGTTATTCCCTTTCCACATTTCTCCCCCACCCAGAAACTCTCCATTCCATTCCCCCACAACCTGCTTCTATGGAGATGTGCCCCATCCACCCACCCACTCCCATCTCCCTGCCCTCAGAATCCCCCAGATGGGGCTCTCAGCCTTCACTCATCAAGGATCTCCTCTCCCACCTATGCCCAACTAGGCCATCCTCCATACAGCTGGAGCCATGGGTCCCTCCCTATGTGCTCCCAGGCTGGTCATTTATACCCTGAGAACTTTGATTGGTTGGTATTGTTGTTCCCCATGGGGCTGCAAAACCTTTGAGGTCCTTCAGTCTTCTCTCTAACTCCTCCATTGGGAACCCCATAATCAGTTCAATGGTTAGCTGTGAGCATCTGCCTCTGTATATGTCAAGCTGTGGCAAACCTCTAAGGAAACAGTTATATCAGGCTCCTGTCAGCCTGCACTTCTTGGCATCCACATCAACATCTACCTTTGGAGACTGCATATGGCATGGATACCCAGGAAGAACAGTCTCCAGAGAGCCCCTTCTTCAGTTTTTGTCCCACACTTTGTCTCCATATTTACTCCCATTGAAGACCCCCATACTTAGTAGACCCTTCCTCAAGTCTCAGGAAATCACAACCACCCAAGAATCACAAGAAACCATACCTGGATGCAATCAGCAGAGGTTTATTGGGGAGTTGGCTAACCAAGGTCAAAACTGCTTGTCCCCGCAGGAACAGAATTTTGACAAAAAGCCAGCAAGCTGAGGGGTTTCTTTTATAGGGAAAGGGAGGAATTTTCGCACGGTTACACATGATTGGTTGCTTTACAAAGTTTGAACACCAACAGGTTGTAACACTGGAAAGACGGGGGAGTGGGGGGGGTAACCCAGAACAGTGGAACATTTCAGAGGAACCTACCTTAAAGAATCATTACCAACTATTTCAGGTAAACTATTTTTCACTTCTTCTGGTTATAGCCCCACCTAGATGGCTTGCATCTTTCTCTGTGGTCAGGAATGTGTCTTCCTGCCTTGGGCTTTTTTCACTCACAGGTGGGGTCTATTCCCTGAGTCATGAGGAATGTAATCCAGTAAGTATCCTCTGATTCAGGGATAATGTCCTCCACCCAGAATGTGTCCTAGTGCAGTGAAGGTCTGAAATCTTATTTTCAGTTCCGCATTCTGGAACCTGCACTTTTTCTGCCCAGGTCTAAAGGCAAAGAAAAAGTCTACATATTTCATAAAATGGTCTTTATAATTTTTCACTCTACACCATGAGTATTTTGTTACTCCTTCTAAGAAGGACTGAAGCACTCACACTTTGGTCTTCCTTCTTCATGATATTCATGTGGTCTGTGAGTTGTATCTTGGGTATTATTAGCTTTTGGGGCTAATATTCAATTATCAGTTAGTACATGTGTGTTCTTTTGTGATTGGGTCGCCTCACTCAGGATGATATTTTCTAGTTCCATCCATTTACCTAAGAATTTCTCGAATTCATTGTTATCAATAGCTGAGTAATACTTCATTGTATAAGTGTACCATACTTTTTGTATCCATTCTGCTGTTGAAGGACATCTGGGTTCTTTCCAGCTTCTGGCTATTATAAATAAGGCTGCTATGAACATAGTGGAGCATATGTCCTTGTTATATGTTGAAGCATCTTCTGGGTATATGCCCAGGAACTGGGTCCTTCAGTAATGCTATTTTCTGAGGAAGTAAAAGACTGATTTCCAGAGTGGTTGCACCAGCTTGCAATCCCACCAACATTGGAGGGGTATTTCTCTTTCTCCACATCCTTGCCAGCATGTGCTCTCACCTAAGTTTTTGATCTTAGCCATTCTGACTGATATGAGGTAGAATCTCAGGGTTGTTTTTTTTTTTTTTTTTTTTTTTTTGATTTGCATTTCCCTGATGACTAAGGATTTTGAACATTTCTTTAGGTGTTTCTTTGACATTTGGGTTTCCTCAGTTGAGAATGATTTGTTTAGCCCTGTAGCCCATTTTTAACAGGGTTATTTGGTTGTCTGGAGTCTAATTTCTTGAGTTCTTTGTATATATTGGATATTAACCCTCTATCAGATGTAGGTTTGGAAAAGATCTTTTCCAAATCTGTTGGTTGCCATTTTTTTCCTATTGACAGTGTCCTTTGCCTTAAAGAAGTTTGCAATTTTATGAGGTCCCATTTGTCAATTCTTGATCTTAAAGCATAATACATTGGTGTTCTGTTCAGGAAATTTGCCCTGTGCCCAAGTATTTGAGGTTCTTCCTCACATTCTCTTCTATTAGTTTCAGTGTATCTGGTTTTATGTGAAGTCCTTTATCCAATTTTCCTTGAGCTTATTACAAGGAGATAAGAATGGATCTACTTGCATCCTTCTACATGCTGACCTCCAGTTGAACCAGCACCATTTGTTGAAAATGCTGTCTTTTTTTCACTGGATGGATTTAGCTCCTTTGTCAAAGATCAAGGTACCATAGGTGTGAGGGTTCATTTCTGGGTCTTCAATTCTATTGATCTTCCTGCCTTTCTCTGTACCAATACCATGCAGATTTTATCATTATTGCTCTGTAGTAAAGCTTGAGGTCAGGGATGGTGATTGCCCCAGAAGTTCTTTTATTGTTGAGAATAGGTCTCATTATCCTGGGGTTTTTGTTATTCCAAATGAATTTGAGAATTGCTTTCTATCTCTATGAAGAATTGATTTGGAATTTTGATGGGGATTGCATTGACTCTGTAGTTTGCTTTCAGTAAGATAACAATTTTTACTATATTAATCCTGCCAATCCATGACCATGGGAGATCTTTCATCTTCTGAGATCTTCTTAAATTTCTTTCTTCAAAGACCTGAAGTTCTTGTCATATAGATCTTTCATTTGCTTGGTTAGATTCAGACCAAGTTATTTTATATTATTTGTAACTATTTTGAAGGGTCTCATTTCCCTATTTTCTTTCTCAGCCTGTTTATCCTTTAAATAGAGGAAGGCTACTGATTTGATTTGATTTGATTTGATATAAAGCTACTTTGCTGAAGTCATTTATTAGGTTTAGGAGTTCTCAGGTCCAGTTTGGGGGTAACTTACATATACAATCTTATTATGTGCAAATAGTGATATTTTGAATTCTTTCTTTCCTCTTTGTATCCCTTTGAATTCTTTTTGTCTAATTGCTCCAGCTAGGACTTCCAATGCTATATTGAATAGGTAGGGAGAGAATGGGCAACCTTGCCTTGTCCCTGATTTTAGTGGGATTGCTTCAAGTTTCTCTCCATTTAGTTTGATGTTGGCTACTTGCTTGCTGTATATTTCTTTTATTATGTTTATGTATGGGCCTTGAATTCCGAATCTTTTCAGGACTTTTACCTTGAAGGGATGTTGAATTTTGTCAAATGCTTTCTCAGCATCTAATGAGATGATCATGTGTTTTTTTTTCATTGAGGTTTTTATATAGTGTATTACACTAATGGATTTCTGAATGTTGAACCATTCCTGCATTCTGGGGATAAATCCTACTTGATCATGATGCAGATTGTTTTGATGTGTTCTTGGATTCAGATTTCAAGAATTTCATTGAGTATTTTTGCATATAAGCGAGATCGGTCTGAAGTTTTCATTTTTACTGTGTCTTTGTGTTGTTTACATATGAGCATAATTGTGGCTTCATAGAACGAATTGGTTAGTGTTCCTTCTGTTTCACTTTTGTGGAATAGTTTGAAGAGAATTGGTATTAGGTCTTCCTTGAAGGTCTGATTGTATTCTGCACCAAAACCATCTGGTCCTGGGATTTTTTTTGGTTGGGAGACTTTTAATGACTGCTTCTATTTCTTTAAGGTTTATGGGACTGTTTAGATGGTTTATCTGTTCCTTATTTAACTTTGGTACCTGGTATCTGTCTAGAAAATTGTCTGTTTCATCCAGATTTTTCAGTTTTGTTAGCGATAGGCTTTTGTAGTAGAATATGATGATTTTTTTTATTTTCCTCAGTTTCTGTTGTATGTCTCCATTTTGAGTTCTGATATTATTAATTTGGATACTGCCTTCATGCCCTCTGGTTAGTCTGGCTAAGGGTTTATCTATCTTGTTAATTTTCTCAAAGAACCAGCTCTTGGTATTGTTGATTCTTTGTTATTGTTGTTTCTACTTGGTTGATTTCAGCCCTAAGTTTGATTATTTCCTACCGTCTACTCCTTTTTTGAGCATTTGCCTCTTTTTGTTCTAGAGCTTTCAGGTATGCTGTCAATTTTTTAGTGTATGCTCTCTCCAATTTCTTTTTATAGGCACTTAGTGCTATGAGTTTTTCTTTTAGCAATGCTTTCATTGTGTCCCATAAGTTTTGGTATGGCAAGCCTTCATTTTCATTAAATTCTAAAAAGCCTTTAATATTTTTCTTTATTTTTTCCTTGACCAAGTCATCATCGAGTAGAGTGTTGTTCTGTTTCCACGTGTATGTGAGCTTTCCATTGTTTCTGTTATTATTGAAGACCAGCCTTAGTCAGTGGTGATCTGATATCATGCAAAAGGTTATTTCAATATTTTTGTATCTGTAGATCCCTGTTTTGTGAACAGTTATATTGTTTATTTTGAAGAAGGTACCATGAGATGCTGAGAAGAAGGTATATTCTTTGTTTTTGGATGAAATGTCCTATAGATACCTGTTAAATCTATTTGGTTCACAACTTCTGTTAATTTCATTGTGTCTTTGTTTAGTTTCTGTTTCCATGATCTGTCCATTGCTGAGAATGAGGTGTTGAAATTATCCACTACTATTTTGTGAGGTGTAATGTGTGCTTTGAACTTTAGTTAAGTTTCTTTTATGAATGTGGGTGCCCTTGCATTTGGAGCATAGATGTTCAGAATTTAGAGTTTATCTTGGTAGAATTTTGTTGTTGTTGTTGTTGAGTATGAAGTGACCTTCCTTATCATTTTTGATAACTTTTGGTTGAAATTTGATTTTATTTGATATTCAAATGGCTACTCCATCTTGTTTCTTGGGACTATTTTCTTAGAAAATTTTCTCCATCATTATACTCTGAGGTAGTGTCTGTCTTTGTCATTGTTTCCTGTATGCAGCAAAATTCTGGGTCCTGTTTATGTATTCAGTCTGTTAGTATATGTCATTTTATTGGGAATTGAGTCCATTGATGTTAAGAGACATTAAGGAAAAATGACTGTTGCTTTTTGTTATTTTTGTTAATAGAAGTAGAATTATATTTCTGTAGCTATCATTTTTGGGGGGTTGTTGTTGTTGGAATATTACTTTCTTGTGTTTTTTTAGGTTGTTAGTTTCCCTTTTTGTGTTGGAGTTTTCTATCTATTATCCTTTGTAGGGCTGGATTTGACTGTTTCAGTATATGGATGCATCCCTGCATCTCTGGAATGAAGCCTATTTGAACCTGATGGATTAACCTTTTGATATGTTCTTGGATTCAGTTTTTGAGTATTTTATTTAGTATTTTGCATAGATTTTCAGAGGAAAAATGCTTTACATAATTTTTTCTTAATCTTTATGTTTTGGATATCAGGGTCACTATGGCTTCTTAACATAAATTTGGTAATGTTTCTACTGTTTCTAAGGTGGAATAATTTGAAAAATATTGGCATCAACTCTCCTTTGAAAGTCTGGTATAATTCTGTGCTAAAATGGTCTAGCCTTGGGATGTTTTTGGTTGGGCAAATTTTGTTGAAGGTTTTTATTTTCTTGGTGATTCTAGGCCTACTAAATTGCTTATTTGATCTCGATTTAACATTTTTAATTGTTATCTATGAAGAAATTATCCAATTCTTTTAGAATTTCTAATTTTGTGAAGTACAAGTTATTAAATTATGAGCCAAATATTTTTTTTGGATTTCCTTGTTGTTTGTTGTTATGTGTCCTCTTTCATATTTTATTCTATTAATTTGGATATTATCTCTACGTCTTTTAGCTAATTTGGATAAGACATTGTCTATCTAGGTAATAGTGGTACAAGTCTTTCGTTGTAGCACTTATGTGGCTGAAGGTAGTTATATTTCTGAGTTTGAGGCCAACCTATCCTACAAAGTCATTTCTAGAACAGCTAGGGTTATGGTTTATATTCTACCAGCTTGAGTGTATCTTGGTTTATGCTAAAATACTTGATTTATTTGGCACTAAGTTTTTGTTCATGGTAAAAACTATGAATCCAGCTGGAATCTTCTACAAGTTTAACCAGCAAATGTTAAAGATGCTGCCTTTGTCTTTACTGTGTATTTCTGGCTTTTTTTATGAAAATAAGGTGTCAATAAGTTTGTAAATTTATGATTGGTTTCAGTTCAGTTCCATCTGTTTTTGTACCAGTGCCACACTGCTTTTATCACTATAGTTCTGTAGTACATTTTGTATTGGAGATCATCATACCTCCAGCATTTCTTTGATTATTTGGGATTGTTTTTTTACCTATCATTCTTGTTATTGTTGTTGTTTATTTGTGTGCGTGTATTTTGTGTGTTTGTGTATGTGTCTGTGTGTGTGTTGTGTTGTGTGTATGTTTCCATATCAAACTTTTGTAAGATGCCAATTATTACTTTATTATTCCTACTGATTTAGGAGCATGAGAAAAATTTTCACAGTTTGATATGTTCTTCAATTTCTTTCTTTGGTGTCTTAAAGAGAGTTGTAGAAGTCTTTCACTTGCTTAGATAGAGCTACCCCAAGATATTTTATATTATTTGAGGCTGTTTTTGGAATGTGTTGTTTCCCTGATGTCTGTCTTATCTTTTTTTACATTTGTACATAAAAGATCATCAGATTTACGTGAGTTAATTTTGTATTTTCTGTATTTCTTTAAGAAATGTATTCATTTCCTCTTTAAAGACCTCTATCATCTTTATAAGAATAGATTTAAGATCATTTTGTGCTTTGGTTTTGTTAGGATATCCAGGGCTTACTGTAGTTGGATAGCTGAGCTCTAGTGGTGCCATATTGCCCTGGCTTTTGTTGTGTTCTTATGCTGGCCTTTATCCATCTGGTTTTACTCGGTGTTGTCTGGATAATCCTGGTGCTAAGAGGACTCCTCCTCAGGAAGAAAGGGAGAGCCTTGGGATGGACAAGGAAGGTCAGACGACCCAACTGTCCTGTGTGTGCTTTCAGGCAAACCTGACTTTCAAGAGATCGGTAGGGCATTGTTCAAAGCTAGTTGTTCTTCAGGCCCCTGGACCACTCCATGGGAAAGTAGGACCTCTTGGAGTCACCTAAGTCTCCTAGGGATGACTGGTTGAGCCTAGAGGCCAACAATGACGGTCAGGGAAATGCATGCCTACAAGTAACCTCTGCTCTCTCAGTGTTGTTTTGAAGTGTGTATGGGTCCTGTTGTGTGGGTCCCACCTCTGTCTCACCCCTCGTGGGGACAGATGCAAGAGAATTTGACTGTGTTCACTCTATGCTGGCACCAGGCTATGTCAAGCTGCAAGACTCCACTCAGGGTTAGGGAGTATAGTCTGAGGTTGTGCAGGAATCCAGAGCTTTTGGCTTTGGGGTCTTTTGGTCAAAAGGCTGAAGGGAACTGGCTGGTTCTCAGGCCCTTAGGCTATCAGGTGCCACTGGGGAGCTACGGAAGGGCCTAGACCAAAGTGCGGGTGTATAGGCTAGGTTTGCCTGCAGCTGAAAAGTGGGGAAGGGAGAAGCTCTGGCTGTGCCCTGTAGGGATGAGAGTTCTTTGTCACAGCTACTTGCTTGGCTGGGTCACAGATGGCTCAGCTTGCTTGCTTGGGTTTGTGGCCTCTGGCTGGAAAGGTAGAGAATTCTGTGGGAGATTAAATAGAAACTCTATAGACAAAGGCCTGCTCTGCTGTTCCCAGCAGATTTCGAAGAAGAAAAGTAGTCCATGGTCTTAAGATATTTATTGTCATGGTGGAAAATAGATAAAAACTGTACCCTGGCATTTTCAGGGTAGGCCTGAGGTTAAATGCCTTTTGCAAGGAGGGGGGTCTGGAAAGGAATGTTTAATTGTCTATGCCCTTCTGGCCTTTAGGTACCTCATTAATATGGAAATCTGAATTGAAGCTCTATATCCTGTAGTCACACCCTCCTCTATCAGTGGAGGGTGTGACTACAGGATATAGAGCTTCAATTCAGATTATCTACAGGCTAGGGGCTTTGTCCTATGTTATCTGAAGGTACATACAGGTTGATGGAGGTCTGTGGCCTCCTGTTAGGAGCCTGAATTATGGGCAAAATGCATGTCATCCCTTAGGTTCACCTGGGGTCTCCAATGATTTCTAGTCATGCTGTCATCTCACAGTCCTACATCTCTGCCCCAGGAAGACTAAACTGGATAAGGATTGATTTGGCAGAATAATAATCTGCTTGTTCTTGGAGACCCTATGTCTTCTGTGGAGAAGCAGGATACTCTTGTGTTCCTTGGGGCCATGCATTAATTTTGTATCTAGCTATTTTGATGAAAGAGTTAATCAGAAGTGAGAGTTTTCTAAAAGAATCATTGGGGTCAGCTTATATACACTGTCATATCATCTGCAAATAAAGATATCTTTTAAATTAATTATTTTATTTACTTACATTTTAAATGCTATCCCTCTTTCTGGTATGCCTTATGCAAACTCCCCAATGCATCCTCCTCCACTTTGCCTCTAAGAGGGTACTCCCCAACTACCTATCCACTGCAAACTCATCTTTCTAGCATCTCCAATCTCTGGGGCAACAAACCTTTACAGGACCAAGCATCTCCCCTACCATGGATGCCAGATAAGGCAGTCCTCTTCTACATGTGTAGTAGGAGCCATGGACCCATCCGTGTATACATACTCTTTGGTAGGTCGTTTAATCCCTGAGAGCTCTGAGGTATGTGGTTAGTTGATATTGTTCTTTCTATGGGGTTGCAATATAATTCAGCTTCTTCAATCCTTTCCTAACCTTTTCATTGGGGTTCCTGTGCTCAGTCCAAGGGTTGATGTAAGTATGTCTTAGGTGCTAGCAGAACCTCTCTGAGGACATCCATACCTGCCTGTGAGTACTACTTGGCATCAGTATTAGTACAAGGGTAGGAGGTCTGCAGGTGGGATGGATCTCAAAGTGAGGCCATCTGTAGATGGTATTTTTGTCAGTCTTTGCTCCATTTTTTTTTCCAGTACATTTACTTTAGACAAGAACTATTCTGGGTTAAAATTTTTGAAATGGGTGTAGACTATAAGAGCTGATTTTGTGTGTCAACTTGACACAAGCTAGAGTTATCACAGAGAAAGAAGCCTCCCTTGAGAAAATACCTCCAAGAGTTACAGTTGTAAGATATTTTTTTCAATTAGTGATCATGAGGGGAGGTCCCAATCCAATGTGGGTGGTGCCATCCCTGGGCTGGTATTCCAGGGTTGTATACAAAAACAAGCTGAGCAAGCGTGCAGTGCAGAAGCAATCCAATTAGCAGAACCTCTCCATGGCCTCTGCATCAGCTCCAGCCTCCAAGTACCTGCACCATGTGAGTTCCTGTCCTTACTTTCTTTAGTGATAAATATCAATGTGGAATTGTAAGCTGAATAAACTCTTTTCTCCCCAACTTGCTTCTTGGTCATGATATTTTGTTCAGAAATACAAATCCTGACTAAGATAGTCCCCATCATTCAACTGGTTAGCATGTCTAACTACTGGAAGTGATCCCTTTAAGTTCAATCTTCCTGCTTTAAAGCATTTTTGCTAATGTCATATCCACTGATGACATTACTGGTTGCCTCTCACATCACTGGCCTCTGGAACATTCTAGTGGTCCTGCTCCAGTCCATACCCACTGTTAAATATTTCAGTTCATTTTTCTGATCCTCTGGACTTCTCTGCTTTCTCTTCCCATACCTAATCCTGAAGTCCCCTTTTATTCTCTCCCTCCTCTTTCCCACTCAAGTCACTCCTTCCTCTCTCTCTCTTTCTCTCACAAATATTTTGTTCCCCCTTCTAAGCGGGATTGAATTATCCACACTTGGGCATTTCTTCTTGTTAAGCTTCATATGGTCTATGAATTGTATCATGAGTATTTTGAGGTTTTGGGCTAATATCCACTTAATAGTGAGTACATACCATACATGTCCTTTTGGGTCTGGATAACTTCATTCAGGATGATATTTTATAGTTCCATTCATTTGGTTGGCTGCAAAATCTGTGAAGTCATGATTTTTAATAGCTGAGAAGTATTTCATTTTGTAAATGTTTCACATTTTTCTGTATCCATTCATCAACTGAGGAACATTTGGGTTCTTTCAAGCTTCTGGCTATTATAAATGAGGCTGCTATCTATGTACATAGTGAAGCATGTGTCCTAGTTATATATTGGAGCATCTTTGGGGTGTATGCCCAGTAGTGGTATAGCTGGGTCTTCAGGTAGAATTATTTCCAATTTTCTAAGGTACTACAAGAATAAATTTTAAAGTACTGTACCAGTTTGCTATCCCATCAGAAATAAAGGAGTGTTCCCTCTTTCTCCACACATGCTGTCTCCTGAGTTTTTGATCTTAGCCATGGTGATTGGTATAAGATAGAATCTCACAGGAGTGTTGACTTACATTTCCTTGATGACTAAGGACTTTGAACATTTCTTTCAGTGCTTCTTAGCCATTCAAGATTCCTTAGTTGAGATTTTTTTGCTTTGTTCTATACTCCATATTTTAAATTGGGTTATTTGGTTTTCCTGAATCTAACCTCTTGAGCTCTTTGTATATTTTGGACATTAGCCCTCTATCAGATGGAGGATTGGTAAAGATTTTTTTCCAATCTGTGGATTAGTATTTTGTCCTGTTGACAGTATCCTTAGACTTACAGAAGCTTTTCAGTTCCATGTGGTACCAGTAAGGGGATACCATTTGAAATATAAACTAATAAAATGATTTTAAAAAATTAAAATAAATAAGAATAAAAGACTTGGTCCTGGGATTTTTTCCTATTAAGATACTTTTAATACTAGCTTCTATTTCACTAAGGATTATTGTTCTGTTGAAATTCCTTGTTTGCACTTTGGTAAGTGGTATGCATCAAGGAAAATATCATTCTAGTTTCATTGAATTTGTAGATAGATATTCTTTAATTCTTGTTTTGTCATAAAATGTCTTATTTTTTCACTTATTTTAATTGAAATGTTTGCTCAGTTTAGTAGTCTTTACTGTCAACTGTAAATTTAAGAAATTGTAAAAGAAAGGTCTCCCATATGTCCAGACCTTTCTAATAAAATGTCAGGTTATGGCCGGGCTGTGGTGGCATAGGCCTTTAGTCCCAGCACCTGGGAGAAAGAGGCAGGTGGATTTATGAGTTCAAGGCTAGCCTGGTCTACAGAGTGAGAGTTCCAGGACAGCCAGGGCTACACAGAAAAAACTATCTCGAAAAACAAAAACAAAAACAAAAACAAAAACAAAATGTCAGGTTATATTTTAATAGGTCTGCTATGTATATTATTTGATCCTTTTCTCTTGTTGCATTTGATAATCTTTCTTTGATCTGTATATTTAGTGTTTTTATTATGTGCCAAGATGAATTTTTTTTTCTGGTCCCAATTACTGTTCTGTATGCACCTATAAATCTCCTACTTCAAGTTAGGAAAATAATGGCTATTTTATGGTCTTTGTCTTGGTCTTCATTTTTGTTGCCATATTTAGGACCTACTGTGTTGAGGTTTCTGGGCTAAAGTTAATACTACCCTTGCTATTACTGTATTTTATGCTGGTAGCTAGGCATCAAGGTTTCTGAAGATTCTAAGTCAAGTTATTAATACACAGTCTTGTCATTTTTGAGTGAATTTTTGTTCCTTTGTTTCTGTTACCTTCTCTGATCATTAGGAGAATGCTATATGTCTGTATTGCCTGGTAGAAATATCTCCGAAGATTCTCATAAGTGTAGATACTGTAAACTTTGGGTAAAATTTGCTTCTATATATTGGGAGCTAAGGTTTAGAGATGGTAGCAGGTTTAGAGAGCAGGGCTTAATGGCCACAGAAGGAAAAAAAGAAGTGTGTTTTTCTGGGATGTTTTAGTTTTCTGGCAATGGGGCCAGAAAATGAAGACAGACCTCAACAGTTACGACAAGTGGTCTGCTACATGTTGAAGGTTTGACTAATAGGTCACTTTTGGAGGAGAAGAGGAGAGGTGAAAATCTTCAGCTATACTATTTGTTTATTTGGCCTGCTTAACAGGTCTGCTGCCAGGTGTATTAGAGTTTTACTGCTGTGAACAGATACCACCAAGGGAACTCTTTCTTATGAGGATAACATTTAATTGGGGCTGACTTGCAGTTTCTGAGGTTCTGTCCATTCCCATCAAGAAGGGAGCATGGGCGCTTTTATACCACCATGGTGCAAGAGGAGCTGAGAGTATCTACATATTCATCTGAAGGCATCTAGGAGAAGACTACCTCTCATGGGTTTAGGATGAGAGTCTTAAAGCCATGCCCACAGTGACACACTTGCTCCAACAAGGCCACAACTTCAAATAGTGCCACTTCCTGTGCCAGACATATTCAAACTACCACATCAAAGAATGCCTGCTGGTCTTCTGGAGGGTAGGACCAAAGGAAGTGTGAGAAAAAAAATTTGGAGGGGAAGGTCTAAGTGATCCATTGGATAAAGGTGCAGAGAGAAAAAGGGGGCCACAGCAGGTGATCCATTACAGTCCTAGAGATGAAACTTTTGCATTTACTTCTTCGATAAAGGATGAAGAGATGAATTTCAACCATTAGCCTATGTGCTTCCCTGGTCAGAGTGGCCTGGACATTACCAATAAAAGCCTGCTAGAATTGAGGGCTGGTATAAAGCCATGAATTATGTGCTGTGGGAATAGTGTCTGCAGGTAAAGAGATGAGTGAAGGGCAGAAGGTAGTCTATATAATATAATCTGCTGTGGAGCTGATGTTGAGAATATAGAATCAGATTTGGAGGACCAGAATGAGTAAAGAACTGTAGTTAGTTTGTTTCTATCTCCTATGTAGCTGACATGTTCTTAGGAACACATATCACATTTTTTAAAGTTATCCTTTTAAAGTCTAGTACATCATTTGAATTATAATTTTGATGGCATTACACATAAAAGAAACTTTTTTCTTTATTTTTCTCTTTAGTTTCATTACTACTCAGGGATGAGGAATATATTAAATATAGAAAAATATTGATTTTTGTGACTGACATCAAAATATTATACATGTGTTGGTGTATTTATAAAAATAAAATGTTAGCACAATATAAGTTTACATGTTTATAATTTTAATGAGATGTCATGAAAGTTATCTCATTATCAAAACCCAAGCAAACTTTGTCTCTTCACATTCAGTATTTTCACTTGATCATTATTCTTTAGATTTAGATTTCTAAATAACAATTTGTTTAGTTTGACCTGTGAATTAGGAGATACATTTAATATATTAGTACATGGGTTTTTATATTAATATTTCTATTAGAAAATCCCTAAAGCAATGTCTACCTTCTGAAGAATTTGAGTGTGTTAACTAGCTCCATAGCATTCACCAGGTCCAGAACCTACTTATTTTTCATGATTTAGTACTTGAATCTCTTGGCTAAACTTCCTTAAGGCACCATCCCAATACAACTATGATTCTGTTTTGTTGTTGTTGTTATTTCTAAGAGTTTTCTTGATTTTTTTCTTCTTTAATAATATGTATAAAACTTTAACTGGTAGACACTGATTATACATATTTCTGATGTGCTGCAATGTGACAGAGAATATATTTGTATATGTCCAAGTGTGTTTATATGTGAATGTGTATGTAAATAATTTGGGCACATATTATTCATTTTAGAATATTAAAAAATACTTTTTCTAGCCATTTATACACACAAAATGCTTTGGTAGCAGCCACAAGTATTCTCCTATGCTACAAAACAGAAGCATTGCTTCCTATTCAAATGCACAATAGCATTTGTTAACTTTTTTTTTTTTTAACCTTCCCTACCAGTGCTATATTTAAAGGTTGTAGAAGTAATGCTTTTTTATGTTCTACTTTTATCAGAGAGAAGTATTGGCTTCTGAGCAAAAGTCAGAATGCTTATTTATCTTTCTGCTGTTGGCTTGTTCAGTGAAGTGAATTTAGTGACCTTACATGTTTAAAAGTCAGCAAATGAAGTCAGTAGTGTTCTCTCATTCTCAGCATTTGTGAGCAGCAATGAGTCCCTAAATCCATCACTTTTCAGAATCAATAGAACCTTCTGTAATAGGGATTGAGAGTATATTTTGTCTATATTACAAACATGAAGATTTAGAAGGCAGTTTAATGTTACATCAAATTAGGTGAAAAATATTCACTCTTCTTTTTTTGCTAAACTAATCATGTGTAGATTCAAATTGAGGTATTTATCTATTATATGATGTTGGTTTAATTATAAGAGCTAAGGTAGATGTAAATCTTTGTGCATCTCTGCTGGGTGCTAAGGAGTACATGCCTTTAATCTCATTACTTGAGAGGCAGAGGCAGGTGGATTTCTGAGTTCAGTGCCAGGTTGGTCAGGACAAACAGAACTATAGGGAGAAACTCTGTCTAAAAAGAAAAGAAAGAAATATAAAGAAAAGAAGAGATCTTTGTGAAGAATAGTGTATTAATTTACTGGTGAAATGGTCATTTGAAAAAACTAAATTATTGGATCTATATTATGAAAACATTAACTTTAAAGACTGGCTATATAACAGCATAGTTAAAATGCTTGCTATGCAAGCATGAAAAGTTACATTTTATTCCCAGCCAATATGTAAGAACTTGGCACTGTCAGGCATGTTTGTAATCTCTGTACCTGGTAATGACAGAGACAGATGGTTACTGGAGTTATATCCTATCTCACTGTTAAGGTTTATGCCAGGTAGCTTCAGAAATTCTCTCTCAAATCATGTGAAAAGTAAAACAGGTAGACAGTTGAAGTCAACCTCTGGCTGCAAAATATGCATATAAATGCAAAATCACAAATGTGTACACACACACACACATCGCCTTCACACACATAACAGTCTTCATAGATGTCATTTTGGATTTTAGGCAACAGAATCCAAGTAAAAATCAAAATAATATAACTTTAAAATCATAAGTATTATTATGTATTTTCATGTTATAAGTACTGACAAGTAGTTTGTTCTATGATAATTTCATATGCCATTCATGTAAAATATAATGTTCACGTGATAAATTATTTTCCATTTCTAGATTACTTATAACACTCCTAAATGTGTTTCTTCTGCAAGTCCTGGGTGTTCTCAACACTTAATATTACTTACTGTATTTTCAAATATAGAAATTTATTTTTAAAAATTTGATTCCTTTGAATATAATATTTCCTCTAGAAATATGTGTATTTATAGGGCATATACTAAAAAAAAAATTTCCCTTGACAAATGCTTACTTAAACAATATTTGTAAGAGAACCTCCTAAAGCATTACTATTCACTAGAAGACCAGCAATTTTTCTTTTATATGTTCTGCAAGTTTTTGTTCCTCACCTTCCTGTGACGTTTTTTGTTCCTCACCTTCTTTCCTTTTTCTGTTTTGACAGTGTGTTGAACTGTGACTGAGTAGCATTACTGAAAGTAAGCCTTTTTAATCCAAAATTTTGTCACTTGTAAATAGCATTGTCTACCTGATCATCTTTGTTCTACAAATCTTAATGATGTAATTCCAGGAATCTCACAGTGAATATCAACAGTTTGTACACTGCACACACACACACATGCACATGCACACACACACAGAGACACACAGACACACAGACACACACAAATACACAAACACACACACGCAAGTCATAAATGAGAGATGGCTGTTCCTCTTGCAGATGTCAGGATTGTTTGCAGAAATGGAAACTTGGAAACTTGAGCAGGGTCAGTCTTAATCAACTCTACACTGTCACTTAGTCATATTCTTTGAGTTTCTAAATTTCTCTGGCATTTTATTCACAAACAAGAATTTTAGAAATGCTATGTACCTCAGAATTAATGGTAACATTCTGGAGTAGGAATATCTTAGCTGACATTCCCTTTCATGTGTAGTTTAAGACTGGCACAAAAATGGTTTATCTTCAAAACATTTCTCTAAATAACAAATTTATTCAGAAAATAAAATTGTGAGTTAAAATGGAACATTAAAATCATTTTGTTTTTAAGCATTTCTGGAATTGCATGCTCATAAGTGACAGAATCTTAAATCTAACAAAATGCATTATCTGCTTACAGCTGGAGTTTTGCTTTTTGTTCCTAGGAGGTCAAAAATATGACTTTATTATATTTATCAAAAATATGTAAACATTAAATTTAGTTATTCATATTTCTAAAAGAAATATTTGATGTAATACAAAATAAGCATAAAGATTGTTAATGAAGGAAGCACAAAATTTTCACACAAATAAGCCATATAATAGCCTTATATTATTCCAAATTATTTTGAAGTATTAAAGTATATTTAATAAAACTGATATTATATATTCATAGTTAAAGGGATTTGGGTAGACTGTATATAATTACATGATTTATAATAAAAATATTTTTACACTGTATTTGACTAGTGTTATACTAATGAATCTGTTATAAAATAAAATGAAGTAGATATATTGAGATTCTGATGCCTTAACCGAAATAAATAGGTTTTAAAAATAATTTTGTTATTTAAAATATATAGAAAGCCTTACATTCTGCAGAGTTCCTATGTGGATGCTAATCACATATATAAATACTAAACCTGTAACTGGATCAATAGGACTGCTAATTATGATTTAAATGCCTTTGAACTTGACTTTTAAGAAAACTGTAAATGTTAATATATTTTCAACATGTACCCCTTATTTTTTTCTTCCATTTTAGTTTGGCTATAGGTGTTCTTGTTATGGTCCTCTTTGAGCAACCATGCTGTTGAGATTTCAGGCTCTTGTAACTTCCCTGGCATTTCAAGGAGTTGCAATCTAGCAGCACACTTCCTATTCATTTAGCCCCATACATTCTATCCTCCAAATTTCTTATCCTATGCCAAATGGTCAGCTTTGAAATCACAGACATACTAGTAATATTAAATAGATTCATAAATTTATGAGGGATTTTGCAATATGAGGGAAGGACTGGAACAAGTAAAAGGAAGGAAAAACATATTATTATATCTTAATATAAATACAGTGTAAAGTTCAATAAAAAATAATGTTAATTTAAATAACAATATACTGCTAACTTGGTTATCTTGGTGGGCCTTCTAACAGTGAGAGAAGAGGTGTCTCTGAATCCTTTATCTGCTCTTGGACACTTTTTCTTACTAGGTTGCTTCACCCAGCCTTTATATGAGGGTCTGTGCTTTGTCTTATATCTTGCTATAACTCAGTCCTTCTAATTACCTTCGTCCTAAATAGTCCATTCTACTTTATTGTGCTTCTTCTTATTATTATTATTTTTTGAGATATTAATGTTATAATTCTTTTATTTCCTTCCTCTTTTTTCTTCCCTCCAACCCACCTATTTTTGTCTCAAGTTCATTATCTTTTTTCATTAATTTGTTATTAATATTAACATGCTTGTGTTCTTAAATACATAAATACAATGTGCACAATTCATACAATGACATTTGTATGCATATTATTTCATATAATGATATTTTGTATGCTTTGGACAAATGATTTTGTACTGGATAACCAACTGATATGTTTTTCCCTAGGAAAGATTGTATCGCCTGCTTTCAGCATTCCTTAATTGCCTGGATTTCTTTATCTAGGTTCCAAAGCTTGGGAGCTTTCCCTCCTCTATGTTAGCGTGTCTGCTGATATCCTTGTTCAAATCTTGCTTAATCAACCATATTATTGAGGAGTCATAAAAGTAGCTTCTCTGACATGTCTAGGGGACACAATTTCACAATAGACTCTGTTCCTTTGGCTCTTATTTATGGCACCTATTCCACAATAATCCTTGAGCCTTGGTTTCAGAATTTTTGTTGTAGTTATTGTTTGGGGGCCAGGATACACAACTCCAAATATTGGTTAATTGTAGGATTTTTGTTACAGGTTTCTTTCTGTATAGAAACAGTTCCATGAAACATACAGATGACACCTATTTATGGGTTTAAGGGTAGATATTTAGAATACAGTTAGAAATAATATTGAGTCCATAAAGAAGTGGTTCTAGGTTGTCCTCCAAGAACCATGACTTCAGTATTCTTGGCAGTTGACCAAGTATCCAGTTCATTTGGAATTTTACATTAAACCATCTTGAAATATTTTTTTAATTCCTCACCTGTTCTGAAAAATAGGAACAAAATGACTCTTAATAACATTTAGCTATACTTACATATCAGTACTCTGCTAATCATCATCAGAGACATTTTTCTTCCCTCAGCAGATGGGAACGAATGCAAATCTCCAGAGCCAGATAATATGCAGAAGATGAGAAACCTTAAAACACTCTGCCCTAAGTGTGATTTCTTCATCAAATTCTTACCCTCAGAGATCAGGGTACCCTGTAGAAGACAAGACAGAAAGAGTATGCAAGCAACCAGACACCAAGAAATCATTGTATTCTAAATTAACATAATCAAAGCAAATATAAACTCACCAAAACTGAGGCAGCCTGCACAGGACTCCATGTTTCTTTACCAGGTCATTTGTGGCCTCCAGTTTAGTATTTTTATAGGATTCTGATATGGAAACAATTGGGTCTTTGGTTTTTTTGTTTGTTTGTTTGTTTGTTTGTTTGTGTGTGTGTGTGTGTGTGTATCTTACCTTATAATCATTTTTGTTTGTTTGTTTGTTTGTTTTGTTAAGTTTTGGTTGGCTAAGATTTAATTTATCATTTATGTGGAACATACATGTGCTGCTCTGTGGCCCCAGCACATAAGTACCCTTGACTGGTCTCAATGGGAAAGGATTGTGCCTAATCCTGTAGAAACATGATGCCTCAGAGAATGGGGATGTGTGGGGAGGGGATGTGAAGTGAAGAAGGGTAGGTGGATGAGGGCCTTGTGGAGGGAACTGTGTATGGGCATCGGGTGTATTGGGGTGCAAGAGAGGGCTGGAAACAAGAATGGAAATTGGAGGGATTCATCTTTGTGACTAGCTCAAGAAACAGAAAAGCTACAGGGAGCCTATGGGTATGACCCTAGGGGAGATTACCACCAGCCGAGGATATAGTGACTTAAGTGCCCATTTTCTGTAGTCAATAAGGAATTCCAGTGGAAGGAGGGGAACATCAACCCATCCATACTGCAAACCCTTAAACCAAAAATCTGTCCTGCCTATAAGATATGCAGGAATAAAGATGAAACAGAGATTAAGGGAACTGCCAACCAGTGATTGCCTAAATGCTATACCCATTCCATGTGAGAGAATTGAACCCTGACACTATCACCTCTGCCATGGTTGCAGACAGAAACCTAGCATAATTGTCTCTTGAGAGGCTTCATCCAGCAGCAGACGGAAACTGATGTAAAGATCCACAAGCAAACATCAGGCATTGCTCCGGGAGTCTTGTGGTAGCATGGGACATAGAATTGAACAAGCTGGAGGAGTCAAAGACAGCAAAATATGACCATACAGTGGCAACTAACCTGTGCCCATGGGGGTTCACAGAAAAAACTATCAACCGAGGAGTATGTGGGGGCTTGACCTAGACCCCTACACAACTGTAGATGTGTAGTTTGGTCTTCATATGGCTCCTCTTACATTTGGAGTGGGGGTGTCTCTGACTCTGTTGTCTGCCATTTGATACTCTTCTCCTTATGTGCACTGCCTAGTTGGGCATCAATAAGAGAGGATATACTTAGTCTCACTCTACTAGATGTACCAGAGTGTGGTGGTAAATAAGTTGGACTTCTTTTCTAAGGAGAAAGTGAAGTGGTAATAGGGACTGGATTTGTAATGACAGTACTGGGAGGTGAGGAGGAGTTGGATTGTGATCAGCATGTAAAGTAAAAAATAAATTATTGAAAATAAAGTTGGGAAATCATCTATTGAAAGTGTGATATTTATGTCTAACATTTTGTAAAATAATACCTTTATCAGTATGTTTTAATTTTGTTTTATACTGGCATAATTTAAATGATTAGTAATAATTTTAAAATGATTACATAAAGATTATATTTTTCTTGTCTTAGCTCCCACTGCTTAATTGTCAGTTGTCATAATTATTTAAACTTTTATTCTAGGAATGAACTCTAGTAGGTAGCAAGTAACTCACTAAAATATACAAGGCAAGCTCAATATATTATGCTGCTTCAGTGGAAAGAAATTAGGAGTTTGAAGTATGAGCCTTCTTGGGTTTTACGTGATATATGTGTACATATACATAGATAAGGCTGGCTACAAACATACAGCAACTTCCAGCCTCGACCTCCAAATTACTTAGAGTTCAAACGTGAACAAAACTGTCTATTAAAGTGTGTGGCTTCCATAGGATAAAGCTACCCTCTGTACTTCTACACTAAGGGAAGTTTAACCCTTCCAAAGGAGGATGGGGGAAGATAAATAAATAACACTAAAGACTTTTCAGGAAAAAAAATGAAAACATAATATTGTAAATGTTTACACTTACAGGGCATACATGGTTAAAATTGAGTTACCATATAATAAGTATTGCCATAATTAGATACCATATTCTAACAAATAAAAAGTCCTGTGCAAAAAATGAATTTCTTCTTTCATACTTGTTTTTAAGTTGCTGTATAATCCCCAAATTATTGCTAACATCATTTCTTTTGATTACCACCAGAATGGCCCAGCAAGCCTTAATTGTGGCATACACAACAATTTTCAGTCATAAAGCATGGTGACTTTAAGCTAGTACTAGACCTGTAAGCCTTTTTCCTACTGGCTAACATTCTAGGTTTACGAATATTTACAGTCTTCCAGAAGACAAAAGTGATCAATTATTACTAAGTAGAAACTTTGTGAGATGCAATAATGACTGGCTTGGAAAGAACAGTTCACTGGTACAACCGTAGTACAAAAATCACAGGAGTAACCAACCATTTTCTCATTGAAGTTAGGTTGCTCTTCTCAAAAAATCAAACCCATACCTTATAGGTATTAGGGCATAAGAGAGAAACTTCTGCTATTATATTGCAAAACTGACATAATATTAGCCAACTCTTAATGACTTATTTTTATACCTCTAGAAAAGTGTATCTATTAACACTCATCCAAGAATATGCTATTTAGAATAGATAATGTATAGCACAGGAACACATAACTAGCTAAGATACAAAGAATAGAAGACTATAGGAACCTGAGCTCTAGAGTTAACATATGTAGCATACTCCTCCTCTTAATGCTAGTGACTATTGAAAAATGTGAGGAAAATGCAAATGAGCCCAAGGTGGTAGATGGCTACAAGGAAACATTATCTTCTAGACGTACAATAGTACCTTGACCTATAAAATCACAGTGGTTGGGAAGAAAAGTACAAAATGCATTCAAGCCAACCCAGAATGGAGAGATGTAAAGGCGGACAATCCCAGCTCAAGGCATGAGGTTACTGACAATTGTTTGCTTCTAGGAGAGGAAAAGACTGTATTCTATAATAAGATTATTATCTCTCTTGAGTCAGTCATGCTTCGGTGGAAGAGCATGTATCCAAAAATATGTGGTCAGCATAAATATAAATGAACAAAAATTAGCAAATTAGGGAAGATGAATGGCTCTTGGAATCATTGGGGAAAAATAAAAGACTGTATTAAAAGTATCAGAACACTAGTGGAAAATAAAATAATGACAAGAAAATATTCAAAAGGGGAATAGTTTATGCTAAGTAGACAAATAAAAACATTAATTGAGTGGAATTTAGAAAGATGACTCATGTAGTAGATGTTAGTTCTACAAGCATGAGGACTTAAATTCAAATATGGTGAACCAACGTAAAAAGCCTGGAATGGTAGTAATCCCAATGCTGAAAGGGCAAAACCAGGAAGATCCTTAGACACAAGTAAGCTGACCTAGTTTCTGACCTTTAGGTTTAGTGAGCGAACCAGTTTGAAAAGTAGTGTATAACAACAAAAGAAAAAAATCCAGTACTAATCTCTGGCCTCCATATGCATATACATATATATGTATATATGTATATGCATATGTGTATGTATATATTTATATATGTATATGTGTATAATGTATATATGCATATATGTATATACGTGCACATATCTGCATATGTACATATGCACACATGCTGCACACATACACAAATGTTAATGGCACAATGAATTTCCATATATACATGCAAACCCAGTGTATAAGTTTATGTAAGCAACATATATCCACACATGTAAATGAGAATACATATTTTCTAATAATATGCACTGACAGAGATAAGATTCTAAAATAAAAATTATTTAGATAAATCATAACTTTAGCCTCCTTCAAACTTTTTCCTTTTGGTTTCCTAATGACAGGTTCTCTTATCTCCCATATCTGGGATGTGGTCGGCAGTTCTACCATTAAAAGCAACCCTTGCCATCTCAGTGATTATATTTTGAGTTCTCTGTGTAAATACTAGAGCATCATTACAGTCTTTCTTTCTGCAGTTCTCCCATTTTGCTTTGCACTGGCTTGCATCTATACTTACTGCTGGCTTTCACAAGGTTATTTCCCCACTTACCAAGAATATCAGAACATATAAAATCCTCCAGTTACTGTTATAATTTATTGCAAATTAGCTGACAGGTTGTCTGTTTGAATCTTGTTAAAGGTGATTGCAGTACTAAGAACTTAAATGTCCTACTATCAGGCTTTATGCCTTTGAAACATTTCTTCTAATATGAGTTGAAGTAAAGCCAGTTTCTTTATCAGTCATTCTATCTCTGAAAGACTTTTTTCTAAATATCGTTTTATTATTTCTTGAAGATCCTGAAATGAATGTATCCAGCACAAAGGCCTTTGCCTGTGATAGTGTGGTACCCACCATTACAGTCAGTGTGAATATCTCATTTTAGAAATGGATTTTCTTTTGCTTCTCAGTCACTGACCAAATCAAAAGGAGATGCATTAACATTTAATGGTTGCTCTTTTCTTAGTGGAAAAAGGGCAGCAGGAAGTAATAGCTTTAACTTCACAAGAACAAATAACCGTATGATAAATGAACTTTCAGAATTTGCCCCATACAGTCATTTTAAAGCCATCAAGTGCCTAAATATCTACCTCTTTCATTCATATCCTTTATTATACATTTTACTTGCTAAGGGCTGATATCATTTTAATTTGAATGTCTATAATTTCTTCCACCAGTACAGAGCGTATACTTAGTTGTCATCAATGGCATGTTGACTACAGGTTGTTATAAGTTCCTTAATTCATCAGTACTTTACACAACAAATATATTTAATCTTCCCCCATTGAGTTTTACATTTGAATCACAACATACATTCTTTCTCCATTGAAGAAGATAACCTGAGAGTTTATACTAATTTATCTAAGAATTTTTGGTATGTTTTAAAAGATATTGGAGAGAAATTACATATGTTATTTTTAATCATTTATGAACCTCAAGACTAAATAAGAATATTGCTAAGGATCTAGTATTAATATTTTTATAGCTTGTCATTGCTTTTGGGAGATTTATAGCATATATTTCCTTTAGCTGTAATACTAAGACAGTGTAAAAATTTATTGAAATGATTCTTTTTTCACCATTTTACTTTTTATAAATTTTTATAAATTTATAAATTTTACTTTTTATAAATGAAAGCATAAATATGAAAATGGCACAATTTCACAATTATCAATATTATAGGGTCAGATATGCTCTAAATTTTTAAATTTAAGGCATCAAATATTCTAGCAGGGTATTACATGTAATCTAGTCACAAAACGTGTGTTACTTATAAAAATGTATTCATTACTAGAACACTGAAAGAAAATAAAATTATTCACATAGATTTAGGAACCATTTTGCAGATTAATGTATTTTAATTGATTGTTGAAGTTAAATCTTACAGAAAATATACTATATTTCTACCTCTACATTTGGCACTCATAAGAATTAAAACAATTGAGAAACTATTGGGATAGAGACATGGCAAAATGATTGATAGTACTGGCTTGTCTGGTAGAGGACCAGGGTTCAAGTTCCAGCGCTCAGAGGCTAGCACTTCATCATCATCTGTGAGTGATATGCCTCAGTGGTTAAAGAATTTTTGTCATGCATACATGACAACCTGAATTTTGATCCCATGCAAAAAGCTGGTCTGGCCTCATGTGTGCCTGTGACCTTAAAATATCTGGGGCATAATAAAAAAGAAGTATCTCTTGCAGCCTTGATCCAGGGTCATTAACAGATTGTTTTAAAGGAACAAGGCAGAGAACGACAGAGCAACACAATTGAGGTACATTAACATGTACTTATATATCAAGTGCACATCTACTGTATACACACAGTCTTAAACTTCTTCATAACACATAGACATAGAGAGAGAGAAAATGAGGTCTAATCTGTGTATGTGTGGTAGGGATGGTGTGTATGTGTCAAGGGGTAACCAACTCTTATCCTAGGTCTTTGAAGAAAGGCATTCTCTCAGTTTCAGCTCTTTATATTGTTTCATTTGTGTCTGATAAAATAACATGAAATAAATCATTTCAAAATTTATGTGAGACACATTCTTATTAATGGGTTGAAAGATTAATAAGTGCTTTATTGAAAACTTCTCACACATAACTTCCCAACACACCAGGTGTATTAAGATAATTATGGTTTGCGCCTAAAAGAGTGCTGAGGCATGATATCTCTAGGACAAATAGTTAGGAAAATAAATGGTAAAATGAAAAAAGAGTATGAGAATTACTAATCTCCAGCACTAATAGCTGTGAATAAACAAATGAGGATCAACATAAACCTTTCCACTAAACAGCATTTCCTGAATTCTAAATGAGAAAAGAACACAGTCCATACAAGCAAATCTAGAAACTGAAACTAAAATTATTGCATTTGAAACATTGCACTTTTTGCCCTTTTTACCAAATGAATGAGAGCAAACATTGATTTAATAAAAGCCCTGGTGAAATAAAAAAATGTGATAGATAAACTATTTCAATTTAATATGGATCTGTGCATTTTTATAATTAATATGAAGTATTAGAAATCCAAGATGTAATAATACAAGTGAGAAGAAACACCTTAATGAATAGTGAGTTGGACAAAACCCAGCTTACAGTCAGTGATTTGATTGATTTAGAAAATTCCTAAACAAAAAGAGAAAAAGAAAATAAAGCAACATTTAGAAATGTTGCACGACTGTTTAGATGTACAACAAAGAGAAAGTGCAACATCCAAAGTAATTGAATCTAGATCTAGAAATTTCTAAAATTACTTATAAAATTAAACATTCAGAGAGTTCAGAGAACACAAAGCATAGGAAATATCAATCATAATCAACAAAAAGGAATGCTATACTCAAATGGATAGAAATCAATGAAATGAAATTTTATTTGAAATACAATGAAAAGAAGAACAAGCATTCCTTTGTGTCTGAGCAACCAAGTAAGAAAATTTCAAAATATTTAAAGTGTTGAGAATGGATAACAACTTGTATAGAATTGAATGCCCAACAAATTTTCCTTAATATGTAATGATAAATTGGAAGTTTCTTGGACAAATGACCTAAGAGGTTGTTCATAGCATAGAAAACACTCATTCAACATCTAATTAATGAATTTTTAGCACATTACCAATCTTCAACTTGATGCAACTACATCTGTAATTCTTGATTATTATTTTCTGAGGAATTGGAGTCCTGTTCCCAAACAAATGAAATACAGATAGTCTTAGGATTTCTGTTGCTGTGATGAAACACCATGATCAAAACAGAAGTTTTGGCACAAAGTGATATTTGACTTATATTCCTACATAACTGTTCATCATTAAGAAATTCAGAGAAATATTCAAACACGGCAAGAAACTGAAGGCCGGACGTGATATGGAGACCATGCAAAAGTGTTGCTCACTTGTTTTCTCTGCTTTCTTATAGAAACCAGGACCACCAGCCCAGGGGTGGCCCCACACACAATAGGCTGAGTACTTCCCTGTCAAGTCAATCACTAATTCAGAAAAAGACCTATAGGCTTTCCTACAGCTCAAACTTATCAATGGATTTTCTTAATTGAGGTTCTCTCAACTCAGAGGGTTTTAGTTTGTGTTAAGTTGACATAAAGCAATCCAACACAATAATGTTTGTAGGAACATGGCTCCAACTTGACATAAATATTTTACAAAGCAACATAGAGTTAGTTGTTTTAAATACATGAAGTTCTTTTTCTAAGAAAAATGGAAAATTAGGAAGAGTGTAAAAGGTTTGGAAATTTTGAGCACTAAGGTATATAATTAAGTTTGATATTCATGTATGAAACAGGAACAACAAGGTCAAATAATTTAGACTAATTTTCAGAATATTATGGGTTTAACTCTTTACATATAAAATATTTAGATGTAGGTGTATATTCATTATCTACTATGAAAATTTGAATTATCTCCTCTGTGAGCTGTCAGGGTCATAAGATACATAGCACTTATGTCTTCAACTCTCACCTTAACAATATCTAAATAACTAGGCCTTGAAATATTCCTTATATTTGTTGCTATTCTTCTAGACTTGTACTTTAGCGTATGAATGTACCTTCATTAAATATTATCTTCACATATACACAAAAACATATGAATGTGGCTTTAAAGTATGAATATGAATGAATATGTAAGAATATGTAAGAATATTTCTAAAATATTTCAGAATACCATATGCTATAGCATGCAAAATTGTTCAATTGTCACCTGTAAAATAGAAAATCTATTAAATATTAATCATAATAATACATAAAACAATAGTAGAAAATATTCAGTTACATGGCATTTATCTTCCATTCTAAGTTTTCATAAGAAAGAGATTCCTTCCTGAAGGGCAGGAGTTAATGTTTCTGCTTTTTGAGAATTTTTTCAGAGATCTGATAACATCATTCTAAAAAGTACTATAATTATTACTTTAATAATTTTGGTTTCTTATTAGTATAATATCATGTTTTAGGAAGGAATCAGTTGTTCAGAAATACTTAAATGTCAGTGGGATATTTTTCTCAATAATCTACACTCAAACTTTTGAATTAATAATGAATATTCTAATTAACCTAATTAGAAAAGAAAAGCACAGTATAATTTTTAAAGAAAGGTAGAAGTGATACAAAATTGAGTATTTCTGTAACTACAAATTTTAGTTTCAAATTCTCTAGGTTAAAATTTTAATGAGATGGCGTACAATATTGTGATTTATTCACCATTTTGACTATATTTTTGTAAGAACTCATAAGATATCTTCTATGTAAACAGAAACACAGTGATTTGCATGCTTATAAAACAAGCTGGTTTTTAGATAGCATATTTTCATTCAATTATGTCTGCAAGCACTGTAATTTTCATTGATGAACATGGATCGACATACTTGCTTAAGCTTATAATGAACTAAATGTTACATAGGATACAATTTTCCTCTTCATTTACCTTAATTTATTTTGGTTGTAAATGCCATTGACTTCCATGATTGCAGAATAAATTTCAATATAGGATCAATTACTATGGTTTAGGATAAAACTTGAATTACTTGTAACTATATTCATTATGAATTACATTTTAACTTTCATGGTTTGGAGAATTACTGAGTCCTAAAACAACGAAATGGGGCAAATTTTGTTCTATGTTTGTGTGATTATTAGTTATGATAAAATATTTTTCTCATTACTGATGTAGTTCACCATTTTATCTAAGGATACATCTATTCAAATTCTATGTAATTTAATATATTACTTGCCTATTTGACGTTAAAAACAGTTTTATGATAAATGTATATATAATTCTTTTGGGGCATTTTGTGTAATATATATATATATATATATATATTGTGTAAAATATATATATATATATATATATATATATATATATATATATAATTCTTTTCAGGCATTCTTTCTAAGACAGGCTAACAAGAATTTGATAGCTTCCCCCATCAGTTAAAATTGACATAGTTTTACTATTCCAAATAAACACATGCTTTATAATGTATTTTATTTATTATTTTAGAATTTTATTCAATGTATTTGGATCATATTCAACCACCTTTACTCTCCCACCTCTTCATATTTAACTACACATTCTCTCTTTACCTTAATTTCAGAAAGAACTTTTCTTTTTTATTTAAAATAAGGACTGAGAAACAAAAGTATATATTCCATTAAATCCATGCACCTCATATTTTTATAGATAAGTTCCTTTATTTTCTTAAGAAATCATGTACCACAAAGAGTTATCACATCTGGAATGTACATAAACTGGTGCTGATTGCATTATAAATTATGATTTTTGAAAACAGGCTACACGTGTGTATTTCTTTATGAGTGAGATGTGGCTTAATCATATTCTCAGTGTTCTGTAAGATTCTTTTGTTCAACTATGAAAAAATAAAGTTTCAAAAGAACAGAATGACTTTGTGGTCCTCAGCCCTCCTCTAGGAAACTTGTGCTATGTTTAACACCAGCAGAGATTTCACAGGACTTCAGTTTCACTTCAGGATGAAAATATGGGTTTACTGGCTTTCATATGGTGTGAAATGTCTTATGAGTGACATGTCTTAAGAGGATACATTTTTACAATGCTACAAAAAGCTTAAATCATTACTTTTGAAATCAGTGTTTGAATATGATTAAGAACGACAGAAAGCTTTGTGTAAAATGTAACACTTGGCTGTTTTGTGAGAATTTCACATCTTAAATGTTTTCTGTAGTGATTTAATTCTATCCTGTGCATTGGCACAATTTCAGACATGAAGTTTCATTCTATGTAATATCTAATGGTGTTGTTGTACCTCTTATTAACTAATATACCAACAGAAAAATTTCATGTTCTAAGACACTATTTTTTTCTATGAAGTTTTATATGAATTGATAATAAACATTGTTAATGTGTTGTGTATACCAATATGGAAAGTTAAAAAAGATTTATGGCTCATTCTATTTAAATCAGTGGATTTTTACTGAAACTACAACAGTAAAAATGAAATAACCTAATGGTTTGACAATTGCAGAACCAAAAATTGCCATTTTTTATTAAATTAAACATTGATATTAATTTTTAAATAATGAAATTAATTTTTAAATGCTGAACTGACTATGCTTCAATCACACATAGAAGGAGAACAAAATAATCACCTGAAGCAGAGGGTGGATAAAACCTGAGTGGCAGAGGGGAAGGGTGAACAGAATCATGTAGGGGTCCATGAGAGAAATCCAGATAGCCAGAAGAATGACTGGAAATATGCAGCTTTTGGAGGTGGGAGGTGGGAATACCCTTTAGAAAGTCTTAGAAACCTGGGATGTGAGAGACTCCACGTACTCAATGGGGTAATCTTAGCTAAAATGTGTGGAGAGGGAACTCAGAGTCCACCTCAAGTAGATAGATAGGACTCCAGGTGGATGGACAGGGTTACCAATATACAGCCAAATTTTCTGACTCATAATTGTTCCTGTCTAAAAGAACTGAGGGACAAAATTAGGGAAGATATTGAAAGGCAGTCAAGGAACTGCCCCAACTTGGGATCCATCTCATGGCAGGGTTAGGTGTGACCAAGGCATGACACTATTACTGACATTATGATATGCTTACAGACAGGAACATAGCATGGATTTCCTCTGAGAGACCCTACCAGCAGCTGACTGAGACAGATTTAAATACTTACACCCAGCCACTGAATTGAAGTTGAGGATCCTTGTGGTTGAATTAGAGAAAGTATTGAAGGACATGAAGGAGGGGTAGACCCCATAAGAAGACCAGATGTCTCAACTAACCCAGAATGGACCTCTGGGAGCTCCCAGAGACTAACCCACCAACCAAGCAGCAGACATGCTCTGGTCCAAGGCCTGCAGCACATATAATGAAGACTACCTAGTCTGGCCTCAGTGGGAGAGACGAATCCTCAGCTGGTCATTTTTTGTCACCAAAGATTACAGTACCAAGATTGTTTTTCATCTGATTAACTTGATTGGAAGGGTTCCATGGAAATTTCCAAACATCCCAGCTTGTTACTGCTCCATACAAACTAAGAGCAAGCCAATTGCTAAAGACAATACCCACACAATTTATTGAACATGAAAAAGTACACCTGGTGCGAACATAGAACTTTCACCCCCATGTTTTAGACACTGAAAGGTACCATAAGCTACCAAAAGAGTAAAGTAAATACCAACCCAATCACAAAACCTGACAAATATCCTAGTGCAATGATGGCACAAACCTGTGAGAGTAACCAACCAATATCTGATTTGATGTAAAGCCTTCTCTACTAGATCAAATCCATACCCAACACTGCTTGGATGACCAAGATTAAATAACTGATAAAGACCTAGGCTACTATTTAAAATAGATAAATAGGTAGGTAGGTAGGTAGGTAGATAGATAGATAGATAGATTAGGATAAATAAATAAACAAATGTAACAACGTACTTTCTAAATGACCATACTTAGTAAATGACTCTGTGATATGTAAAAGATCAGGGCTTAATTCAGCCATCAATAAAGAAGCAAACTTATCAGCAGATGGAAACAAAGACAGATGTTCATTGTAAGACACTGTGCAGCAAGAGAGACAGAGTCAAACAGAAACAGAGAGAGACAGAGACAGAGATAGAGACAGACAGAGACTAAGATAGAGAGACAGATAGACACGTATACACATACACAGATAGAGAGACACAGACAGAGACAGAGATAGAGACAGACATACACACAGACACATACAGAGAGAGAAAGAGAGAAAGAGAGAGAGAGAGAATGAGAGAGTAGCATACTGTTTTAACCAAGGTGTCTCCATAAAATCCCTTCCTCCCCTTGAGAGCAAAGGTCATATGCTCATATGAATACAGAGCCTGAAGAAACAATCACAGGAGACCCTGTCTGTACCAGGTCCTCTGTATATTCTAGCTTTTGGTTTACTACTTTTATGGAACTCCTGCATGCATGAATTAAAGGCTCCCCTTATTCTTGTGTCTTCTCTTGGGCAGCATTTATTTTTCTATTTTCTTATCTTGTTCAACTTACGTAACATAGTTTTCTTTTATATTATTGTATTTTACTTTAATATAAACATTATTCTCAAGATGCTCATAATTTTAATACACTGAAATTTATAGACTACCTGTGAAGAAAAAAAGGCTTTATGGGACAGCAAAGTAATATGTTTAGTAATAATTCACTGTGTATCAGTTTATTACAAGAATCTGATTATGTTCATTATATAAAATGATACATCCTAATGTGATGAATATAAAATTTGTCCTCAGTTGGTAATCTACAAAGTATCCATGACTCAATCTGTCACACTGTACCAATGATATTGTGTCAATCAAAAAAATTTAAAAAATAGATGAGGCCTGGAGGTATGGCTCAGTGTCTAACAGCACTTGTGTAAACATGAGCATCTGTGTTTGCATCTCAGTAACCACAAACAACTTTGCTGTGGACATATAATAGTATTTGTAACCTTATTGGTATCAGAAGCAAATATAGGAGGACAACTGGGAGTTATGGTCAACAGCCTGTCTATAGTTTCAGTGAGTTACTCTGGCACCTAGGAACAGAGTTGAGGAACACAGTAAACAGCCAATCATCCTTTGCCTTGTGTGGATAGCAGAAGTCCTAGTAGCCATACAAAGGCACACAGTCAGTCCACATGTACACAGCATACACAGAGAGAGAGAGAGAGAGAGAGAGAGAGAGAGAGAGAGAGAGAGAGAGAGAGAGAGAGAGAGAGAGAGAGAGAGAGGAGAAACAAAAATTGGCAATACATAGGGAAAAAACATTTTTAAAGGAAAGATAACTCAACCACAACTCATATCTTCTTTTACCTTATATGGTGACTTCCTTTGTCTTTACTGGTCTTCAACGTTCAGTAGTTTTGTGTCTTATCTGAAATAGGCTTTCTCTGTGGTGTTTGGTTTAGACACTTTGATAAGCCTCAGAAAAAGATGAATTTTATTCTAGTTGGCAATCAATTCAAGTGAATTGCCTGCCTTTAGGTCAGGGCTAATTGTAGTTCATGTGGTGTGCTTATTTTAGCATGTTTCTCTGACATTATACCTTTATCAAATTACATAACCTCATTTTTTAAATATGGTTTTCTGTTTTTATTGACAGCCTACCAATGATTTGCCAAGACTTTCTAATTTGACTGTGCTAATCTCTGCTCAGCAATTATTTCTTTCAAATGCATCTTCTGCCTGTGTTCTGTGGTGTGCGGCCTCAGCCTCCCTCAGTACAATACGTTGTCAGCCACTGTTTTGATTAAGTAGTATATTTTACTATTCATTCTTTCCTTTATCCTTTCTGGGCTTGCCCTTCTCAATGTGCAGCCACTTTTATATTGCAAAACTCAAATTCTGCTGTCATATTCTAGTATCAGGAATTGTATAAGTTGGAAGTTTTTTCTCCCGCAGGAAATGAAATATGTGCTTATTATTTTCTTTCTTCTATTTTTACGTCTGCCTATTTAGTTGGATAATGATGAACTCAAAAATTAACTATGGTAATTAGAAGAGATATTAGGGGGATATAGTTTTCTTTTAGTTACCAAAATATTGAGTTTGTTTAAAAGAATAAATGTAAAAGATTGTGTATTTCTGTGACTTTCTTACTACCCATAATTTAAAAATTGTTAAATGGTAGTGAAAATATATTTTTCAAAATGTTTTAAACTTGCAAATGCATCTATTTATTTGATTTTTAAAAGTCTTACAAACTAGGATTTTGAATATAATGTATCAAGATTAAAAATTAGTAAAAAAAAAAAAAGTCACTTAAGATTTTTAGGTAGCAGGCAGAGTGCTGACCTATATTTTTTATATGAACACGTGAAATGCTGACATCCAGATGTCTGAGACTTTGTGTTTAAAGGTCCACATTTAAAAGCCAAAGCACATTATTTTTTATATTATTGATGAAAAACAGTACTTCGTCCTCTTTTCTGTTTCATTTTCTCTAAACAAACAGGGGTTGAGAAACAGAAATCCTATTTAAACTCTGTATTTTCTCTCCATAAGCTCTTTGGACTCTGGGATATGACCAAACTTTGTATTCTAGATCATTTTGTAATCCTGCCTATCAGAGGTTGGAATCTTCTTACTCCTCAATACTGTGTCTTTCATCTCTACTTCTCTACAGTCTACAGAATCCACCAGAAACTGGACTTGATGGATGTAGGATTAAACTACCCTTTTAATTGTCTGATCCTATAGCAGTCACACATACAATATTTTTCCTTTTATTAAGTACTCAACCAAGTATAAGTAAATAAACTTCTACTTAAGGAAACTTTGGAATATTGTGTTTCAGGGTGAAAGGCACCTGAAATAAATATAAGAAATTAAAAGAATTTGAAAAAATCATAATACTCTTGCATGTGTGTGCATGTTTGCACACACAAACATATACACACAAACACACACATACAAAAACACATTCTTATTTTTAATTTTAAGATGAATCTCCTATAACTTATATATTATCTGAGCTAATCTTTTATTTTATTTACTCATATTTAATCTTTATTTATAGTCCAGTCTTTATCCCCCTCCCTGTCTGCCCTTCTACAGTTCCTCAACCCATTCTTCCTCCCTGTCTCCAAAAGGGTATCCCATCCACCCCTCCCTGAAAGGCCTCCTCACTCCTTGGGACCTCAAGTCTCTTGAGGGTTTTCTTCTTCTCTCACTGAGGCTAAACCAGGAAGTCCCCAGCTACATATGTGTTGGGGGCCTCATACCAGCTAATGTATGCTACCTGGATGGTGGCTCAGTGTCTGAGAAATCTGAGGGATCCAGGTGAGTTGAGATTGCTGGTTTTCCTATGGCGTCACCCTTCTCCTCAGCTTCGTCCATAATTTCCTTAATTCAACCAG
Source organism: Arvicanthis niloticus (assembly GCF_011762505.2). Taxonomy (NCBI): domain Eukaryota; kingdom Metazoa; phylum Chordata; class Mammalia; order Rodentia; family Muridae; genus Arvicanthis; species Arvicanthis niloticus. The sequence continues at coordinate 41,998,323 of NC_047672.1, read as the reverse complement.
AGGAGTCTCAGACTTCTGTTCAATGGTTGTGTGGATTTGTTTCAGTCAGCTGCTTGTTAAGCCTCTTAGAGAGCAGCCATGCTAGGCTCCTGTCTGTAAGCACACCATAGCATCAGTAATCCTGTCAGGCAGGATCAGAGTTTTTGACTATGGGATGGCAACTCCATCACTTCAGGTGATGCCTTGTCTTTGTACTGGAGGTAGACTCTACAAGTTCCCTCTATGCACTGTTAGACAGTTCATCTAAGGTCTTCCACTGTGAGTCCTGACAGTCTTTCATCTCCCAAGGTCTCTGGTACATTCCAGAGGGTCCCCTCACTTTCTGTCTCTCAATATCCCAATCATTTTGCTGGCCTTCAGGGCTTCATTCCTCTTTCCCAGTCCTGCCTCCCAATACTAGATCATGTTTCCCTTTTCCTGTCTACCTTTCCTCTTCTACCCATGTACCTCCCTCCCTCTGCCACTCATGATTGCTTTATTCTTCCTCCCAAATGGGATTGAAGCATCCTCACTTGGGCCTTTCAGCTGTTAACCTTCTTGAGTTCTGTGGATTATATCCTGGTTATTTTATAAATTTTGGCTAATATTAACTTATTAGTGGGTACATACCATGCATGTCCTTTGGGGTCTGACATACCTCACTAAGCGTGATAATTTCTAGTTTTATCCATTTGCTTGTAAAACCACAATGTCCTTGCTCTTAATAACTGAATAGTATTCCATTGTGCAAATGAACCACATTTTCTGTATCCATTCTTCAATTGTAAGACATTTGGGTTGTTTCCAGCTTCTGACTCTTACAAATAAGGCCACTACAAACATAGTGGAGCACATGCCCTTGTGGCATTCTGGGGCATCTTTATATTATATGCCCAAGAGTGGTATAACTGGGAATTCAGGTAGATCTATTTCCAATTTTCTGAGGAACCTCCAGATGATTGTACCAGTTTATAATCTCACCAGCAGTGGAGGAATGTTTGTCTTTCTCCATATCCTTAAAAACATGCACTGTCACCTGAAGTTTTGATCTTAGCCATTCTGATTGGTATAAGTGCAATCTTAGGGTTGTTTTGATTAGCATTTCTCTGATGATTAAGGACTTTACACATTTCTTTAAGTGCTTCTCAGCCATTCGAAATTCTTCTGTTGTGAATTCTTGGTTTACTTCTATCCCCATTTTTTGATTGAGTTATTTGGTGGTTTTGGATGTTAGTTTCTTGAGTTCTTTATATATTTTTGATATTAGCCCTCTATTGGATGTGGGATTAGTGAAGTTTTTTATTTTCCAAATCTGTAGGTTGCCATTTTGTTTTATTGACTATGTCCTTTGCCTTACAGAAGATTTTTAGTTTAATGAGGTCCCATTTATCAATTCTTTTTTAAAATATTTATTTTTTTTATCTTGATTTTCGAGCTTGAGTCATTGGAGTTCTCTTTAGGAAATACCACCACCACACTGACAAGGAGTTCAAGACTATTTCCAAATTTCTTTTCTATTAGATTTAGTGTATTTTGTTTTATGTTGTGGTCCTTGATCCACTTGGACTTGAGTTTCATTGGAGTTCTGTTTAGGAAATACCACTACCACACTGACAAGGAGTTCAAGACTATTTCCAAATTTCTTTTCTATTAGATTCAGTGTATTTTGTTTTATGTTGTGGTCCTTGATCCACTTGGACTTGAGTATTTTTTGCAAGGTGACTAATATGGATCTGTTTTCATTTGCTACATATGTCAGCCAGTTAGACCAGTATGATTTATTGAAGATGCTTTCTTTTTTCAATTGTATATTTTTGGCTTCTTTGTCAAAGATCTTAAGTGTCTTTAAGTGCCTTTCTTTATTATTATTATTATTATTATTATTATTATTATTATTATTATTATTATTATTTGGACAATATCACTAAAGCACTTATGTCTGTTGCAGTGAATTCTCCTTTAGTATTTATTCTTCAGACTGCATCCTTTGCTCATTTCTGAATCTATCCTTTTTCATGTCAAAGACAGTGCACTCACTTGTATTTTTTTTATATCATTATACCATTTAGTAAAAGCTAGCATAATGACTGAGGACTATTTATTAACAGACAACTTTGAAAGATTCAGATTCTATATTAACGTATATTCTCATGCTACAAATACTTACATAAACATTCCATTAATTTATTAGTATGGGAGCACTTTTATTATGTACTTACCTTTTATTCCAGAAATTTAGATCAAATACTTTAAATTACATATTTAAAATTTCATCAACAAACTAAAGGAGTTTTATCCTGTAATCATAGTAATTAAATTGATCAAAATGATGTCTGACTCTGCAAACATGTCGATATATCATTACTGTTATATTAGAGAAGAGGCTTGAGTTTTATGATGGTTTATATTGCACAAAGTGTACAGAAACATTTAATTCATTATTTCTAGATTGCTTGAGTCTTAGATTGCTATAAAGAATCAGATTCTAATTCCTAATTTACTGAAGAAAGTAAAGAATTTTCAAATTTAAATTGTGTTATCTTACTTTTTTTATCTTAATGACCAATATAAAATTAAAATGATACAGAGATTCTACATAAGAACACCAAAGTTCACAACTAATCAAATAACTAGGCATCTAAAGCAACAACTACCAAAGCCTAAGGTCCCTAAATGTATACATGTAAATATCCCATACCTAGCACATTTCTCTATATCTAATTCTAATTTCTTCTGCTCTTGATTCAAATTAGCTCTACTAATTATGTTTCCATAATTTTTTGTTATGTGGTTTTCAATCCAGAAATAAAGTTCATAGGTTTTTTGAAAGTATTGTTTCATAAGGATTAATTCACTGCCGTGGATTTCATAGTTGATTTTCTAAATTAACACTTCCTATACTCCCCAATTAATATGGTAACATTTTGTCTTTGTCTCTATTTAATTCTGTGGCAGAAATTAAATATCATTCCAAAAACCTTTTGTGGCAGTATCTAAAATGTTCATATAAGACTATCTGATGTTTTTAAGTAATTTAATTCTGTGGAGTCTTCATATAAAGCAATGTTCATATGAAATTTGTAATAAGATTATAAAATGTTAAATATTTTATTAGAGAATTAAGGAAATAATTTTATAGTAGTGAAAATGTATTTAATTATGAAAAAGTACCCTGTTGAAATGATATGTGCTAAAAAGCATGCCTAATTCTGTCAGTCTCATGGTTAAATCTCTTGTTCAATAGCCTGATATCTCACTGACAATATTTCTGAAGATTCAGACAACTGACACTTACTTCAGGACTCAGTATCTATTTATATTTTTTCTCCTGTTCTTAGAGCATCTTCTAAACATAGATACTCTTATTACTCTATGAAAGCAGCATTCTTTAAGCCTCGTCTAGAAATTACCCCTGTTTTGCCCACATAGAAAATTTTCCTTTGGAAACATGATGTAATATCAAGGTCAACATAGTGAGCAGTGTTGAACTTTATATCAAACTTCAAACACAAAGCCATGACTGGAGGTTATCATGTCACGTGTCCTTAGAAGAAATGTTATATTAAGGTATACATAAAATGGACAATGGAAGCAAACTTATGCAAAAAAATGCATAGTTGATGCTTCAATAAGTGGACCTAATACAGTTTTACATTTTTAGTAACATAAGAAAAAATGTTTTTACAATGGGGAAAGGGAACTATAAAAATGGGTACTGGAGACAAGTAAGGAAGGAAGAATATGTAAAAAAAATAGAATAACAATAAAGATATCTGGAGAAATCAATATGGATCACATTACTCACTATATTCTGAAAATAGGTATGCAACACATACTTTTGTATGTATGATTTATGTGTATATATTCTAAAATAAAAGTATAAGATACATAAAGCTGTATAGAAATATATAATTTAAATTGTAATTTTTTTTCACTCTAAGAGGCAAAACCCATTTAATGAAACATAACACCAGGAATGAGAAACCTTCTCACATGCTGCTTGTCAGGCTTGTGTAAGACAGTCCTTAAACACTACAGTATATTGCCACTGTGATTAATTGTTCACCATAGATAGAAGGATATTATTACTTTATACACAGGACACAAAGACCTCTGAAATGGCACTTACTTGTAAGTTTTCTTCATGAAAACTGGCTTTATGGTACCAGATTTCGAAAGTTTTGTCTCAAAAAAGAAGGTAGCAACCAACAGCCATATCTAGCTATGCTTCTTATGCAGCACATCATTTGCCAATATGTAATGATAACCATAAGGGTACCATATTGGCAAGGATACCTTAGTCATAACCAACAGCTCTCTAATTAAACTTAAGGCCAGCTCAACAAGCAGAAAATCATGCCTGATATTAAAAATCCTTAGGTCTATTTAAGTAATAAATATTAAAGGAAAACCTACAATTCTTACTTTACTAAACCAGTATAATTCCTAACTTTATCATAAATATTTATCTTTACACCAATAAATAAATAAATAGTCCATACTCCATATCAAACAAACAAAAAACCAAACTTCTCTCTGCAACAAACTGATCAGATTAAGCCATGGATATGTACATAAAAAATTCATGTATATGTGCATGTACACATATGATTGTAACAACTAATATAAAAGAGACCATATATTAGAAAAAGAGAAAACTTGGGTATTTAGGAGGGTTTGGAGTAAGGAAAGGGATGTGGATAATGATGTAATTATATTGTAATCTCAAATATGGAATATATAATTAAAACGTTAAAATTGCAACTTGTTGAGTTCAACAATTTTCAGCTAAAACATATTAGCAAATTACTTTAAATGGTGTCATTTTTAAAATATCAGTAAAATTACCCCTCCAGTTATATTCTGCTACACTCATAGACAGTTTCATATCCAGTCAACATAACAGAGGTTTTCTCTGACAGAAAAAGGGAACAAATTTAGAGGTTCACATTCAGAAATTATGTTGAGAGAGAGCCAGAATTTCCATAATTCTGTGAAAGGGGAGGCAGAAAGGTTTAATAACCAGAGATGATAGAGTACACCAGAAAAAGACACTTTGAATCAACTAAGGAAAGTACATATTATCTCATAAAGACTGAAGTAGTAAGCACACATCCCATAACCCTCTGCAACAGTTCCTTTGTGTATATATTGTATTTTTATGGGACTCCTAACTTTGAGAATGAGTGGGTCCTGGCTTTTGTGTCTGCTCTTGGGATTCATTCTTTTCCTTTTAGACTGCTGTGTTAATTTTAATATGATACAGTTTTTGCTTCATCTTATATCATATCTTTATCTTATATCATATCAAGACATATCTTGTCTTATTTGGTTGTTATCTCAATCATATTGTTCTTTTTGAATGAGAGAAAGAGAGTAAAACAGGATTTTTTACTAATGATAACAAAATCTATTTTATTTTATTCTAATCTATGTTTATATTCAGGATATAGATGTGGTATGTGAGGTGAAACCATTCATTATCTCCTTGAAAAATATTGATTTCTTCTGTCACATGCAAAATCAGAGACATTAAAGTCATGTCCTAATAGACATTGCAATTTCTACTAATTCTATATGGTTTTGTGAATGTCTTCTGAACATTTAAGAATTTTGTAAAAGATAACATGGCTGAAATAGATGGGAATTTAAGATAAATTTAATTTAATTTAAATTATCAACTTGCATCTAACTGATCATGCAAAAACATGCATATCATAAAGGCAATAAGAGTCAGCTTCCCTCCTGTGAGAGATCTCTGGACATTGGTAAACAGGGGCATGCATAATTGTTAGGGGCCGACTTTTAGCAGAAAGCAGCTATCAGCTTTGCAGCCATCTTGAGCCATATACCCTGACATGAGACTTGGATTACAATAGCCTACAACAGCTGAGCACACTCCTATAATCTTGGTTTAGATACCTTGAGATTAAAGGTGCGTGAGATTAAAGGTATGTGAGATTAAAGGTGTGTGACTTAGAAGTATAGAGATCAGAGTTAGAGACAAGACCTAAGGGCATGATTAAAGGTGTAACTTAGAGGCATGGCTTAGAAGTGAGACATATAAAAGGCAGAGACAGAACAGATCAGAATCAGACTGAGATCAGAGACGAATCAGACACATCAGACATTAGGTAGAGTTTGCCCTCACCCTCGCTCTTGCTGAACTCCGACCCGCAGACCGGAGCAGCAGCTTGGGCCGGGATACAGTGGCCGCCCAAACGTGGGTTGGCCCGGGCCTCAACATTTTGCCTGGGCTGCGACTTTTTTGGCCGCCCCAACGTAGGGCTAGTGTGGACCCCAACATTATTTTGGCCGCCCCAATGTGGGGCTAGTGTGGACCCCAACACATAATCATTATTGACCCTTAAGTAAATTTTTGTCTAAAAAGAAACTTTTTTCATATGCCAATGAATCTCTTGAGTGTAATTAATTTTAAGGCGATAGGACAATGCACAACTTATTGTCTATTGTGTAATTGGCAGAATTGCTGTCACTCTAGGTCATCTTTGGAAATGCTAGACAAGTATTCTATTGAAGTTATGTGACCATCCCAAGGTAGGTTGTGACATTCCCATGATGAGAGGACCAAAGAACACAAGATGTGTAAGCAATGTGACTATCTCCAGGAATGAAAATTACAGTGGATCAATCTTTTTCTTGTCCTTCCTCATCAAACTTCTATTGAATAATTCTGTGTGATACTGAAGTAAATACAAATACTTCCCCACTAATAAAACTCTGACTTAAAAATATAATTCCATTTAAAAATAGTTTTCTAAAATTATGATAGTGGAAATTCATTGTCTTTATTAATAAATATCAAGTGAAAAAAATCAATAAAGTTCTGAACATAGTTTTCCATTTCTACCTTCTAAAACCCAAATGATATTAATTTGTAATAAATGTTTTAATACAAAGTATTGCTAATTTTATTTTTATTTAATTATACATTTAATAAAATATATATTATTATTTTTATCATTTTTTGAAATTTCTATACTTGAGTAAAAAATCAGATTAACAGACTCTGCATCTCCATAATTGATATCAATATGCTCTCCATATCTCCAACTCCTTTCAGCTTTGGTAACTGTAACACAATTCTTTCTCTTGGGCTGGCTCTTTATCAGCTGTTCTTAACAGGTATCCCATAACTTTCACATCTTCAACCTCCTGGGGTCTCCAACACAATCTAGGCTTCACACTCACAGCTTCATGCATGCAATGACATTTTTGAGTCTCAATGCAGTAAGAACCTGATACATACTTGGACTTAGCTGCTTCCCTTATATATGGAAGAAGATCCCATAGTCCCTTCCTTGCATTGATTGTACAGCCCTAACCATGTGGCTGAAGCTGCCAAGTTCAGCTGCTTGCTGGAACTCAAGCATAATCCCCTCATTTATATTTTCACCAGCTTTCTGTTTTGATGGTTTCCTTCACTGTTTAAGCATGGCTGTCCTGGAATTCATTCTGTAGACCACATTGGCCTCAAACTCAGACATCTACCTGCCTCTATCTCTGCATCCCTAATACTAGGATGAAAGGCATAACCCACTGCACCAAGTCTTAGCTTTTTTTAAAAAAAATACTCTTCATAATTTAGTAGCTTTGTTGGTTGAGGTCTTGCCCTAGGTCACCACTCCCTTTATTCTGATAGTATCAGGGTTTTTCTTTAAAAATTTATTTTTTGAGCATAAAACTTAGCTTTATTATAATTTCTGGGGTCCCTTTTCTCCTCACACTATTTATTTATTTATTTATTTATTTATTTATTTATTTATTTTTGCTTAGCTTTCTCCTTTTCAGTATAGCTCTGGATAAGCATGACTACCAATAGCCAATACTAGGATGTCTAGAAATCTTTTCTGCCAAATTTGTTAATGTATAACTTTTCAATTTAGCCCAAGCAGATTGTTTTTGAATAAGGGCAGAAAGCAGCTGCAGTCTTCCCCAAAATATGACAAAGGCAGGAGAGGGAGGTTGATCTCTGAGTTTTAGGCCAGCCTGGCTCTATAGAATCCATGATAAATAATTTCAGACCACATACTATAATTCTTTCCTCTGATATATTTTGAGTTAATGCCCACAGTTTAAGTCACCCTCCACCCCATTGTCTGCCTATAGTTTTACTAGTATTGTCCATTAAATCCCACTGAAAGCATTCAACTGCTTTCCTAACCCAACAGTCTCAAAGTACACAGTTTTCCAAACAAAAAATCATGGTGTGGCCTATTATAGAAATATCCCAATCTCTGGTACCACCTTCCCTCTTAGTTGTGGATTTTAATGCTGTGAAGGGTTTTCAGTCTGTTAATCTGGTTTTAGGTTTTTCTTTTGTCAAAATTACTTCACTATGCCTCCACCATTTTTTTTTAGAATAGTAGTGTATATCTTGTTTTGCCACATGTTGGAAGTTTTTTGATTTTCATTTTACATGGGATTGCATTTAAGTGACTGCCATGAGACTCAGAAGAGACTTTGGGTTTTGCATTTTTAAACTTCGTTGACATTTATAGACTATGGAGACTTTGGGAATTGGACTGAATGCTAGTCTGCATTATTATATGGCTCCAAGCCTATGGGGGCCTAAATATGACTAAATGATGACTAAAGATGATGGTTTGGATTAGAATAGCCACCACTGATTCATATATGTTTATGCTTAGGGTATAACATTCAAGGAAAGAGAGGTCTTGTTGGTGTAGGTGTTGCTTTATTGGACAAAGTGTGACACTAGGGGTGGGCTATGGGTTGCCAGAACCTTTTAAGCTGTCAGAAGCTCAAGTCAGGCCTGGTGGTTTAATCTTTCTTCCTGCTGACTGCCTATCTGGATATAGAATGCTCATCCACAACTCCGTTTCCATGAGGGAACCCATCCTTTCTTCCCTAGAAGTCTTGGAGGACACTTTAAGATAAAAATTCTTGTGTCTATAGGGCTGGTAACCCACTTCAGGAGCTGGTTTCTCAGTGACCTTGAACAGCACATAGAAGCTTAGTAACAAACTGTTCGTAACAATTATTATGTGCCTCTAAGTATTCATTAAACAGTAAGAATAATTCTACCGCCGCCTTGTTCTGGTTTTGCTCTGATTTTGATATACGGGTCTCAGGTTTTAGAGGGTGGCTTCCAACTCACTGTGTTACCGAATTTGCCATGAAGTCCTGCTTCTCCTGCCTCCAGTTTCCCAACTGAAGGAATCACAGACAATTGCCATCTGGCCAATGTTAGATGTTTGTTTTATTTCATGTTTTTAAAATAATGCCAATGTAACTTAGTATATCAGTGATGAAATACAAACAGTAATTTTTACTAATGCTTCTTAAATTTATTTTGCTCTATGAGAATAAAATTTCAATATATTCTATTCCTCATAGATTTATTCAAAATTTATTTAAGTATCCGAAAAATAATGGTTTGTCAGGGTTGAATCAGGAATGATTAGATACAGAGGGGATAAGATGGAGAGAATGTACATGAAGAAACAGAATTGTTATGCAATTTTGAAATAATATGGAAATCTAGCAGTGGAAACTTCCTAGAATCTATGAAGGTGATTCTAATAAGTACTCTTAGTAATAGGGGATATAGAAGGAGTTTCAACTGATGAAACTGAGTTTCATCTCTTGTAGCCAAGCAAGGATTCTAGTGGAGCAATTAGAGTAATTTTCCATTGAGTTATTGGCCAAAGAGATCTCATGGAGTCCCCAACAATGCAGGCTATTACTAAGACAAAGGGCTTTCCTCTGTAAAGTGACAATCAGGCCCCATTCCTAAGGACAACATACAAACCTCTCATTGAACATGAAAAGATCAAGCTGGTACCTCCATATCCATCACCCCAACATTCTAGGCTATGCAACAAAAGAAAAACATGGACAGCATCCAGCCACAACACTTTGATCTAACAATCAGTCCTGCCTGCATAATATGCTAGAACATGGATGGCACAGAAATTGGGGAGTAGCCAATCAATGTCTGATTTGATGTAAGGTTCATACCAAGAGAAGGAACCTGCTTCAGTAACCAAGAACCAGAGACTACTAGATAGTCCAAAAACCTAGAATATAATCAAGCATATCTGAACTATAAGATAAAAATCAATGAAGTGAATACTAATGGGATTCTACTGTAAATCAGTGCTTCATCCATTGATTATCAATGAAGCTTTGTTGGGTAGCCTATGGAAATGGAGAGACACACAGCCAGAGACTGTGAGGTGACGGTCTGAACTAGAGATTTCCATCAAATCCCTCCTTTCATAGCACAGAGAATTCTGCAGATAAGGTGGAAAGATTGGAAGAATCAGAGAGGAAGGATATCTTCAATTTAGCAAGCTCACAGAGACAGGAACAGCAAGAACAGGGTCTACATAGTTCTACACCAGATCCTTTCTCTCTCTCTCTCTCTCTCTCTCTCTCTCTATATATATATATATATATATATATATATATATATATATATTACAGAAATTATCTTAAAATTAGTATTTGGGGGAGCTTTTGACTATGAGAAGAAATCGGTCTCTGACATTTGTGTCTGCTCTGGGGACTCTTTGCTTCCTGTTGAATTTCTGTGTCCACCCTCAATGGTAAAGGTTTTTGACTAATCTTATTTTATTTATTTTGTCATGTTTGGTTATTATCTATTAAAAGCTGTTCTTTTCTAATGAGAGACAAAAGGTAGTGAATGTGAAGGGGAAGAAAGATGGGGAGGACTTGAGAGCAGCAGAGGGAGGCAGAACAATGATCAGAGTAATCAGGATATATTGTATCAGAATAGAATCTAGTTAAAAACCTGTTAAATTATATTTCATGTATATTATACATGAGATAAAAATCAACATATATATATATATATATATATATATATATATATATATATATTTGCTTTAATTTTCTATGTAAATATATAAAAGTACCATAAAATTGGAATGATATTTTATAACATACCTGATCTTTATATAATATTTTAGGTAGATAAAAGTTATAAGACATATGACCTATGAAAAACAGGGAGTTCCAGTATTCATTTGAATGGTTGCCAAAGTGTCTATGGATTTCTGGGCCTGTGTGAGACATGTGACAATGAAATAGTCTATCCACCTGTCACTTGGGATCATTGTAAAACTTCTCCATAGCTGGGATGGGTTTTTTCCATTATAGGGCATTTAAATCAGTTTAAAAACCCTTTATAATGCTTCCAACATTATAGAACCTTGATATTGCCGTGAAATATTGATTAAATTATAAATCACCTAGCAGCCTAAAAATAGGTATCTGAGATAGTAGAGAGTAGAAAATAAGATTTAAATAAAACATTAAGGGTTCAGTAAACATAAATGTCTGGTAAAATATTGAAAATACTTTTGTAATTGCCAAGAGTAAAAAAAAAAAGATCTAAAATAGAATTCTTTAAGATATGTCTCCAAGTCACAGAGAGTACATGTGTGTGTGTGTGTGTGTGTGCATGTACTAGAGAAAGAAAGAGTGTTAGAATGAATTGATAGCATATTAAAATTTCTTGATTCTTTGACTTTCTTAATTTCTTAGATTTGCATTAAACAAAGTTTTGTGTGCTCACAGACAATTGTTCAATAGTATTCAAATATGTGTAGATAATTTATTGTTATTATGGATAAAGTACCTAAGTAAAATTCCTTCTTCATTTTAACAGAAAGTGACCTAGAACTATCTTTATGAGCCATATATTTTATGTAACTGAATTTAATAAAATACATAATGTCTTTGTTTTTTTCATTTTAAATCGAGTATTGTTAATTCTTTATACTCTATATATGTTGGTATTCTCTCAAACTTTTGTCATGTTTTACTCTCATCTCCTTGTCCAATCAAACTTAATGTTTCTTTTTTTTTTATTCATTCGAGTTGCATTGCTTTACTATTAATGGGAGTAGAGACTAGTCTGGACTGTCAGTCTACCAAGAATCATACCATTAAAGAAATCTGACTCTTTTCCAGCAACTCTCAAGTGCTAACCATCCCTCCACTAGTGTTAGGATCTAATCTAACCTGTGCACACTTCAATTCTGTTTGGCTAGAGCTTGCATAGATCTCATAGTTCCTGAGATTTTATATGTGTCATTTCCTTGTGCTGTTCAAAGAACAGTTTCCTTGTCTACCACCTATGACTTTTACAGAATGTATAGGAATTTTAATCCAGTAACTTTAATCCAGCTCTGGCAAAGGAACACAGTCAAAGTCCTTCAAGATGATCTGGCTGTGATCTGGCAGAAATACAGAAGCAACCTTAGTACACACCTTTAATCCCAAACAAAATTAAGTTATGAGTAGATGGTAGAAGGAAACAGCCATGATTGAAAGTTATATCAAATTGAGGGGCAACATGCTAAATCAGAGAAACATTTAAGAGAATGAGTTAGAGATAGGATATGCCCAACTCTCAAAGAAAGAGACAGAAAGGAGAGGATACTTTTAAGCAATGAAGACAGAGTTGTTTGTGGCAGTTTTACTGGGACAGTTTACAAAGTCTGGTGGCAGAGTGTAAGGAGCTGTAATGGGACAAGCTAATGATTAGCAGGTGATCATCCTGAAATGGCTTGCCTTGTATTATTATATAATCTGTGACAAGTGAGCCCTTATTTAGCAAGGCTGTAAGGGACTTATTTTAGGAAGGATTCCTGTTATCAATATGCTTTTCCTATTATTATTATTATTATTATTATTATTATTATTAAACATATGTTACAGTCACTATGTAATAGCACACCCCTTTGGAACAGATATCTGCAGATCCATGAAGATGTACTGTCTTGTAGTGATGCTATATAAACAAATAGATGAGTTCTTAAGTCTTAATGATGAGCCTATAAGAATTCCTAAAATTATATCAATGATTATTAAGCTCTTTTACAGTGGGACTGCTATAAGGTCCCTTTCTGATAGTCAAAACTGCAATGAAAACTCTGCCAGTCTCCCAAGTGTCATCAGTTTATTGCTCTTAGATAGTAACCAGACTTTCTCCTACTCAGAGCACATTCCAAGATGTGGTAAAACAATTAACCAAAGGTCACTAATAGGGAACTAATGATTTATTATAGGTGCTGGGACAGAAGATAAATATATTGCCTGGGTTTATCTAGACAAAATTTCACTAATTTCTTAGTTATAGTTTTAAACCTTCAGTGAACCTGTGGAGCTAGACAGGGGATGGCTGTTTAGCCAGATAATTACTCCTAATGGATATGCATGTAAACATTCTGTGTTGTAAACTTCTATTTCAATTTATGATTTGCTTTTTGGTGTGAACTTGTAATGAACTTTGTAACATGTGATCATGTACTCAGAAAGATGTATAAGTACTGCAGACAAAGAGTAGTAGTAGTTGCCATCATTCATTCCTTCCTTTCCTTTCCCCCTGCCTAGAATTCTTTCCCTTAGAATTTTTCCCTTATTAGAATTTTTTCCTTTTCCACTTAGGACCTTTCCAATTTTCCCTTTAGATAGCTTTCATAGGAAACTTTTTACACTTAGTAATAAACTCTATAATAACTTCTCTAAGTGGTTTTTCTTCCTGAGACCTCAGACTAGCAGGCATAAGTTAAGAGTCCAGCAGTTCCTGCCGTGATAGTACAAAGGCTATTTATTTAATGCTTTGCTGTTTGGGGGATGAGGTGCTAAAGAATCATAGAAGGCAGGTCATCTATAGTAGCATAGTAATGTAGATAAGTAAACTTTTATTATGTAGCAACCCTAAATATCTCATAAGACCATAAGACCAAGTCTTATGCCCCCTCCCCGTGAAACTCCCCCCTGTCAATGCTTTTTCCCCTCTGTTGCCTCATGAAGGTCTGAGAAGAAGAAGACATCCCCACCAAACCACCCCCCCCCCAGCAGAAGAGAGAATAAACTAATCATTGTTAAAGACAGATTGAACCAGATGAGTAGAATGAGCCAGAAGATTAAAAAACATTGAACATTTTCTAGGTTAGTATGAAGCCAAGCAGAACAATTTAGTGAGAAGTCAGGAGAAGATGGATTGAATTGTTGTACCTGTTCAGGATCATGAACTGCAAAAGAACACCAAGGAGCTGATTCTTATGCTATTGCACTAAGTTCTTTTATATTCAAACTTGAGAGCTGATCACTGACTCTGATTCCTCAGGACAGGAAGGATGAAACCCCAAGTCCAGTTTCAAGCAAGACTTTATAGAGGCAAACAAACAAGCAGGGGGGAGGGGATTGAAGCTTGGCACACATCTGATTGGGGGCTATTAATTTTCTTTAAAATAATTGGCTGGTGCTGGAAGCCAAACCATGCATTTAACTCTTGTTTTCTTCCTGACTGGTGGTTGTTAAGGAGTTACTTGGAAACTAGTGGTAGGTTCAGACTTGTTGGGGAGTAACCTGGACACTAGTGCTAGGTGCAAGTTTGCTGGTTAGCTCAAGTTCAGTTTTAGGTCAGGTTCTCTAAGATGGTGCCTGAACCTACGATGAAGTTTGGTCTCTCATTTCCCCCTTTCAGTGGTAACTAGAAGGTCTAATCATGGGGCTTCCTGGTGCTCATAGGCTTCATGGTCTGGTCTATAGAGGGACTGATTTAACTCTTCATGATGATAAGCTGAATAGTCCTGAGTATCTCTTAAGCTTACCAAAGCCCTTTCTAACTTTGGTCATTGATTCTCCGACTACACCTGAATGGTCAATATAGAAACAGCATTTGTCTTTGAGGGCTGCACATAGTCTTCCTTGTATGAACAGCAGATGTAGACTTCATCTGTTTTGTAGTACTACCTCTGTTATGGAGCCTAGAGCCTCTTGGAAGTGGAAAGTGTCTTTCTCTAGTTTTTCTATATCAGTATCTATTTTTTTTTGTCTCAGCCTGTCTATCTTGGTGCCAGTGTCAACTATACTCAGTCTCATGAGAACAGCTAGTAACAGGGTTCTGTTTTCAAAACAGGGCAGACTTATCTTATAAACGCTATGACTCAGTTAGTTTAGACCTAGATATATTGGTGACCTGAAAGGATTGAACCATCATCCTCTAGTCCTTGTGACATCCCTGGAATATTCTTTAGCGGGGAGGGGTGAGTGAGCAGTGGAGCAATGGGAGGTAGTGTTAGTATTTAGAGACTTGTCCAGGATGGCAGGGGGATTTCATGGACCCAGAGTCCCCAGGATTCACTTGTAAATAGGTTTTAGATTCAAGCTTGTAATTGGATTTATTGACCTTTAGCACAGTAGGCATGTTCAGGATGATAACATAAGGACCTTTAAAATGAGGCTCTAATGATCCCCAGTGGTGTCTCTTTATTAAGACTCAGTCTCTGGGCCACCAGTTTCATAGGGTGAACTGTTTCATAGAGAGCACAAAATTTAGGCTAAACATGTTTATGAGCCCATTGGACATCTTCAAGATTGTCCAGCAATTGGTGATCCTCAAACTCAGTGATGATCTCTGCCTGTATGTTAAAAATAATGGGAATCTCAAACATGATTTCAAACTGGGTGATCTCATCTGGTAAGCTGAGTTTCTTCCCTCACCAGGTAAAGAGCAAAGGGGAGAAGAGTTACCTTGTCATTGTCTGTCTCTATTGTCAATTTAGTTAAGGTCTCTTTTAGGGTTCTATTTATCTTTACTACCTGTCCTGAACTCTGGGGTCCACATGTCCAATAAAGTTTCAAACACATCTCCAGAACACTAGCTAGATTTTTACTTAACTGGAACAAAAAGTCTAATCCATTTTCTGACATGTAGGGTTTCCTTATAGGCATAAAAGTCCATGCCTTGGCAGTAGGTTCTCTAAAAGTTTCTTTGTTACTGTGAATGTAGTTCCATGCTTGGTGTGGAAAGTCTCAGTCCATCCTAAATACATAAGTAAATATTTGTGCCTAAATTTCTTTGCTTTTACCTCAGTTCAGTCAATTTTCCAATAGGCTCCAGGCCTTCTGTGGAACAAGAACATACCAAGAGTATGGAGTTCTATTCATTGTCCACCGCATTAGTGAGCTAACAGGCCTTGTAGTTTTTAATGATTTTAGTGATTTTTGGAGTTGGTATCTCTTATCCTGACATGCACATGCCTGATCAGGTCTTCTATCCTGGAAGGATAGAAGGAACCATGAATTGTTTTTTTATCATGTTAGTACCCAGCTCCTCAGGGAGAATGAATTTTTCATTTGTCACGTTCACTTATTTATTGAGTCATTAGGCTAGGCCAATGAATGATGGAAAACATTTAGGCCCTTCTAATTTTTGTAGTAGAGTGAGAATCTCTTCTTCGTTTTTGATAGTTTTTCAGCTGTCTAGAAACCCCTCTCTCTGTAGATGGTCCATGGACATGGGCTATGGCAAATGTATATAGTCTCAGTCTCTGATACCACTGCTGCCCCCACATATCTGTGTCCTCCTTGGATAAAGCTACTACCATTGGTGAACATGTCACCTCAGCATTTCCCTGGAAGTTGGCCAAAATATCAGTGGCCCATCAAGGACAGGTAGCAGAGTTGCTGGGCTAGGGCAGTTGGGGCCTGGAAATTCATCCTAGAGTAATTTAAGAGGAAGGACTGGTAATGAGGCATTCTGGCATTGGTTAGCCATCAACTGAGGAGGTGATGTTTGAGTACCCCTTCAATAGCAGGAAGCATGGTCATGGTCAGGCTTTGTCCCATTGACAGTTTTTCAGCATCCTTAACCAGGAGGGCTATGGCTGCAATGATGCTCAAAAAGGAGGGCCAGCCTCTGGCTAATTTTTTTGCAAGATAGACCACTGGTAAGCCTGAGAATCTGCATCAATATCCCTTTTGCTATCCCAGATTGCTTATCTATTAAAAGATGAAATGGCTTAGTCACTACTAGCAACCCCAAATTTGGTGTAAAAATTAAAGTAAAAATTAAGGCTTTTTAAAAAATTTTCTGACCTTGGAGAGTCACCTCTGATCTTCTCTTAAATATGTTGGCAGACTTGAACCTTCTTAGTGGAGGCTTGTTAGCTCAAATTCCTCAGGGCCTCCAAGAGGTCCTGGGTTTCTGCTGGGCAGTTTTGTTTGGTTTTGCTGCCACTAGGAGGTCACACACAAACTGTAAAAGAATCAGGTTAGAATACTGGGTTGTGTATTGCTGAGGTCTTCATGGAGGGCCTCATCAAAGATGGTTAGTGAGTTCTTAAATCCTTGGAGAAGACAGGTCCAACTCAACTGATTGCTAACCTCACACTTTGTATGCTTTTCAATTTCTGCTCTACCTTGAACCCAAGACCTTTTTGAAGAGAATTTATTCAGATTTTAGCAAGACAGAATATTTACCTCTACTATCAACAAGGAAGCCAGTAGGTTTCTCCTCTATTTGTTTTTAATTTTCTAGGCCAAGTAGCTCTCTATTCTTGGGGCCCCCTTTACCTCCTTTTCCAGAAGCCATTGGTTTCAGAAGTCTCCTATGGTCCTATGATTCGGCCATGGCTACCAACAGCCTCTTGGCACATCTTGAGTCTCTTGCTTCTGCTCTTCTGCTCTTTACCTGTCTTTATTCTCCCTTTCTCAGTCAAAGAATTTTTTTTTAATCTCTCAATGCTCTAAAGTTTTCTCTTGATATTTGTTTCTTCCTGGCTGATAAAGGCTAGCTCTACAACTGCTTTCACTTCTGATGATTCAGGGTCAATGGACATATATCTCCATAACCCACTCTAAGAAAGCTATAGGGCTCTCATTGTCTCCCTGACTAATATAAATACCTTAGCCAAATGAGTGTGCTGGTGTGCAGCTGCTTTGTCACCTTCCAACAGAGCATGGTGGTAAACTAAGAGTCCCTTTTTACCTTTAGCAATGTGGAAGCCCCAATTTAGACATGTAAGAGATTCTTATGAGTTTTTCTTCTGTTGCCCTCCTCTCTGTGGTAGGCCCTGCCCCTGCTACTTGTTCTGGCTACAGAGGCTGCTGTTCCACCTTAGGAGAAGAACAATGTGAGGGTGGAAAGATGACATCTTTCTCCTTTTCTCCCTGGAGGGCTTGATAGAGAGATGGTGTTTTAACTTTTTATCAAACACTTTGTAAATCAGAGATGGACTGTATAAGATCTATTTTGCTCCAGGATTTTCCCCTGAGTGCTAAAAATTTCAAAAAAATTGTGCCTCTCTGATTTATTCAATTCACTTAATGCCCCACAGGAAGCACACATTCCTTGCCACCCACCAAAATGCTCTGGATTCCCAAATAAAAGACACACACACACACACACACACACACACACACACACACACACACAGTCTTATTTTTAATATGCCCTAAGCAGCTCAATAGCTGGGTCATTCCCAAACTTTCACTTTGCTAATGTCTCCTATCTGATATTCTTAAATTATTACTTACTAAAATATAAAATCCATTTTTGCTAGCCTGGACACAAATGCAGGGGGGCTCTTTGGGTTTCTCTTGTCTAACCCTTACATAGCTATACACCTCTGTTTCTCCAGCTCTCAAGTGTGAGCTTTCTGCTTCCCTGCCATGACAATTCTAAACCTTCTCCCATGCTTTCCTTAACCAAGAAATCTAAAGACCTTCCTCTGTCTCCCTGCCTATCCATTGGCTGCCAGCAACTTATATACCAATTAGAACCAGCTGGGGGCAAGGACTCTCAGCATTTCACAGAACTCAGAAAACTGACAGACCTGTATGGTAACCAATCAATGAAATGGTTAGAAAGGACAGATAATTAATCCGATTGGGAGACTAGAAAACCTTGATGCCATAATTGACATTTGCTGAAGAACAGTTCATCAGGAGTGATGTTATGAAAGATAATATCACGAATAGATCATCATAAGGACATTCAGACTGCTAGGTTTTTTGGGACTCATAATTGTTTCTATTATAAAATTTAAACAAAGTACAATTTTTATCTTAAACAGAAAGGGCAAAGATGTAGACAAATTTTAATCCATCAACATGGCTTCTCTTGCAAGGGAACACATCCAAACATATGATATAGCCTCAATACAGAATCAGCCTGGTTTACATTATGATCTGGCTAGAACACAGGCATACATAACAATGATGGTAATGTTAGTTTATAGATGGAAAAAGTCATGTTTACAAGTGACATTTCATTGAGGGTCAAACAAAGTGATGAATCAGATAAAGATTTAAGAGAATGAGTCAGGATAGTATATACCCAACTCTCATGAGAACAGACAAGAAAAAAATTATTTGAGAACATCACAGGGAAGGGGAGGGAGATGTGTGTGGCAGTTATCCCGAGACAGTTTTACAAATACAGGTTGTAGACAGGACAAGGTAAGACACAGGTAAAGATAGAGTGAGCCAGAAATGAGGAGCCAGAAGGTTAGAATATATTGCCTAGATTAGTATGAGAACAAACAGAGCAATTTAGTGAGAAGCCAAAAGAAGCCAGATTGAATCAGTCAGCTTATATATTAGAATAAATGTAGGCTGGCAGCTTTCAGGACAAGATTCAGGGATAGAGCTGAGAAAGAGATGTTCTAAGCTCACCTGAAGCACTTTATTTTCAAAACTTGGGTATGGCTCTCAACTCATCCTAAAATATAAGTGAAATTTACACCATTTTTCCAATTTTCAATTCAATATGAAATTTAGTTTGAGAATATATTTCATTCCTGACTTTTAATATAATACATTTAAACTTTCATGGAATATATTTGAAGACTCAAGTCATCCTATGTACAGTACCTGATCTCTATTACTCCAGCCATTAAAAACAGGGAAAGGGGAAGTGTTATAGAGTCATATTGACAAAAAAGAGGCAAGGAGAAAATTACCAATTGGAGGAGCTAGGAGGAAATCACCAGTTGGTTATCATATAGCAAACAGTCAATCATGAACATATAGGTGCAAGTAAAATTATAATAACTGTAACACATTGAAATATTTTAAGGAAAATAGAATATTGAGCACAACAAATCCACTTCTGCAATGACTGCATGTACCATAGAGGAAACATTGGAATAATTTTTTGGATTGCAAGATAATAATTTTTAAAAGTATATTTTGAAGAGTGTTGTCAATATCTGTTATAAAAATCAGATTTGAATTTTTAAAGACATTTATATTAATGAAGATACTGATTAGAAAATACATAGTATATAATATTATTCTATTGCCACAGTAATATAGCACCCCAGAGTGCTAGAGTTGTACATTTGATACCATTTAGAAGTATGAATTGCATCACAGTACCCAAAGTCCAGAGTTTACATTGTATCAGATTTTGGATACTTTGAATTTTTCGACTTGGCACCAATATATAATGATAAGCATTTTCTGTTACACTATAAATGTCACTGATTATCTAATCATACCTTGGTATTTGGTATTCCTTTCCACATTCCAACTCTGGTTGTCACTAGCCTTTTCACCATCTTCATTTGTTTGATATGTACAGGATGTAATTTATTTGAACTCATATATTATTATTTGGAGTTATATTTCATTAAATGCTATTCATTGAACTACTTTCTCTGTGTTTCATGGGTTGATAGTTCACTTATTTTAGTGCTGAATAATAATCCATTATATAGCTGCACTGCATTTGATATATGATAAGTGTTGTATTTCTCCTTACTTAGACAAAATACTTTACAAGAAGGTTAAGAACTGGAACATCTAATTCAGATCATAGTTTGAGGGGCTATATTCAGTATTAGCATGAAATGCATGATGACAGGAACACCTCAAATCTCTACTGGTTGATTCTGTTACATTTAGGCACTAAAGATTTAGACAGCTGACTAT
Organism: Arvicanthis niloticus; assembly: GCF_011762505.2. Taxonomy (NCBI): domain Eukaryota; kingdom Metazoa; phylum Chordata; class Mammalia; order Rodentia; family Muridae; genus Arvicanthis; species Arvicanthis niloticus. The sequence continues at coordinate 41,977,599 of NC_047672.1, read as the reverse complement.
AAGTGAGATCAAAGCCTTACTTACCCTAGTATTCCCTTGGCTTCATTACCAGAAAACTTCCATAGACTCTCCAAATATCCCTTTCTTTAGGGCACCACATTTTCAAACAGATGAGCCTGTGTAAGGCATTTTACAATCTACCACAACAGTATTAATTTGAATACAGAAGAACATTTTAGTTCCTTCTAAATTTGACAGTGATGAAATAAACTGCTCTAAAGTACTGAGTATAATTTTTGTATAGACATATTTTCAATACATTTAGATAAATATGAAAGAGTGTGATTTTTATATCATGTGGTGAGGATATATTTAATTTTGCTGAAAATCTGTCTTTCAACATGAAGTTATCTTTTGAACTCCCACCAGAAATGATACATTTTTTGAATATTCTCTAAGCCTTTGGCAGCATCACTTATATTGGGGACACTACAGATGTGTAGTGGTACTTTGTTTTATATTGAATTTCCCTGATGCTATATACACAAAAGCTTCCATGTTTTTATTTATCATTTTTCTCCCTTTAGTGAGATATCTGAGAAAGTTTTTGGCCATTTTTAGTTTTTATTTCTTTATTGTTGAATTTTAATTATTTTATTGTTTAGTTCTTTCAGAAATATACATGCATTATAAACTTTTCTTACAAATGTTTTTTCTTCAAGTTTGACCTTTACACTTTTATTGTCTTGAATATTTCACAGAAAATATATTCTACTTTTAACAACGTCCAACATATAAACCTAATTTTATAAGCAAAACTTTATTTTTTCTATCTAATGTGTCATAAGTCAGACAGGGGTCATTTGAATTTTATTCTATTGGTATCCTCTGTGGTATTTACAGATTTATGTTTTACATTTACTTCAATGATATACAATGAAAAAGTAGACAAGGATTACAAAGATACAAGAAATAAGTTATGTATTTTGATGAAATAAAATTTAAAGCTATCAAAAAGTTTAATATTCTATTTTATATTAATTCTTAATACTTAAAACAAAATAAATCTATTATTTTATTATATGTATCACTATTATTTTATAATATGTATCATATATTATGCAGTACTGAGACTTAAGATAATATTAATAATGTGTATTTTTATTCATACAATCCTCTAAATATATATACCCTCATCCATATTAAATATACTTATGGATATATTATATAGAACTGAATCTGACACACAATAAAGGTGCATTAAACTCTAGTCCTTTTCAGTTTTGCTATAATTGACCACAGATATTACATGGTTTTATATATTTATACCTATATAAATATATGTGTGCATATATATGAATATATACATGTGTACACATAAAAAAGAAATTATAGGGATATTATAATGTATTTACTATAAAAATATTTCTTTTATTTTTCTTACACATAAAATATATCATAAAATACTGAGAATTAATAAATTATTATTAATACAGTTATTTTAATCCATACAATCCACATATATATGCTCATTCAAATTTATAATCAGCTGATTGTATTTACCAGCAATGTGGTTCTTTAAGTTGACAAACTGGATTAAATGCTCTGACTTTACTACCTTAAGGAGTTATTTACATCTATTTCACAGAATAAAAACAAAAAGAACTTTTGGGCCAGTCCTGCTTTTGTTACACTGTTGACAATAATCAACACTAGACCTCCACTGTTATCTCTCTGGAGTCTTTGCTTTATGGAATAATCAATACTACTATATTTTAAACTGGATAGAGTTAAAAATGTTTGTAATTGCATATAAAATATTATTAGTAATTAGACAAAGTAGTACAATTAGACAAAGTAGTAATTAGACAAAGTAGACAAATATACATAGAATTATATATTTTATATATAGCTCACTATATATATACATATATAATAAACTGTACAATAATTTGAACAACCTATTACAACACAAAATATTGTGATATTTCCAGTATACACTTTGATCAAATTGTGTATACAAAATCTGGAGCATGCATGAACAGAGGTAATCACATAATCACCTCAGCAACTTAATATCAAATTAAATGATTTCCCTGAGTACAATGTAGTAATATGTTTTACATTCTTACACCTCCTTATATTTCTGAATGGAGGAAATACATCCGATATGATTCTGGAATTATAGCTGTGTTAAGCACCTGTGTTTGATTGAATCAACTGTTAAGAGACTTTCAAAGTCATATATATGTTACTTACAGTACTCCACCTGTATCTCTAAAGCAATGGCTGAAACTATAGGATAAAAATGAGATTGCAATCTTTTTGCTGTTGTTGTTACATCTAAGAGCAGATGTACATGATGTATGTTGAGGGGTAAATGTAAATTGAATACTTATATATTGCACCTGAATTTTTCTCCCCTGAAGCATTTTCAATTAGGTTTTGCAGAATGCTGTCCACAATCACAAAGTCACCATCTGCTGTTTTTATCAACAGCACTTATATTTCTAAACTAAATAAATCTTGTATAATTGGTTTTCCATTGTAACTTACTTCATTTTATTTTTTTAAAATCAAAATGAGTGGGGCTATTAATCTTGCTCAAAATTATTCCCTTCTCCAACCCTCTTTTTCCCTTCCTTCTGTTTTCTTACTTGCTTTTTTTTTTTTTACATCCTTCTTTATTTCTTTCCTTCTGTGTAAAGATAATCATGAATTGTTTTCACCTTACTGAATTCTCTTAAAGACAATGCTCAAGGAAATTAACACATACTATAAAGCACTGGCTCACATCTGTAGCTTATATTTTAGGGAAAAAAGTTATTCAAAATTACAATTAATAACAAACTTAAAAGATCAACTTTTCTAAAGCAAAACAAGAAACTCTGTAAAACATCAATAGTTGAGCAAGACAACTTCTATTCAAAGTATATTTTCATTGTCCATGAAATGTATTCAGAGAGGAAAATTGAAAGGCCTATCATAACTATTGTATCAGCTACAAAAAGCCATATATCTCCCTTTCAGTGTATATACTGTCATAAACTTGTTCATCTTTTTTTCCTCCTCCTGCTGTTACTCCTGCTCTTCCTGATGCTATTATTAACAACAATAAATCGACAAAGAAATCTTTCTTTCAACCTGGAGGAGTAGAGGTAGAATAGAAACAAACAATTGAAGTTAAAATTTTTTAAATTATTTATTATTATTATTAAAGTGATATTTATAAATATAAATGAATATAATTTTCTTATATTGATTAATTAAATGTGCTAGTATCTCCTAATTTCATAAAAAAAAGTCTTTAACTCCCATGTCCTTATGAGTCAGAGAAATATAATTCATTATTTCTGCTTTGTGTATGTTTTTTTACTATCAATGTCTTTTGAGTGTCAACCTATACTAAAGTGGCAGAGATTTGTTTCCTTAGAAATGTAAATTATGTTTACATTTTTAATTTTAATACATTGTAATTTTTATATAGTACATAAGTTTTTAAATTTATGTAGATATTTGAATCACATAAACTTAATGCACATCATTTGGTTGACAGGCTGTTTTGTGTTCATACTTAAATTACTCAAAGCTAAATGAGTACTTGAGTAGATTTATAATTCTAAGTCAATTATTTCTATTTTGTACAATGCTAATTTGTGGAAATGTTAATATTGGGCAATCTTTTTAAATGGTATTTTACTGTTCAGGTTGTGTTTTTACTGTGAAGGCTGGATGCCCCAGTGTGGGGGAATTCGAGGGTGGGGAGGTGGAAGTGTGTGAGTGGGTGCGTGCACATCCTCCTAGAAGCAGGAGGAGGGGAATGCGATAGGGGGCCTCTGGGGAGGCGGAGAATGGGGAAATAGGATAACATCTGAAATGTAAATAAAATATTCAATAAAAATAATTACAAAAAATATGACAAGGTTAGAATGAATCCAGTTCTCTAGTCTGAGTTGCACAATATCCAGAAAGGACTCTTCTGACTCTTTGGTCATTAAAGTTAGTGATCATGATTAAATTTATGTGAGACAGTTGAATACGTTATTCTTAAAACCCACAATTTCAACTCCTTGAGCATAAATGATGAAATATTTGTAACAACACAGGTGCCTTCTTCAGGGTAACATTGAGTCTGACTGGTCAAGCTGCTGTGAGGACTGTGAATCATAGGTTTTTCAGGTTAGAATCTATGGATCCTGGCATGCTATGTGCCTTTCCATTCCTGAGAAACTGAGGCTCTCCTTTAGGAAGTGGAATATTCAGGGCAGCTATGAGATACCATTCCCTAGAAGTTAGTGAAGTATATAGAAGCTTGGCAGGACAATTAGTCTCAGATATTAATCTTGTATACACTGTATAGCTTGCAAAAAAAATGTATCCTGGCAACTACAATTGTTTTCTCCCTGTTTCTAAGGGTATTGTAAATCTGAATCCTTGCAATAAACTGTCACAATCTCAGTCTTGCTGTGATCTCTCCAACCTGAACTAGTCAAGAGTCATTTCTCATCAGCCTTATCCGGCAGTCTTGACCTGGTAAGTAAGTGCTGGCACTTGAGTCCTTGTATGTATTATTTGTGAGCATCTGGTCAGTGTCACACATAAAATGACTAAATTCATCATTCCAAGATATAATATAAAAGTGAATTTTTCAATCGTGGGCATCTCAGTTCTCCAAAAGCTGTTCGCTAGAGCTGTAGTACTTCAAAGCACATCAGGACAGTTTCTGAAAACACTACAATGAAAATAATATCAATTATTATTTAAACTATCATTACAATCAGTGATTTAATATTAACCATTAATCAATAATATTAATAATTTGTCTATATGCACCTGAAATAAGCAGTGTTCTAAGAAATTTTCAATGATAATTCCATTAAAATTTAAAACTAGTTTAAATAATATAACATCTTTAGTCATTAGAGAAATGCAAATCAATACAAACCTGAGATTCCACCTCACACCAGTCAGAATGGCTAAGATCAAAAACTTAGATGACAGAAGATGCTGGTGAGGATGTGAAGAAAGAGAAACACTGCTTCACTGTTGGGATTGCAAGCTGGTACAACCATTCTGAAAATCAGTCTGATGTTTCCTCAGAAAATTGAACATAGTACTACCTGAGGACTCAGCTATACCACTCCTGGGCATATACTCAGAAGATGCTCCAACATATAACAAGGACATATGCTCCACTATGTTCATAGAAGCCTTATTTATAATAGCCAAAAGCTGGAAAGAACCCAGATGTCCTTCAAGAGACTAATGGATACATTAAATGTGGTACCTTTACACAATGGAGTACTAATCAGCTATCAAAAACAACAAATTCATGAAATTCTTATGCAAAAAAAAAATATCATCCCGAGTGAGTTAACCCAATCACAAAAGAATATACATGGCATGCACTCACTGATAAGTGGATATTCGATCAAAAGCTCAGAATACCCAAGATATGTTTCAAAGACCACATGAAGTTGAAGAAAGACCAAAATGTGGATGGTTCAGTCCTTCTTAAAAGGGGTAACAAAAGACTAATGGGAGGAAATACAGAGGCAAAATGTGGAGCAGAGACTGAAGGAAAGACCATCAAGATTCTGTCCCATCTGGGGATCTATCCACAGACACATGCCAAGAAGTGCTTGCTGACAGGAGCCTGATATAGCTGAGAGGCTCTACCAGAGTCTGACAAATACAGAGGCAGATGTTTGCAGCCAACCATTGAACTGAGCATAAGGTTCCCAATGGATGAGTTGCAGAAAGGAATGAAGAAGTTGAAGCGGTTTGCAATCCCATAGGAAGAACAACAATATCAACCCATTAGACCCCGTAGAGCTCCCAAGGACTAAACCACCAACCAAAGAGTACACATGGAGGGATGCATGGCTCCAGCTGCATATGTAGCAGAGAATGGCCTTGTTGGGCATCAATGAGAGGAGAAGCCTTTGGTCCTGAGAAGGCTTGATGCTCCATTATAGGGGAATGCCAGGGCAGGGAGTCTGGAGTGGGTAGGTGGTAGAACACCCTTATAGAGGGATGTTATTGGGAGTTTCTGGGGGGGGGGGACTGGGAAAGAAGATCACATTTAAAATATAAATTAAAAATATTCAATAATATATATTATTGATAAAACTAAAAAAATCAACTATATTTCATTCATTTGACTAATGTCTTATAAATAGTAGCTACTCAAGAACTTTCTGAAGATCATGTAAGAAAATACTAGAACAGGGGCTGTAATTCAATGCTCACAAGAGTAAGTGCATCCTACAAAGAACCCAAGCCTGGTTCTCATGTTTACTGTAGAATTAAGACGTTGTCATTACTGAGATACTGAGCCCCATATAAGCATGTTCTTTTTTTTCAGATTAGGTAAATAATTTATTAATCCAAATTCACCAACTCTTTTGTTGTTATGCTCATCAGATAATTTTTAATCAAAACTTTTCGTTGTATTTTACGTGCATGAGTGTTTTGCTTACATGTACACATGTGCACCATGTGTGAGTCTGATGTCTGCAGAGGCCAAAAGAGGACATCAGATCCCCCAGAACTAAAGTTACCTTTGGCTGTGAGCCACCAAGTAGATGCTGGGAATCAACACTGGGCCTTCTGCAAGAGCAGCTGGTGCTCTTAACTGCCGAGCTTTCCTCAAGCCCAAATAAAGCATGTTCTTCTGAAGATACTTCACTCATTTTTGAACTTAACATTGTCATGAAGTCAAAATAAATTGAAATTTTTAAAAGTACATTCTTTAAAAATGCCTAGCCCTTTTAAAAAAAATCAGTGTTTCATTTATTTACTTATCTAATTAACATTAATCTCAATTTCGTTTTCAAAGTATGAAGAGTGAAAGTGTGGAAAATTTAAATAATAAACATGTATTGGTTTAATTCAATGAAGGAAATATTCTATTGCTACTTTGATTCTAGAATTCTTAAAAATAACAAAATTATTTTTGCAAATCTACTGTTGAATAATAAGATGAAAGAACAATGTTTTGAGAGAAAGTTGAAAACTGATTTTAGTATATACTTAAATATTTAGCTCATTATTAAAATGTTTTATTTAGTTTTCAGGTAACTATGGGTCCTTATTTTCTCTAGATATTTGAGTTAAAAAAGAAAGATTGGTGCATTTATTTGTTGATTTTCAGATACAATGTATTGATTAGGGAATAATAAACTCTAGCATGTGATTATACAAACTTAATGAATGAAGAATGGGTACAGTAAACCATTCAAACACACTCATTCTTTTTTCAAAGCTAGGGAGGTCACTTTGGTAAAAATCTATTTTTAACCATTTTGAGAACATAATTAATTTTCTTGACTATATCTCAAAGAAGATAAATCACCTCTATCATAAATATTGTTTTTTTCAAATTAAAACTACTTTATTCATGCACATACAGAGATAATTCAGGTTGTGTCAATGTCATTTGCAGATGCATTAATCACCTTGCTAATGTGCCATGGAATGATACGAGGTAATATCTATTCTGCCTCTTATCATGCCAAAGATTTGTTTATGTCCATTTCGGTGAAAGAAAGGCCTGCTTAATGCTTGCTTTCTTTTATGTGAAATGTGTTTTACTATAGTATATTTAAAACTTAATGAATATTTACAAACTTAATGAATAAAGAATGAGTAGAGTAAACTATTCAAACACATTCATTTTTGTTTTCAAAGCTAGGGAGGTCACTTGGATAAAATCTATTTTTAGCTATTTTGAGAACTACATTAGTATACAAATAAGAATTTTATGACCATTATGATATGCAATAATTTAAATAAATAGCATATAACTCTTTTCCTCAAAGCACATAAAATATTTATATGGTCTAAATACTGGTCAATGCCAAAATAGACTTCGTTAATTCAGTAAATTGTGATAAAAATGAAAAAAAAAAAAAAACCATAGAAGTTGCAAAGCACCCGCATTGTTTATTTCTGAATTACTATTTATTATCTCCACTGTCCTAGAAGTCACTCCTGGTGAATAATTTCTGTATCCCTTTCAAAATAAGTAGTATTCCACTTTCAATGCCCCTCTACACTGTAATAGAGAGATCTATTGCTAATAATCAGGAACTGTTCTGAGATGAAACTGACATTTTACCATGGAGAGGCTTTCAGGAGTACATGCCTGAGAGTTCACTTTCAGAGTTTGTTGGATATATTTCTATGAATAATAAAAAATAAAAATACCTTGTACCAGATTTGCAATATGCTTTCAATTGTGCGACTTGTACTTAAATGTAATCCGATTAATTATACAAAGTATCAATATAGGACACATACAAAATTGTACATTATATGTAATTGTAGGCCCACTTCTGCTCTGCCACAGGGCAAGGCCTCTTGGTGAGGCAGAACTTAAGGAGTTTGACTGTGCTTATCCCACACTGCAGCAGGGGAAGGTGCCGGGTTGTAGGTAAGAGCTGAAACACTGCTCCACGGTGGGAACACTGCTCCATGGTGGAAAAGCAGTCTGAGATGTGGGAAGATAGACATAGTTCAGGTGTCCCTGGTCCTGCAACAAGGCTGGGACTCTGAGGTTCTCACACTCTTGGACATCCAGGCGTGGCTGAGAGTCTCAGAAAAGGCAAAGATGGAGTCAGGGGCCATCAAGCTGTGGGTCTGTCTAGCCCGGGGGGGGTGTGGGTGGGAAGGGCAGAGCTGACTTGACACAATAATTATTGTCCTTAGTTTGGCAGATGCAGGTTTAGTGGCAGTTGTGTCTGGGAGCACAGAGAGACATTCTAAGTAATATTAGGCTGCAGCTCTGTAGACAAAAGCCTTTTTCATGGCTCTCCACAGCAGATTTTGATGAAAAGACACAGTCCATGGTTCTAAACAGTTTATTGTCATGGTGAAAAATGGATGCATAAAACCATACCCAACGCCTCGGGTGTGACAGAGATTAAATAGCTTTTGCAGGGAAGAATGTCTGGGAAAGGAAGCTTATTGGCTGAGCCCTCTGGACGTCTAGGTACCACATTAACATGAAGAAGTCTGTTTTGAGCTTATATGAGAATAGGACATGTCTCTTTTATGTGAGAAGCATTGTATGTGTTCCAAGTCAGGCATCTGACAGGGAGCTGGGAGACGCCTAAGCCTCAGGTGTGTGCCCATCGAGTGTCCGGGTCTCAACCTGCTCTATCTACCTTACAAAAGTTCTCAGCATGGTTTTATGTCCCACTTGTAGTAATGTGTGTACATATATACATGTGTGTATGTATGAATGTAATATATATGAATATATATATATATATATATATATATATATATATATATATCAATCCTGTAATTTGCTATTATATTGTGGACCTCTGAAATTATTGCATTGAGTACACTGTTTTGTGACAATATAGTTCAAAACTTTATCAACATATCCAATGATATATAAAATCTTTTTTCCAGTATAAATATGTTTTCATATCATTTCTAAAGTACCAATATTATATAAAGGATATATTAGAATATATTTGACATTTAACTAATGAGCCATCCAGACATATTAAACAAAACCTATAAAACCTATACCATATTTTTATATGCAGAAGGATTTATGATAAGTCATGATACACGTTCTTTCCCTAAGGATACTCAAATTTTCTTTTAGTTAATAGTTTCTCATAGCATCTCAAAAAAGATACTTACAACTTATTAGAGAAAATTAAAATGATATTTAATATATTTTAAAAGATACATTTAAAGTTTGAAAAACACTAGTAGTAAATTAAGAGAAAAAGTAATGTGATTCATTCATAAGAAAGCATAATGTTGGGAATTTTCATAGTGTAAAATTCATAGAAATTACCCTGCAGAAGATTAAGAAGATTAAAATGTTCAGCATGGAAGGGAACAGGGCTTCAAGGTCTCAATTCTAAAAGTGGAGCTAATCAGTTAATAGATGCTAGAAAAGAGAGAGTCACCTTTCTTTAGCCATCAGCCACACATAGGTTTCTATTGATCTACTATATGATCATAATCCTATACTTATATAGGCAGTAAATTGTGACTTAGTGAAAACAAAACTCCTGGGAGAGTTGGACGGATAAGGATTTGATATGACCAAAATATATTATGTACAAGTATAAAAGTTTAAAGGAATAAAAAGTAAATAAAACATCTAAAAATAGCAGTTATGTATTAAATAGAAAAGAACATTTGATTGGAAGACAAAGAGAATTTTTCTAACCAAAATAAAAGAAATGCATTAAAAAATGGTTAGCATTAAGAAATGGGACTCAATCTGTCAATTATTAAAAATAGAATTGATGTGATAGTTTGAATAGGACTATACACTCTAGGCTCTTATATTATTATGCATATTTCACCGTTATTTAATTGTCTGGAAAGGATTAGGAGGTGTGCTCTTGTTGGAGTAGATATAGACTTGTTGAATGAAGTGTGTCAGTGTGAGTGGGCTTTGATGATTGAATATCCCGTGATAGGCCTAGTCTCTGCTTCTCTGCCTATTGCCTGAAGATTAGAATATAAAGTTCAAAGTTACTACTTTCACACCATGCCCATCTGCTTTCTGCTATGATCATCATGGACTAACCTAAAACTATAAGGAAACTTCCAAATACTCCCTTTTATAAGTTTCCTTGATCATGTTATCTTCCCACAGCACTAACTAGAGTATTGTATGAGTAGATTAATAGTGTTACAAGAATATTAAATCAGAAATATAACAACACTATTCGAAAGGCATTAAAATGGAACCTTAAAGGGGATAGATGGGTGTGTCTTTAAATTACTAGTGTCTCTTGGACTAGAACATTTATAGAAAAATAAATATTTAGATGGCTTCTAGCCATGGACAGAAGGAACAACTTGCTATTAATGGACACTTTAACTGGTTTACCAATATTTTGGGAGGAGCTATAGCATTTTCAAATTAACATTATGTTGGATAAGTGGGATGTGTTTATAGCTTTGAACACTATTTTACATAGTTATCTAGATATTCAATTGATATATAATACTATGTAATGGAAAAATAGCCTGGACATAAATTATATATTATTTGAAAAATACTTAAAAACAAATAACAATGAATGGAAAACTATTTTTCTTAAATTTAACATTGAAAATATATGTAAGGTTAAGCATAATTAAAATATCTACCACTTCAGTATCATAAGGGGATATTTAAATTTAATAAATTACATCACAAGCCATCATTTAGTAGGGAAGTTTAATTTACCAATGCTTACAATAGTGTTTTCAATGAAACTCAGCATGAGAAATAAGCTACTTTATCTTATTAATAGTTCAGGTATCTGAAACTTGACCAAGATCTTGTACATAATTACATCTGACAATGTTTTCATTTTCATTTTATAATAAATTCAAAAATTATAAAATATTTGATTGTTTATTTGATATTATTTGTTTAATACATATAATGAACATAGATATAAACTACAATGTCACTGCATCTTAGAAAGTGAAAATTTTTTCCTGGTCACAATATGGCTTTATAAAATTGTCTATAACTTCACCTCTCATTAAATTTATCTATTATGTATTTTGAGAACCATCATATAACAGATGAAATTGTGCTTAGAACTGTAGTTTGAGTTTTGGAATATATTGATATGTTTGCTAGAGTTTTTGGTGACTGTTCTTATGAAGATGATGAAGCTGTTTCAGATTTTGTCTAATGAAGAAACTTTGAAAAGGATAGGATGTAGAGGAATTTTCCTTGCATTATCAGATATTTAGCAGAGGAATTTCCTATTTCAAGGTTCAAATAGCTTAAAAAACTTCCATAAGTTGGATAACTGAATCTATACATATTTTTCTAGCAATTTTCTTGGGCCTAAACTTGTTCATATGTCACTCAACATATACCCAGAGAGGGACTTCATTGTGTGCCTTCTGACATTTATTTTCCTTATTAATACTGATGGGAAATGAAGATAACATTGCCTCTGAGCTACAAACTTCTCTTATTAGATATTAACTTTTTAATGAAATGAAAACATTCTCAATATTTTCTTGTCTCATGAAAAGCTAAATTAACTTGGCTCTACATTTAAGCATTAGAGCAATTATCTTTTCAATGACAGTACGCAATTTTTTCACCACAGATGTATTTTATTTTTCTTCTTACCTCTTTCCTCCTTGAAATCCATTTAAGAATTGTTTATGAAACTTAGGATATTGCATTTTATCAAGATTAATTATAATTTGGGTTATTTAAACAGACCAGAAATATAGTCTATTAATAGCAAGTACACAATACTCTAGTGTTTGCCCAAGAACTATTTCTATTGATTCCCTCTGCTCTTCTGCTTTCATCCTTGAAAAATGGAGAAAACCACATACTTAGAGTTGATATTATGTCTTCATCAGTTCACTTTATGAAAGCACCACATTAAACTGTTAAATGTATGAAAAAAATAACTCCTTTGAGAAATATTTAAAGTACCCTGTAATAATAAGCAATATCAAGAATTTTCTTCACTTCTCCCAAAGATCAGACATTGTGAATTATGTTTGTAACCTTGTGTTTTACAGAATCAATATATTCAAGTAATTTTAATTCAACCTTTTCCTTGAGTTTTTAAATACATAATCTGAGGGTTTTTTCCCCCCATGAGGATGCCGTAAAGGAAAACAGTAGGCCTGCTGAAGAAATCTACAACAAAGCACCGTTTTTGCAACAAAGTTCAACTTTTGTACTCAATCTGTTGATATTTGATTTTACCAGCAAAACTTTACAATTCAAATGAAATCACATTAATAATAAAAGATTAGTTATTTGACACCAGAAAATGATTGTATCTTTCAAGGTTTTAAGAATCTCACATCACTAAGTGTACTTTGGAGACATGTAGAAATCACATTTAAAGATTCTATTACAGGGCAGTATTTATCCTGTCATATGTTGGACTTGAACTCATTTTTTTAAAAGACACTAAAGGTTATGTAGCAAAGACCCCCTGTCCATTCATATTTTCAGGAGGTGTAAGTCTCACTGTAGTGTATGTGTAAGTAGAAAGTACCTTTATAATTTCAGTTGCTCCATATTTATCTTTATCGTGGTCAGATAGTATGTATAGGTAATATTTGCCAATGACTTGAAAGTATACTCAAATGGAGGAACACTGTAGCAGTATCAGGCAGCATCCAGGGATGTACACATGCAGACACATAGTCATCTTTCTGTGCCCAACTTCTGAAGAATATTTGCTTCCTGTCATTGTTTTCTGTTCTGATCATCATTATAAAAATACATTTTAATCCAAATTTTGTAATATAGAGTAACAAAGTCTCTGTACCATCATTTTGACCATCACTAAAATAGACACTAGAACCAAACAGAGATTCCTTAAAATAAAAAAGTACAAACAAGTAAAAGAAACTTTTAAAAGGTTTTAGTATCCCTAGACAACAGTGAAATGCAAATTAAACCTACATTGAGAATTTATCTCACTCTACTCAGAATACTTATCATTAAGTAGTAGTACAAAACTTTCATCCCAACACTTGGGAAGTGGAGGAAGGAGAATATCTGAGTTCAGGAAGCACTTGGTCTAATAGAGTGAGTTCAACTACTATCCTTAATAGAAAAACCCTATCCAAAATAATTATAAAATTAAATTAAGTTAAACTTTAAAAATTGGAAAAAAAACTGAATAAAGAGAATACCAATGACAAAAATTGCTAACATGAATGTAGGAAAATTGAAATGTTTAAATACCATTTATGGTTGTATGTAGTGCAGTCAGTTTTCAAATTTGCCAAGTTTTTATAGAGGAATTTTAATCCAGTAACATGGCTGTTTTGGCAATAGATTACATCTATGTAGGTATATATGTCTGGTTGGAATGGTGACATACCCTGAATTACAGTATGATCTGTCTGAAACACAGACGCATCCTTAGTACACACCTTTAATCCCTGACATTGAAGGCAAGGTTAGTTTGTAGAAGGTAGCAGTCAGATTTGAAATTTATTTCTAATCAAGTGACAGACAATCTAACAAATCAAAGAAAGAGTTCACGGAATGAGTCAGAGATATAGTATGCTCAACTCACAGTAGAACAGCACTGGAGTGAAAGGTTATCTAAGAGCAGAGAGAGAGAAAAGGTGTGGTGGGTAGTGGGTGGTGTTTGTATGCAGCATTTTGCCAGGACAGTTTTACAGAGACAGGTTCTAGCGAGAAAAAGTTAGACACAGATGAAAACAGAATGGGCCAGCAAATAAGAAGAGCCAGAAGAACATATTGCCAATGTTAAAAAAATAAAAATAAAGGCTAAACAAAGCATTGCAGTCAAAATCCAAGAGAAGCTAGCATCAATTATTCAGCTTGGAAAATTACATTCTGTAGAGGTTAGAATCTTCCAGGCCTAGGCCTAGGAAATAGACTGAAATGATCTGGGGGTCAGCCTACGTCATGTATTTAAAAAGCTTGAGTATAGTTTGCATCTAAATCTTCCATCTGAGGAACTAAGAAAGAAACATTTACATTTACAGGTTTTTTTTTTTCAGAAAATTTGATGTGAAACTACTGTTTGACTCAGATCCATACTTTATAGAAACCAATTCAAAAGAATCAGTATCCCAATGTAAAGATAATAGTATATCCAAGATCACTACTGCTCTGTTTAGAACACCTAGGAATTGGAAGCAGCCTACATGTTCATCAACTGACTAATGGATAATGAAAACATGATGCATTTGTACAATGAAATATTATTCAGCTACAAATAAAAATGCTTGCTGGTAAAATGGATGGGACTGAAAAATAAATACAAGAGAAGTCATCCAGCTCTGATGGACAAATACCATAGGTTCCGTATCTCATGTAGATCTCAGCTTGGATGCATTACTTTAGTTTGCTTAATTTGGAGTAGCCCTGGAAGACAGGACCTAGTAAACAAACATCCAAATAGTATAACATTGTTTTAAGAAAGTGTGGATCAAAAAGGAAGAAGGAGGAGGAGAAGAGAAGGAAAAGGAGGAGCAGGAGGAGAAAGAGAAGAAAAAGGATACGAGTAGAAGGAGAAGAGAAGGAAGGAGAAAAGATGTTTTTCCATATGTATGAAAAAAGTTTTACGTAGAGGGAAGCTATGATGTGGTGGGTAGATTAAGATATGGGACTGGAGGGGTGGGATTGAATTAATCAAATTTAATGCAGTATGAAAAACCCATATGGGAACCTAGAATCATGTAATGTGAATTAAATAAAACACATGAAAGTGAGATACAAAGGAACTACCTTCCCTGGCTAGATGGTACTGTTTAGTGAAACAGTGGCCTTGCCAAATTCGTTCTTAGTCTCAGACTTGTACTTCTCCTCTAGAAAGGCCAATGGTGTACCAGAAACCCCCAAGTAATATAGCATCTTGTCAATAGTATTCATTGCCGGGAAGAGCTTGAGGACAAGACCTTATTCCTGAAAATACCAAATACTTTGATTTCACAATTTAGAGAAAGCAAGCTTGAACTGAGTTGGAAGCTTCCTGCCTGGTAGCTAGAATATACTATGGCTGTCAGAAGATACTATGAAGTCTTCTGGCAGAGACAAAGCATCAGTTGTGAACATCTTTCCAAGTTGTGAACCCTACAACTCAACAATAAAGCAAACAAACAACTCTCCCACCCCACCCCACCCCAAAAACACCTGGTAAGACTTCTTGTGTAGCAGAAATAAAACCATAGTGGTAGTAACTAAGTGCAGTTTTGCTTTTTGACTGGATTCAAGGCCTGGTCTTCTTGTAGGGACCCATTTTTTTATGCTGTACCTCCAAGTGGGTAAATCAGTATTGTTATTTGAAAAAGAAAACTAATGTAATATCGTAATACCTTCTATATATCTATACCCACAGACAAAATAAAAATACAATAGTAGTACACCAAATAACTTTCATTAATTTGGTTTACATTATAAAATAGAGATGGACATAAATATTTTGTAAGCAAAAACTAAGATGAGATTTATGAATATTATGTCACTGAAAGACAGGTAGTGGAATGGAATAGTATTTCATAAAACCTCCATAACTGTGCTAGTGATTTCCATATCTAAAATGTCTTCATAGGCTAGAAATCTGTTTCCTGGTGGCAGTGGTTGTTCTCTCTCTCTCTCTCTCTCTCTCTCTCTCTCTCTCTCTCTCTCTCTCTTTCTCTCTCTCTATGTGTGTTTATGATGATGTTCTTCTGCTCCACACAGTGATACACACTTGGTCAGTAAGGTAGATCATCATGAGCTCGTCGTCTCATCTTCCCAATTAGCCTGCAGTACTTTTCAGCCCCTACTCCTTGAAATATTTTCTAAAGTATTGGCCTATGTTGTCTCTGATACAAATACATAAGCACTCTGTAGCAAACAATTCCCTATTCTTATAGTCTATCTTCTTTTGGTGATGCAAATGAAACAACCCTAATTGTTATTCTGTGTCTTAAAAAGTTTCATTACAATTAATGATATTTTTTATATCTCTTTACAGTTATTTAAAATGCTTAAATATACTAGATTTGGTTCTGGTATCATTTTACTGGAAAATAGACTTAAATTTTGAATAGAAAATGAGAAATTAGGACAAGAAGGAAAATGTCCTTTGAAAATTTTTCTTACAAATATTTTATCCAACATGGTACCAGATACATTATACTTGCAAAATTCACTGAGTCCAACATTCTTGTTCTCCAAAGAAGCCTGTGTATACTTGTTCATATCTATAAAACTTGATAGTTCCTGTGAGAAGGAGTGTCACTTTTAAAGGCGTATCACCTGGTAGGTTGATCATGCTTCATTCTACATCTTAGAATATGTGAGTAGTACAGTGGGCCAAATGAGTTTGAAAAGAGAATACATATTTGTTTAAGTAAGAAAGAGGGGTGGATCTGGGGTGGGAAGGGAAACTGGGTGAATGTAATCAATTATTTATTTTATGAAATTCTCACAGTACTAAAAAAATGAGAACAAAATAAACAAACAGGCCCACATAGAACTAAGAATATTTAAAAAATTGACAGATACTTTTCCTAATGTTTTTGAGACAGACTCTCATGAAGCCTTGAGGACCCTGAAACTGCTATGTAACCCAGGCTGGCATTGAAATCACAGGTATACACCTGCTTCTCTCTCCCAATTTTTGAAATAAAGTGAACCACCACTCCCAGCTGTATTCATTTACAAGAGACTCTCAAATAAGGCTGTGACCAACTAAATCTACAGAAAAGTAGAAAGTACCCCAGAGCTCTAACATATGCTCTTACACAGCATATAAACTCTTTGGCTGATTCTGTTGTCCATTGACAGAAAAGAAACTTGCTTTGCTCAGTTACAGTTTAAATGACAAATACATTTTATTAATTAGGATAACTTGTCTTCCCATATCATGTTCAACAATGGGTTTGCATCAGTTACTGAACCTTAATTTTAGTAGTCCACATACTTCTTTCTATATTGTTGAGAACTGCTCTGCCCCACGCTTTGGGGCCAAAATGTCAGGGACCGCTGGAAGCCTTGGGGGCTAAGTTAGAGCCCGCACTGCCCCAAGCTGCTCCAGTCCGTGGGTCAGGGTTCAGCAAAAGAGAAAGTGAGGACATACTCGAGGAATGGAGACTAGACAGAGTGTGATTCAATCCCATTTGTTCTTCAGTCTCTCTTCCTAGTCCAAGTTCCTAGTCTTGAGATCCTAGTCCCTAGTTCCCAGTCCCTAATGCCTCCAAGTTCCAAGTTTCCAATTCCAAGCTCTAGTCTTGAGTCTCATCCAAGTACTCTTCCAAGTACAAGTGCCTAATCCAAGTTGCCTGTCTCGAGTCTCAAGTGCCTACGCCAAGTGCCTAATAATAATAATTTCTTCTGTCTGCCTCTCACCTTTTATATGTCTCACTTCTAAGTCATGCCTTTAAGTCACACCTTTAAGTCACACCCTTAAGTCACACACCTTTAAGTCTCGCACACCCAAGGGAAAATCCTGGGTATCTAAAACAAGATGTTATCAGAGTGTGATCAGCTGTTGTAGGCTGTTGTAATCAAGTCTCTTGTCAGGGTATATGGCTCAAGATGGCTGCAAGGATGATAGCTGCTTTCTGTTGGCTCCGCACAGTATATCACAGGTAAAACCATCCCTGCAATCACCAAGGTATTTTTTTCTATCAGTAGTACATAAAATATTTGATCACTTCCTATGCAATAGACTGTATCTAGTCAATGAAATTAATAACATTATACAAACCTGAATTCTATTTTTTATTCATGTAACTAGCTTTGTTTCTCAGTACAAAATCAATTAAGATATTAAAATAAACAAGGTAAACTTTGACTAAACTAGTAAAAATGATAATTTTCTCTCTATTAATAGTTCAGAATATGAACTTTAACTGGTGATTTCAAAGTGAGCAAATTAATTCATCTTTTCATTTTTTTGCTCTTTTTTATTGAATATTTTATTTACATTTCAGATGTGATCTCCTTTCCCCATTTCCCTTCCACCCAGGAACCCCTTCTTCTATCCTCCCTCCTCCTGCTTCTTTGAGGATGTACCCCCACCCACCCACCCACTCCCACTTCCCCAACCACTAATTCCCCCACACTGGGGCATCCAGTCTTCACTGGACCAAAGACTCTTCTCCCACCTATGCCAAACAATGTCATCCTTCCCTATATATACAGCTGGAGCCATGAGTCACTCCCTATGTGCTCCCAGACTGATAGTTTAGACCCTGGGAACTCTGGTTGGTTGGTATTGTTGCTCTCCCCATGGGACCAAGAACCCTTTCAGCTCCTTCAGTCTTTTCTCTAATTCCTCCATTTGGAACCCCATGATCGGTTCAATGGTTAGCTGTGAGTATCCACTTCTGAATATGTCAGACTCTAGCAGACCTCTAAGGAGACAGCTATATCAGGCTCCTGTCAGCATACACTTCTACATCAGTGTCTACCTTTAGTGACTGCACATGGGATGGATACCAAGGTGCAACAATCTCCAGACAATGCCTCCTTCAATTTCTGTCCCACGTTTTGTCTCCGTATTTGCTCCCATGAGTATTTTGTTACTCCTAAGAAGGACTGAAGCACCCACAATGTATGATCTTCCTTCTTCATGAGTTTCATGTGGTCTGTGAGTTGTATCTTGGATATTGGCAGCTTTTGAGCTAATATTCAATTATCAGTGAGTGCATGCCATGTGTGTTCTTTTGTGATTGGGTTACCTCACTCAGGATGATATTTTCTAGTTGCATCCATTTGCCTAAGAATTTCTTGAATTCATTGTTTTTAATAGCTGAGTAATATTTCATTGTGTAAATATACCACATTTTTTTTTGTATCCATTCCTCTATTGAAGAACATCTGGGTTCTTTCTAGCTTTTGGCTATTAAAAATAAGACTGCTATGAACATAGTGGAGCATATGTCATTGTTATATGTTGTAGAGTCTTCTGGGTATATGCCCAGGAGTGGTATAGCTGGGTTCTCAGGTAATGCTATGTCCAATTTTCTGAGGAACCACCAGACTGATTTCCAGAGTGGTTGTACCCCCACCAACAATAGAGGAGTGTTTCTCTTTCTTTTTATGAGTACTTTCTTCCTTTTATTGTTTTTTAAATTGGTAATTTTATGTATTTACATTTCAAGAATTATCCTCCTTCCCAGTTTCATCTCTGCATCCGCTCTATGCCATACCCCTACTCTCTGCTTCTATGAGTGTGTTCCTCAACCCACACATCCACTCCCACTTCAATGCCATAGCATTTCCCTGCCTTGGGGCAGTGAGCCTCCACAGGACCAAGGGCCTCTCTTCCAATAGAGGCCGATAAGGCAATCATCTGCTACATTTGCAGCTGGAGCCATGGGTCTCTCCATGTGTACTTTTTATATATAATTTTTTTCCAAGGCACTTAGCAGTGAGTCTTAACTCTACTCAGCAAGTGCTTCAACACTGAGCACAATCTTCTCCTTTACAGTGTGACTTGAATGTTGTTTCATAGATTTGGGTCTCATCTAAGATACCATAAATGCTTTCTGGAAATATAGGCAAGTTGAATGAGCATTCTGTTTAATTTTTATTGCGTATATTATAAATAAAATAAAAACTCATGCTATGCTTAATACATTATGAATGTACTCTTATTTAACATCTTTGAAGTGTTGATAGTACAGCATGTAAAAGAGATGGTTTCCTATTTCCACCTATAGAAGATAAAAAAGCCTACCTGGGAATATGCCCTTACCTAACCCAGAGAACATAAAAATGCATTCTTATTTTAGGACAAATAAGGTTAGTTTGGGCTCTATAAGCATTTTGTGCATGTGTGCATGTGTGTGTGTGTGTGTGTTGCATACATATCACATATGTGCTCCCAAGCAAATGAGCACACATATGTGCAAGTACCCCTGCACAGGTTGGTGAATACCCACTCTTAAATATTCCTTGGACAAGATTCCTCAGATATTGTAAGCCTTCTATTTTGAGCTACCATTTGGATGCTAGTAATTAAACCTGAGTTTTCTGCAGAAGCAGCAAGAGTCCTATGCATTAAACTATCTTTTCAGTTCCCACTTACGTTTTTGGACATGTTCTCTCAATGATGTTGAGATGTTATCAAGAAGGCTATTCTGACTTGCCAGATAGAGCTAGGAACCACCAGCAGCCACCTTCCCTAAACTTGTATTACAAGTATATTTTTACTATGCTTATTTGTATATATAAGTTCTGGGGAGAAAACTCTGGCTACCGTGATTACAAGGTAATATTTTGTTAACAGCTTTCTAGCTAGCGCTATGCTCCACAGACATTTGTATTGTGCTACACTATCTACTCAGAGAACCCATCAGACAAAACAAAAACAAAACAAAAACAAAACAAAAACAAAAACCTTTAAAAACAAAAACATCCTCTTTGTCACTACACTCTACTAACTGCTTCCCTTTTACCAGCAACACAGATTATTAACTGGTGGACTGAACAGCAGAAAGGCTCAAGTTTATAACCACACCTAGGCAAAAGTGAAATGTAAATGTTTTTATATAATTCCTCTCAGTATTCTAACTACCTTGCCGCATTTAAGAGCTGCCTGTGAGAACTGAAACCTGCTGAAGGAACACTACATTCAGTTTTCCCGTCGCACACTTGGAGACATATGTTCATTTGTTTCAACTATGAGAGAAATAGCATTTGGTATCTTAAAATGTTCTCTATCTTTCCTCATTTCTCTTGAATATTAATAAATGCTGCATATGATGTTCTTTTTAAATATGTAATGCGACTGTTCTTCTTGGATCTTGCATAGGTTTTTGTTATTGTCATTTGGATATTTTTAGGGGGGAATAAATGTTTTCAATATTATTTTAGTGTCTAAATATTGACCAGTGGTTTTTCAGTTTTACCTTCAGGAAAGTCTATATAGAAGGTTAGCAGTCTTTTTTTTTTCTACTTTCTGTTAAAACAGTTTATCTATTCATCAAAAAATATTAAAAATGATGATATTAATACTCATTGAAAACAGCCAAATTTCTGAGTATCTTCAAATTTTTGTTATGTTAGCATTTGAAATTTCAGGGATAATACATCAATTTCCCTCATGCCCAATGTATTCTGAAAATTTTCAAAATCATAATGTGTTATACACACATACTACAAATTTTATCTTTTATAAAATAGTTACTGGCTGTTTTTTTATTCTTTGTGTGAATGCTGAATAAATTTCTTTGTCTATTGACATTTTTATTTCCTTGATATTTAAATTTTCAAGAACTTTGTAATTTCTTCTTATTCCAACAGTTGATATGTAAAGCATCTTTTTGTGTTACTGATATTCTACTCAGAAAGTTCTTGTATACCCTAATGTCTCAAAAATAGTATTTATTTTGCTGTAGCAATTTTGGTGTTTCAAAGAATTGAGAACAAACTGCAAAGAAAATGGAAACCACAAACAATCATGCATATATGTATGTATATATACATACACACACATACAAATATATATATGTATACATACATAAAAATAATAGTATATACAAAAAATAATATGATGAACAAAGAAATAATAAAAGTTCCCTGTGTCACGAAAGTTTCTTGCCTGTGTCATTATAACTATTTTTTATGGACCAGGATTTGCGAGATATGATGAAAAAAAAAAACCCTACTGAAACCCTGGTTTTGTCAGAACCCTCAGCAAATGAAGTAAATATATGAATTCATAAGGAGAATGATTTAGTCCTTAGATTATGGACGTAAACATATTCCGTAATCTCCAGTTGACAAGCTGTCCATCAGGTGAGATGGTGACATAGTTCCAACATGAGACCAAGGTCTGAGAATCAGAAAGGCAGGCAATAGTTCTAAAGGCTGTCAAGGTTAAAATTCAGCAAGCTTCAATGCTTCTTTCAGAATCTAAAAGTTGATAAGATACTCTTATTTTTGCTCAGGCATGAAGTGTTCTGTCCTATTTAGGGGCCAGAACTTTACTTTTTTTCTTTTTTGGTGTTCAATGGACTGCATGAAGCCAGCTGCAATGGCAGTCTTCCCTCTTCAGTCTATTAATGTAAATGTTAATATTATCCATGGAAGTTTCACAGATATTCAAGAAATGAATTATGACCAAATGACTCTACGTCCTATGGTCTACTCAAGTTGATGCTTAAAATTAACTGCTATGAAAAATATTAGAAAGCAATTGTCTGGAGAGAGTGATTCCTAGGTTTCAAGTATAAAATCATGAATGTTTAAGAGGTACACATATCATCGCACACGTGCATCTTACTGAGCTCTTTCCATAACTTACAGGAAATATATCATCTCAAAATTCAGGGAGCTTGATGTTCTCCATAAAGGCGAGAAAAATATCTATTTTTACAGATAATAATTTACACTACCTTTTAAAAATAACTACAAGCAAATATATTCTTTGACAAATATTTTCTATTGCCTTTATATGCAATTAAAATATATAGTAATTAGGAAGCATAAACAATTTTGTCTCTATTATAAAAATATTTAAAATATATAATTCATTTTATTTTGTTACTCTTACTACATGGAGGAGACAATTATAAATAGTCAGTTGTTCATGACATAAATCTAATTCATTTATACCTGAACACTCACCTGAAAATAAAAATGCAAATACACAGGGAAAGTTGAGAGTTACAGGCTTGCTTCATCATTCTAGACTCAAAATGTTTCAAATTCTGTACAGTAATTTAATAAAATGGTTTATTAGGCCATTTTGTCCCAGTTTTAATCATCTTGGTGAAGCTCAATAGAACTTATAACTCTAGTTTTCTTTGTATACATTGATACTTGGTTGTAATTAGAGTTCATTAGAGTTCTGGTGTGACCATCTATTGAAAATACATGGAGTGAATAATATAAAATAAAATTGTCATTAATGTTTCATAAGGACAAAGGTTAAAACCATTTAATAGTTCTATACTATTAAAAATATAGAAACAAATTCTGGTTTAAGTGTTGAAACTTTCAGATTACATCATAACTTCTCTCCATGGGAAAAGGCATTTTCTCCATTTATAGGCTTTTGAACATTGATAGACATTTCTTCTTTGCCCTTCTACCCACAGTGATCAACACCAATGTTTTGTGGCAGAAAGAAATGTGTCTATGATGTCTAAATTAATTTCTAATTTTCCCTAAACTAGCCGGTAATTTTTTTTTTTGGTTGCCCATAGATTATGAAATATCTGGCATTATTACTCTGTCCATTTTTGAGTTACATGTAATGTTTAAACTCAGATACAGGATTTCTTGTTTTATGTCTGATTTCAGGTAGCTTAATTTGGTTGGGCATTGTTCCTCAAACACTCCTTTCAGAGACACTAAAATAAGCTCTGTCACTCCTAGTTGGGATGCAGGTAGACTAACTGCAAACCTACACCTCTTCCTCCTATTCTGCTCCCTGTTACCCTCTCCAATGGATCACAAAAATCATCCCATTTAAACTTCCTTCCCCCAAATTTATCACTTTGTCCAAGGTCCCAAATCCAGGGGGCTTCCCCTGAGCATATGCATACCATTTCATCCAGGAATCAGCTAACTGAAGTTCTTTATATCTTCTTCATCTCCTTCAAATCTAGTCCCTTGATTTCCTGACAGTTTTGTGTCAGACCACTTGTGTTAGCCTCCCCTTACATCATATCACCATCTCAAGCTACAATAGCTCACAATGACATTCCAATACAAATTTTCTTCTCATCACTCATTATTTTTATCTGTGTCCCCAAACACAGCAGACATTCCTCTGTAACACTTCAGGAATTCTATTCAAGAAAGAATATTGCAGACCTCTGTATCTTTACCTCTATTTACTTCGATAAATCCAATCCTTAAGCCTCAATTTCAGCTCTGTAGCTTCCACTGGCTGCACCCACCAGCTCACCTCTGCTACCTACTCCAAAAGATCTCAAAGACCTTTTAGGCCAACTTTTGTTTACATTTATTCTGTTATGTCAGTCCCCAACTCCTTCAGTGATGTGTCTCCAGATAAACCTTCCTGCGAAACAAGTCCAGGGAAAGAGATAGGCAAGGGTTTTGTTGTTGTTATTGTTTTATAATTTTATTTATATCCCAAGTGTTACCCACTCTTGGTCTCCCCTCCTAGAGTTCTTCAACCCATCCTCCTCCCCTTGACCTCTGAGAAGATGCTTTCCTCACTGCATCTGGGGCATCAAATTTCTACATATTTAGGTGCATCATCTCCCAATGAGGCCTGACAAGATGGTCCTCTGCTATATATGTGCCTAGGGGCCACGGATCAGTCCATGTATGCTCTTTGGTTGGTGGCTTCATCTCTGGAAGCTTATAGGGGTCTGATTAGTTGACACAGTTGGTCTTCCTATGGGGTTGCTATCACATTAAGCTTTTTCCAACCTTCCCCTAACTCTTCCATAGGGGTCCCTGAGCTCTACAGTTCAATGGTAGGCTGAAAGTATTTGTCTCGGTCTTTGTCAGCTGTTTGTTGGGCCATTCAGAGGATGGTCATGCGAAGCTCCTGTCTCTAGGCACATGATAGCATCAGTAATAGTGTCAGGCCTGAGATCCTCCCTTTAGTTTCTTCAATCTTTGCACTAACTCTTCCATGGAATCCCCAACTTCCATCTTACACTTGGATGTGGGTATGTGCATCTGTCTCAGTCTGCTACTGCTAGAGCCTTTCAAATGTACTTTAAAGTACTTTAAAAAATGATGGGAATTACATTGAATATTTAGATTGTTTTTGGTAAAATGCCCATTTTTACTATATAAATCTGAGCATAGGAGATCTTTCCATCTTCTGATATCTTCCTCAGTTTCTTCAGAGACTTGAAGTTCTTGACACATGGATCTTTTACTTGTTTGGTTAGAGTTACAACAAGGTATTTTAAATTATTCATGGGTCTTGTAAAGAGTGCTGTTTTTCTAATTTCTTTCTGAGCTAGTTTAAGGTTTGGATAAAGCAGAACTACTATTTTTGTTTGTTTGCTTGTGTTGATTTGTTTTTATTTTGTTCTGTTTCTTTGGTAATTTTATATTCATTCACTTTGAGGAAGGTGTTTATCTGCTGTAGGAGCTCTCTGGTAGAAATTTTTAGGTTGCTTATATGTACTATAATATCATCTGTGAATAGCAATATTTTGACATCTTCCTTTCCAATTTGTATTTACTTAATGTTATTTAGTTTTGTAATTGCTCTAGCAAGAAGTTCATGTACATATTCAGTATGCAAGGAGAGAGTGGAGAGATTTGTCTTATCCCAGATTTTAAGAGATTGCTTTAAGTTCTCTCCATTTTATTTGACCAAGGCTATTGGCTTGCTATACATTGATTTTATTAGGTTTACACTTGCATCTTTTATCCTTTATTTCTTCAAGTCTTTTAACATGAAGAGGTGATGAATTTTGTCAAGGCTTTTATTAATATCTAGTGAGATTATCCTGTGATTATTTTTTTTCAGTTTTTTTTATATGGTGGATTATATTGATAGATTACTTTATAGTGAACCATCCTGTGTCCCTGGGATGAAGCCTAGTTGATCATGGTAGATGACATTTTTAATGAGTTCTTAGATTCACTTTTTGAGTAATTATTGTGCATATTTACATCAATGTTCAGAAACAAAATTGTTCTAAAATTTTCTATCTTCCTTGAGTCTAACTGTGGTTTAGGTAACAAGATGAATATAGTCTCTTATAATAATTGTGGAAATTTTCCTGAAAAAAATTCTTCCCCGAAACTATCTGCCCCTGGCCTTTTTTTTTTTTTTTAACTGGAGCTGGGCAGGGGTGGTGCACACCTTTAATCCCAGCACTTGGGAGCAGAGGCAGGCAGATTTCTGAGTTCCAGACCAGCCTGGTCAACAGAGTGAGTTCCAGGGCAGCCAAGGCTATACAGAGAAACCCTGTCTTGAAAAACCAAAAAATCATCCAAAAATAGGGAGTCTTGTAAAGAATGCTTCTCTTTTCTTGGAGGTTATAGGAATATTTAAATAGTTTATTTCATCTTGATTTAATTTTGGTAAATTTGGTCAATCATTTTGTTTATATTTTCCAATTTAGTGGAGTACAGAATTTTGAAGTAAGGTCTAAAGATTCTTTTAATTTCCTCTTTGTCTGTTGTTATGCTTCCCTATTAGTTTCTGTTTTGTTAATTTGTATACTCTATCTCTGTCTCTTAGTTTGGCTAAGGGTTCTTCTATATTAGTAATTTTCTCAAGAAAACAGCTCTTGGCTTTGTAATTTCTTTGTATTGTTGTTGTTGATGATGATATTGTTTTCTTTTTTTCTAATTGGTTATTTCAGCACTGGGTATGATATTAACTCCTCTCGAGTATGTTTGTTTCTTTTTGATCTATAGCTTTTCAAGTGTGCTTTTAAATTTCTATTATGAGATTTCTCCATTTTTCTATGAGAACACTTAATGTTATGAACTTTCCCCTTTGGGCTGCTTTCATTGTGTCCCATAATGTTAGATATGCAGTGTCTTTGTTTTCACTGAATTCTAGAAATTATTTAATTATTTTCCCTTTATATCTTCCCTGACCCAGTTATCATTGAGTATTAAGTTGCTCATTTTCCGAGAGTTTGTGGGTTTCTGTTGTTTCTGTTGTTCTTGAAATCCAGCTTTATTCCATGGTCATCTGACAAAATATAAGAAGTTATGTCAATTTTCTTGTATCTGTTGAGGCTTGCTTTGTGACAGACTGTATGTTTAATGTTGGAAAGGTCCATAAGGTACTAAGTAGAAAGTATATTCTCTTATATATACTTGAAGTGTTCTGCAGATATCTGTTAGGTCCATTTGATTTATACAACTGGCAAATTTAATTATTTCTTTGTTTAGTTTTTGTCTGGATGTCCAGTCCACTGATAAGCATGTGGTGTTGAAGCCATCCAAGTGGGCCTGGTAGAAAAATGAGACTCTAATGCTTAAATATTAATCAAAGGCTTTACATATTTAGTAATGCTCAATGACAAGATGCCCATACAATCAAAAGTGTAATTCAATACCCAACCTAGGTATACCAACTACCTTTGATTGCCAGAGACACATAAACATTCGCCTCCATGTTCCCCTCTCTCTTGTCTCTCTCCCTCTCCTAGCTCCTCCTCTTTCTTCTCTTCCTCTCCTTACACCTCCTCTTTCTCTCCTTACTCATTCCACCTTAGCTGGTCCTACACCAAGGTTAGTTGATTCTTCTCCCACTGAGGCCAGAAAAGGTAGTCCTCTGCTGTATATGTGTCAGGGGCCTCTGCCTCTTGGTGACTCTGTCTTAAAGACCTCAAGAGTCTGGTTCATTTAGAATGTTAATCTTTCTATGGGGTTGCTTCCTCTTCAGCTTCTTATAGCCTTTCATTAATTCAACCACAGTGGTCAACTACTTCAGTCTACTTTCAGAGTAAAAGTATCTGCATCTGTCTCAGTCAGCTGCTTGTTAGAGGCCAGCCATTCTAGGCTTCTGTCTGTAAGCACACCATAGCATCAGTAGTAGTGTCAGGCATTGGAGGCTCCTCTTGAGACAGATATGAAGATGGGCTGGTCATTGGACCACCTTTCCCTCAGTCTTTTGTCCCTGCAGTTCTTTAAGACAGGAAAAACTCTAGGTCAGATAGCAACCCCATCTCTGTCTTCTACTGGAAGTGAACTCTACAAGTTCCCTCTCCCAACTCTTAGACATTTTATCTAAGCTCCCTCAATTTGCGTCCTGAGAGTCTCTCACCTCTCAGGTCTCTGGTACTTTCTAGAGGATCTCTCCAAAGTTGCATATTTCCATTAATTCTGTTGGCTCTCAGGGCTTCCCTCTTATCCCCTCTGTCCCCACACCTAATCATGTTACCTTTTCCCCCTCAGCACCCTTCTTCCACCTCCTCCTTCTACCTCTCCTGATTTTCTTCTCCCTCCAAAGTGGGATTGAAGCACCCTCACTTGGGACCCTCTGCTTGCTAACCTTATTCAGTTCTGTGGATTTTATCTTTGGTATTCTGCACTTTTGGCTAATATCCACTTATTAGTGAGTGCATACCATGCATATCCTTTTGGGTCTGAGTAACTCACTTAGGATAACATTTTCTCCTTCTATCCATTTGCATGCAAAACTCATGATGCCCTCATTATTAATAGCTGAATAATATTCCATTGTGTAAATAAACCACACTTTCTGTATCTATTCTTCCATAATGGGACATTTGTGTTGTTTTCATCTTCTGGCTATCACAGATAAAACAGCTCTGAAAATAGTGAAGCATGTTCCGCTGTGGTATGGTGAGGCACCTTTTGGGTATATGGCCAGGAGTGGTATAGCTAGGTCTTCAGGTAGATGTATTTTCAATTTTCTGAGGAACTTAAAGATTGATTTCCAGAGTGGTTGTATCAATTTGTAATCCAACTAGCCATGGAAGAGTGTTCCTCTTTTTCGACATCCTCAACAACATGGGCCTGAGTTTTTGATCTTAGCCATGGTGATTGGTTAAGATGGAATTTCAGGGTAGTTTTGAATTACAATTCCTTGATGACTAAGGACTTTAAAGATGTCTTTAACTGCTTTTTGGCTATTTGTGATATCTGTGTTGTTACTTCTCTGTTTAGGTCTACATCCATGCAAAACCAAGTTTTTGATTGGGTTATTTGTTTTTTTTTTTGTTTGTTTGTTTGTTTTTTTTTTTTTTTTTTTTTTTTTTTTGGAGATTAGCTTCGGAGTCCTTTATATTTTTTGAATATTACCCTCTATCTGTAGGGTTAGTGAAGATTTTTCCCATTCTGTGGGTTACCAATTTGACTTATTGACTATTTCCATTGGCTTACTGAAGCTTTTCAGTCTCATGAGGTTCCATTTATGAACCGGTTCACAACATGAATCTTGAATGGCCAAGAAGCAATTAAAGACATCTTTAAAGTTCAATCAAGAAAGTAATTCAAAACTACCCTGAAATTCCATCTTACACCAATCACCATGGCTAAGATCAAAAACTCAGGCTCATGATTCTTGATCTTAGAGCCTGAGATATTGAAGTTCTCTTTAGGAAATTCCCCTTTCCCCCATGCCAACGAGTTTGTGGCTTTTTCTCACTTTCTTTTCTATTAGATTAAGTTTATCTTGTTTTGTGTTGAGGTTCTTGATCTGCTTGAACTTGAGCTTTGTACAAGGTGACAAATATGGCTCTGTTTTCATTTTTCTACATACCAAATACAAGTTAGATCAGCACGATTTATTGAAGATGCTTTCTTTTTTTCATTGTATAATTTTCTGTCTTTATCAATGATCAAGTGTCTGTAAGTCTGTGGGCTTATTTCTGGGTCTTCAATTATATTCCATTGATCAACCTGTGTGTGCTCCTACCAATACCATGCAATTTTTATCACTACACTCTATAGTATAGGTTGAGGTCAAGGATGATGCTTTCCCCTAAACTTCTTTTATTGTTAAGAATCATTTTTGCTCGACTGGGTTTTATTTACCATATGAAACTGAGAATTGCTCTTTCCATGTATTTGAAACATTGTGTTGGAATTTTGATCAATATTATGTTGAATGTCTGGATTGCTATTGGTAGGATGGCCATTTTTACTATGTTAGTCCTACCAATCCATGAGCATGGGAGATCTCTCCATTTTCTGATGTCTTATTAGATTTCTTTCTTAAGATACTTGAAGTTCCTGTCATACAGATATTTCTTTCATTTGATTAGACGTACTCCATGATTTTATATTATTTGTGACTATTGTGAAGGGTGTTGTTTCTCTAGCTTTTTCTCAGCCTGTTTTTCATATTGTATTCCTTGATTGTTTCTTATGTAGCAAGTATTGGGGATGGGAGGTATATCTTTGGGGCTGAACAATTGAAATCTGGATGTATAAGTCTCCCAGAATCCTGAGGAAAAGGAGGTTAGTGGAGCAGAGAAAAAGGTCTAAATTTTGTTTCCAGATCAGTAGTTCCAATGAATGTGGGCTGAGAAATGTTTAGACAATTGACCTCTGATGGGACATCATGCCACTCTGGGCAGCTCGGCATGGTCAGTCTCCTATTTATTAAATTTTGCTTTTATTTTTCAGAAGCCAAATTATATTTGTAAACTATCAGTATAATTAGAAAAATTTTTGTTTTTACAGAAAAAATGTGAGCATAGAAGACAAATCTTTCTTGTTTGACTTGTTTGAAGATTAATACAGACTGTCAACTTGACATGATCTAGAGTCAGTAAAGAGAAAAGATCTGGAAATGACCTGACAGATAATCTGGATGAGTTATTTAGGATTAAAAGACCCAAACTCAAAATCATCAGAACCATTCACTGAGCTTTGGTAATATATAAAAAAGAAAGTAGAAACTGAACTGACTACCAGATTCTACCACTGTTGGGGTTTTGACTACAAATGCAATGTAGTTGACTGCTTCCTCACAATCATGCCATCATAACTTCCACATATTTAATAAATGTGTTCCAGAGCTTTGAGGCAAAACACATTCTTTCTCTCTTGTTTCTTTTAAAGGGGTTTGTCACTCCAGTAAGAGAAAAATTAAATAATAAACTATTTACACAATATTTCTTTAATATTTTATTTTAATTTAGCCTACTGTAACATTCATGTGCTCCTAATTATTCAAGTTTGTAAAGCCTAGCAGGTGAAGCACAGTACAGTTTACATTCTGTCAAAGGCATCATTCATCCGTAATGGCTTTTGCACTTCCCTTGTTTCTCACTATCATAATTATCATAAAGAAAACTATTATGTCAGTTTCTCCAAGTTATCAAAGTTTTGGGTACAGAATTGTTCCCAGTATTTTCTTTCACGTTTAGTGATCAGAACATTAGCAGCAATACCACATTTTACTCTTCTGATAGAGTTAATTTGTAGTTTTGTTGTCAGTTATTTGCTTCTGCAGCCAGGCTACAAATTTATTAATTATGCTTATATTTTCAAGGAATTCACAGCCAGTGTATTTATAAGTTCTTGCTCCACATTCAGAAGAACAAGTTCAAAGTTCAGAAACCAGCATGTATGTGAAGTCGTATGTGATTACATATGTATTGTAACCTGAGCACTGAGGAAAAAGTTCCCGGATGTGAGCATAGTTAGAAAATAATGCTGGGCGGTGGTGGCGCACGCCTTTAATCCCAGCACTTAGGAGGCAGAGGCAGGCGGATTTCTGAGTTCGAGGCCAGCCTGGTCTACAGAGTGAGTTCCAGAACAGCCAGGGCTACACAGAGTAACCCTGTCTCAAAACAAAACAAAACAAAACAAAAAACAAAAAAAAACCCAAACAAACAAAAAAGAAAATAATGTGAGCTCCTGCCTCAGAGACATTCTCTACCTCAAAGGACTCAAGTGGAGAGAAAAATAGAAAATCATGTCTGATATCCTCTGGTATCTGCCACAATGTGGGTGCAAAACATCCTCATATGCACACACATACATGCATGCATACATACATACATACATACATATACACACAGAGAGAGACACATTTCTCTTTCTGTGTCTCTGTGTCTTTGCCTCTCTATATCTTTTTGTCTCTCTGAATCTCTATTTCTCTCTCAGATACAGACACACACAGTTGCACACACACACAGAGAGAGAAACAGTTTGAATTTTATCTGTGGTTTTTCTATTGTTCAACTTAATTGATTTCTGCCTAGTCTTAAATTTCTTCTGTTTTGCAATTGATTTAGACATAAGAGATTTTAATAAATTACTACAAAGTTCCCTTGTTATTTATACAATGCTATAAATTTCCTTCTAACCACATTTGTTATTTCCCATAGTATTGATCAGTAGAACATTCACTGTCCTTTATTTAAAATGCTTTAATTCACATGAAGACATTTTTTATTCAATATTCTTTAGTATTATATCATGTGATGTTCAAGTACTTGAGGACTTTATGGTTATTTCTCTCCAGTTAAACCTCATGTGATCTCAAAACATATTTTTATGTTATTTCTTTTAAAATCATTGTCCAGGAGCAAGGGGTATGAGACAGAGCTTATAAGCATAGTGTTTACTATTCTTCAAGAAGACCAGACTTGATGTCCAGTACTCATGCCAGATTTCCCACAACCATATGGAACTCTGCCTCCAGAGTATCTGATACCCTATTCTGTTCAGTGAATCTACTGTATTTTGTGCTTATACCTCACCCTGCCAGATACATAGAAATATAGGGACATATACTTGATAGTTTTTCTATAAATCTTAAAAACTCTGAAGTTCAGGAGACCCTTCTATGTGTGTCTAACAAATATTTCAAAACATTAATTTTACTTGCCTAGCAAGAGAAACAGCCATGCTGTTGTTATTGAGTATTTATACTGAGAGCATTAGATACTTTTTGTTTTGTACTTTGCCCCAGGACATGCCTAATTTACAAAGAATAGAGAGTTTCTGCTTTCATGATCAATAAAGAATTTTCATATCACCTGCTGGCTCTTTGAAACTGTGTTCCAGAAACAGATCTTCTGGGCTCACCTGTTTGTTCAGAGGGTGGTAAGTGCCCTACAACTTAATGACAAGGGATGAAAATTTGGTTCAGATTTTGTTACTATTTGGTTGTAAGTAGTTAGGTGAGTTTCCAAGGAAATATCTAGAACTTCATGTTCATAGAATAAATGATATACTACTTCTGTTGGTGTTTGTTTAATGTTTTTTATCTTTCAAAATTTTAGTTTTAATTTCAATCTTTTGGATACAATACAGTTTCAGGTATAAATTCTCCAAGATTATGGCTATAATTGTTCATTTCTAAAAGACTGTGTTCTACTGTCACACATTTTAATTGTATTTACTTGTTTTTATTATATATTTCTTTTATGATTATTTCTTTTTCTGCATTATTTTTCTTCTACAAAGTTGCTACATTTTCTAACATATTTTATTCCAGAGTGATAATATTCTCAGACTTCCAACACAGTTTAAACAATTCTAAAGTAAATGTGCTAGTGCCTCTTTCAAACATGCAAATCAGCTTTATATGACTAATAACAATTATTTTTATGACTAGTGAGAAAAAAAGATTGATATTACTAGTTATATTTGTTTTACCCAAGATTTCTGGGCTATCTAGTCTCTGGGTCTTAGTCACTCAAGCACTGTCAAGTATGGCTTCTATGTCAGAAGTGAGCCTTAGGTCAAATAAGATATTGGTTAATTCTACAGGTTTTGTGCCATCATTGCTTTAGCGTATCTTGCAGACAGGACACCATTCTAGATAAAAAGTTTTGTTAGTAGCTTGACATTATGATGTGTCTTTTGGTAACATTCAGAATAACATTCTATCCAAAGATAGTAGAACTTAGGGGAGAAGGCTCTATTTAGGTATCTGGTTAGATTCTACATGTTCAGTGTGCTGTATAGGTGTTATCTTCAGCAATGAGGTATTGCTGTCAGTTTGTGGAGAGCAAGCTATATTTTTGGCAACAGTCTGAGTTATTTGAGGATTTCCAAAGAAACCCATTGGATAACATTCATATAAATGTAACCCATTCCCAGTACTTGAAGCCTTGTTTAGTAAAAAGAGGTGGCTACTTGGCATACTTTTCCTCTATTACTTAGTGATTTCATTTAGAATGCTTTCATATGAGAATATATTTTAGGAAATTTCTAATATATTAAATTTCCATACTACTCCATCATTTCTGGAATGGAGCCTATTAATCATTATGGACTCTCTTTTTGGTATGTATTTTAATTTGGGTCTAATCATTTTATTAAGTATTTTTCATATATAATCATTAGGGGAATTTATCTGTAATTCTTCTGTTGTTGAATCTTCATATGGTTTTGGTATCAGTATTACTGTGACCTTATAAAATTAAATGGGCAATGTTTTTTTCTGTTTCTTGTTTGTAGACTAATTTGATGAGTACTGACATTAAATCTTTTGAAAGTCTGGTAGATTTTTGTGCTATACATTATGGCCTTTGGCTGTTTTTGATTGGGAGACTTAAATGACTGCTTCTGTTTCATTCAGTGTTATAAGTCTGCTTAAATTGTTTATCTGATTTTGATTTAATTTTGTGAGTGCTTTCTATCAAAAGAAATATCACTTTCCTTTAGATTGTCAAATTATTGGACTATAGGTTTGTAAAGTATGTCCTTATGATTCATTGTATTTCCTCATTGTTTCATGTCTTCAGTCTAATTCTTAAGTTTGTTAATTTTAATATCCTCTTTCTTTCCTTTAGTCAATTTAGATAAGGACTTGCTGATTTCAATTTTGATTTTGTCAAAAAAAACTAACTTATCATTACATTGATTTCTCATGTTTTCTGAAGTTTCTGTTTTATTGATTTCAACACCGAGTCTCATTATTTATTGTCATTTATTGATTTTGATTGCTCACTCTTTTTTATTCTAGAACTTTCAGATGCATGTTAAGTTGCTTTCATAAGCTCTTTTCAATTTTTATGTAGTCACTTAATTCTATGAACTTGACTCTTAGAATGGTCTTCATTTGTATCCAGTAAATTTTGGATATGCTATGTATTCATTATCATCTCATTCTAGAAAAATCTTCCATTTAATTGTTAGTTTTGTGTTGATTGATTTTATAAGTGTTAATTTATTAATTATGCAGTTTCCATGAGTTTGTAAACTTTCTGATGATTCTGTTGCTCTTAGCATCAAGAGTGTTCATATAGAATGCAGAGTGTTATTTCAATATTCTTGTAACTATTGAAACTTCCTTTCTATTTCAATATATGGTCAGTTTTGGAAAAAGTTCCATTAAGTATAGAGAAGAAAGTACATTCTTTTCTGTTTGGGTAACATGCTCTGTAAATGTCTGTTGGTTCTATTTGGTTTATAATGTTAGTCACTGCAAACATTTCTTTGTTTACTTTTTTATCTGCATGCTCTGTTTACTTGCAAAGTGGTGTGTTGGATTTTCCAACTATCAGTATGTTAGGATCAATATTTGATGTAATCTTTAGTACTGTTTCTTTTAAAAACTTGCATGTCCTTTAGTTTGTTGCATAGATATTAATAATTACAGTGTCTTCTTGATTTACTTTTCTTCCTTCGTTGAGTATATAGTGGGTTTTCTTGTCTTTTTTGTTTGTTTTGTTTTTCTTTTGATTTGAAGAATGGCTACATTTGCTTGTTTTCTAGGTCCATTTACTTGGTATAACTTTTCTAGCCATTTTTGCTGAGTTGATGTCTATTTGTGTTTTTGAGGTGTATTCTTTAGGTACAGTAGATAGATGGATCTTGTTTTTACATACAAACTATTAGTCTTTGTCTCTTTATTTGGAAAGTGAGTGTATTGATGCAGAGAGTTATCAAGAACCAATTATTCTTGATTCTTGTTACTCTTTTGTTGTTATTTTTATTATTGTTTTGTATGGTGTGGAGTGGAGTGTTTATAAGTGTGTGAGTGTGTGTGAGCATGTATGTGTAAGATTTCATTCTTTAAATTTTGCTGGTCTGAGAGTATTTATTCCCTAGATTTTCTTGGTTGTAGTTAACTTATTTACAGATTCATAGATAGATAGATAGATAGATAGATGATAGATAGATAGATAGATAGATAGAGATTAATTTTATTTTTTTATTCTACACCAAAACCTTTTAGAGTTCCATGACTTTTAAACTAGCTATCTTACTGGATATGCAACACTATGAGGTATGTCTGTGCTACCACATAACTAATAGATTTTATCACTCTTCCTAGAAATATTGGCTGTTAGGATTATTTCTCTTAAAAAAACATGTTCTTTTAATCATTAATCATTTCAATTGGTTAGAATATATTTCTTAAATATCAAATTGTAGAAAATAGAACAAGGAGCTAAAACCATCCAGTGGAAAAGAGAAAGCATTTTCGACAAATGATGCTGGTTCAACTAGAGGTCAGCATGTAGAAGAATGCAAATCTATCTTTTCTTATCTCCTTGTATTAACATCAAGTACAAGTAGATAAAGGACTTCCACATAAAATCAGATACACTTAAAGTAATAGAAGAGAAAGTGGGGAACAACTTCAAACACATGGACACATTAGAAAATTTGGCTTGTGCTTTAAAATCAACAATCAACAAATGGAGCCTCATAAAATTGCAAAGCTTCAGTATTTCTATTTTAGTCAAGCTTCAAAAATGGCATATATAGCTTGACCATGCTATCCTTTTTTTGTCCTGGGAATACTTTTATTTCCTCTCATCTTGTTAAGGCTTGTCTTTAACAACATCAACATCTTGGTAGACAAAGTACATTGCTTGAAACTGGAAATGGACACCCAGACAGAGTTATAAAATTAGTGGGCTGGCAAGCCAAGGATGGATAAGATTCTGCACAGAGCCTTACCAACCTAAAACAGAAGTGGATTGCTTTTGATAATGCATACATATTCCATGACAGGTAAGGAAGACATTCTTGTCAGAATGACCTAAGACAGGCTCAGTCTTGTTTATGAAATAAAATGTGGGAGAGGCAGAGAACTTTTGGGGCTGCTTGACAAGAATCTGACATGGGCCAAGAACAAGGAAATGGGCTACGTGGTGGGAATATGACATTGGCCAAGGACAAGAAAGTAGGGTTCAGGCAGAAATTTGACATTAGGCTAGAACAAACAAGTAATTTCAAGCAAGAATCTAAATCTTAGCCTAGAACAAAAAAATAATTTCAGACAGAAATCTAAATTTTAGGCTAGAACAAAGTAGTAGGCTTCAAACATGAAAATGACTTTGGGCTAAAAAAGGGAAGTAAGCTCTGATATTTTGGTCATCCTGATAAGTCCCTAGAAACAGTGATCATATGAGTGTTCATGGAAGCTTGTTTATAATCTTGCTTGTTCCTTATTATTTGCATCACAATTGTTAGTTCCTCAATCTAGCACTGACCTTAATACTTGAATGTAATTAAAATGGCATAAAAGCAAAAAGAAGGAAGGGAATGGGACAAGGGTTTTTGGGAGAGGAGAAATGGAGATAAGTGATGGTATCTAAAATGTAAATAAATAAAATATCCAATAAAAAATAAAATAAAGATCCCAGTGACTGGAGCAGACACCCAGCTGATCTGCTCCCCTGTGGAAACTGCATCCTCTGGCATCCTAGATAGGCCATGGCCCACAGAGCTGCAGGTAGGAGAACCTGCCCACCACCCTATGCCCCAGAGGCACAATTGGCAGTAGGGAGCCCCCAGAGCACACCTGGCACTCAGACCCAGACCCTGAGGAATACTACTTCCCTTCCACCCCTCGCCTGGATCCCAGTGACTGGAGCAGACACCCAGGTGATCTGCTCCCCTGTGAAAACCATGTCCAGAGGCATTCTAGAGAGGCCACTTCCCTCAAAGCTGCAGACATCCTAGAGAGGCCACTGACCTCAGAGCAGGGGATACCATATCCTGAGGCATCCTAGAGGAACCACTGAACTCAGAGCAGCAGACACCAAATCCTGAGACATCCTAGAGGAGCGACTACACTCAGAGCAGCAAACACCTAGCTGGTCTACTACCATGGAGACACCATATCCTAAGATATCCTAGAGGAGCCACTGTACCCAGAACAGCTGGAGCTCAGGATCACAGAGACATCTGGACACTGAGGAGTTCTGACACAACCAAGATAACTGGAAAGGCAGGCTCCAGTCAGAACCAGTGAGTGCAAGTAGCACTAGAGCTAACCAAATGGTGAACGGCAAGCCTAAGAATGTAAAAAACAGAAACAAAAGTTACTTGGCATCACCTGAACCCAGTTCTCCCACCATAGCAAGTCCTGAACACCACATCACACAGAAAAAGCAGGATTCAGAATTAAAATCACTTCTCATGATGAAGATAGAGGACTTTAAAAAGGACATAAACAATACTCTCAAAGAATTTGAGGAGAACACAGGTAAACAGGTGGAAGCCCTTAAAGAAATGAAAGAAAACACACCAAACAGGTGAAGGAATTACACAAAACTGTCCAGGATCTAAAAATGGAAGTAGAAACAATAAAGAAATCTCAAAGGGAGACTACCCTGGAGATAGAAAACCTAGGACAAAGATCAGGAGTCATAGACGCAAGCATCACCAACAGAATATAAGAAATAGAAGAGAGAATCTCATGCGCAGAAGATACCAGGGAAAACATTGACACAACGCTCAAAGAAATGGAAAAATGCAAAAAGGTCCTAACACAAAACATCCAGGAAATTCAGGATACAATGAGAAGACCAAACCTAAGGATAGTAGGTATAGATGAGGGTGAAGACTCCCAAATTAAAGAGCCAGTAAATATCTTCAACAAAATTATAGAGAAAAACATTCCTAACCTAAGAAAGAGATGTCCTTAAGAAGCCTATAGAACCCCAAATAGATTGGCCAAAAAAGAAAAAACCCCGTCACATAATAATCAAAACATCAAATATACTAAAAGCAGTAAGGGAAAAAGGCAAAGTAACATATAAAGGCAGACCTATAAGAATTACACCAGACTTCTCACCAGAGACTATAAAAGCCAGAAGATCCTGGACTGATATCATATAGACCCTAAGAGATCACAAATGTCAGCCCAGACTACTATACCCAGCAAAACTTTCAATCACTATTGATGGAGAAACAAAAATATTCCATGACAAAACCAAATTTACATAATAACTTCCCACAAATCCAGCCCTTCAAAGGAAAATGGATGAAAAACTACAATACAAGGAGGAAACTACAACCAAGAAAAAGCAAGAAAGTAGTCTTCCAACAACCCCAACAGAAGATAGTTACACAAGCATAATTCCACCTCTAATAACAAAAATAACAGGAAGCAACAATCATTTTTCCTTAATATCTCTTAATATCAATGA
Source organism: Arvicanthis niloticus (assembly GCF_011762505.2). NCBI lineage: Eukaryota > Metazoa > Chordata > Mammalia > Rodentia > Muridae > Arvicanthis > Arvicanthis niloticus. Next base: position 41,938,410 of record NC_047672.1, on the reverse strand, counting down.
ACTCAATTCTCCAATAAAAAGACGTAGACTATCAAACTGGATACATAAACAGGACCCAGAATTTTTCTGCGTACAGGAAACACACCTCTGTGACAAAGACAGACACTACCTCAGTGTAAAAGGATGGAAAACAATATTCCAAGCAAATCGTTCCAAAAACAAGCTGGAGTAGCAATTCTAATATCTAACAAAATTGATTTTCAACCAAAAGTAATCAAAAAAGATAAAGAAGGACACTACATACTCATCAAAGGAAAAATGTACCAAGAAGAACTCTCAAGTCTGAACATCTATGCCCCAAATGCAAGGGCACCCACATACATAAAAGAAACTTTACTAAAGCTCAAAGCATACATTGTACCTCACACAATAAGATTCGGGGCCTTCTACACCCCACTCTCAGCAATGGTCAGATCATGGACACAAAAACTAAACTGAGACACAATGAAACTAAAAGAAGTTATTAACCAAATGGATTTAACTGATATCTATTGGACAATTCATCCTAAAACAAAAGAATATACCTTTTTCTCAGCACCTCATGGTACCTTCTCCAAAACAGACCATATAATTGGTCACAAAACAGGCCTCAACAGATACAAAAAGATTGAAATAATTCCTGTACCCTATCAGACCACCATGGACTAAAGCTGGTCTTTGATAATGACAAAAACAAAGGAAATCCACATACAAGTGGAAACTGAACAATGCTCTACTCAAAGATGACTTGGTCAAGGAAGAAGTAAAGAAAGAAATTAAAGACTTTTTGGAATTTAATAAAAAGGAGGACACATCATACCAAAACTTGTGGGACTCCATGAAAGCAGTACTAAGAGAAAAACTCATAACTCTAATTGCTTACCAAAAAAAGAGAGAGAGAGAGAAAGAGAGAGCATACACTAACATCTTGACAGCACACCTGAAAGCATTAGAACAAAATGAAGCAAATATACCCAAGAGGAGTAAACTGCAGGAAATAATCAAAATCAGAGCTGAAATCAACCAAGTAGAAACAGAAAGAACTATACAAAATATCAACAAAACCAGGAGCTGGTTCTTTGAGAAAATCAACAAGATAGAAAAATACTTAGCCAGACTAATCAAAGGGCACAGAGACAATATCCAAATTAATAAAATGAGAACTGAAAAGGGAGACACAGCAACAGAAACTGAGGAAAATAAAAAAATCATCAGATCCTACTACAAAGACCTATACTCAACAAAATTGGAAAACCTGGATGAAATGGACAATTTTCTAGACAGATACCAGGTACAAAAGTTAAACGAGGAGCAGGTAAACCATCTAAACAGTCCCTTAACCCCTGAAGACATAGAAGCATTCATTAAAAGTCTTCCCACCAAAAAAGTCCAGGACAAGATGATTTTATTGCAGAATTCTATCAGACCTTCAAGGAAAACCAAATACCTATTCTCTTCAAAATATTCCACAGAATAGAAACAGAAAGGAACTCTCCTGAATTCTTTCTATGAAGCTACAATTACGCTCATACCTAAACCTCAAAAAGACCCAACAAAGAAAAAGAACTACAGACCAATCCCTCTTATGAATATTGATGCCAAAATACTCAGTAAAATTCTTGCAAATCGAATCCAAGAATACATCAAAACAATCATCCATCATGATCAAGTAGGCTTTATCCCAGGAATGCAGGGATGGTTCAATATTTGGAAATCCATCAATGTAATCCACTACATAAATAAACTCAAAGAAAAAACCACATAATCATCTCACTAGATGCCAAGAAAGCATTTGACAAAATTCAACATCTCTTCATGTTAAAAGTCTTGGAAAGATTAGGAATTCAAGGCACATACCTAAACATAGTAAAAGCAATATACAGCAAGCCAGTAGCCAACATCAAACTAAATGAAGAGAAACTTGAAGTAATCCTACTAAGATCAGGGACTAGACAAGGCTGCCCACTCTCACACTACCTATTCAATATAGTACTGGAAGTCCTAGCCAGAGCAATTAAACAACAAAAGGATGTCAAAGGGATACAAATAGGAAAAGAAGAATTCAAAATTTCACTATTTGCAGATGATATGATAGTATACTTAAGTGACCCTAAAACTTCCACCAGAGAACTCCTAAACCTCATAAACAACTTCAGTAAAGTGGCTGGATATAAAATCAACTCAAACAAATCAGTAGCCTTCCTCTACTCAAAAGATAAACAGGCTAAAAAAATTAGGGAAATGACACCCTTTACAATAGTCACAAATAATATAAAATATCTTGGAGTGAATCTAACCAAGCAAGTGAAAGATCTGTATGACAAGAACTTCAAGTCTCTGAAGAAAGAAATCGAAGAAGATCTCAGAAGATGGAAAGATCTCCCATGCTCCTGGATTGGCAGGATTACCTTAGTAAAAATGGCCATCTTGCTAAAAGCAATCTACAGGTTCAATGCAATCCCCATCAAAATTCCAAATCAATTCTTCATAGAGATAGAAAGAGCAATTTGCAAATTCATTTGGAACAACAAAAAACCCAGGATAGTGAGAACAATTCTCAACAATAAAAGAACTTCTGGGGGAATCACCATCCCTGACCTCAAACAGGACTATAGTGTAGTAGTGATAAAAACTGCATGGCATTGGCTCAGAGACAGGCAGGAATATCAGTGGAATATAATTGAAGATCCAGAAATGAACCAACACACCTATGGTCACTTAATCTTTGACAAAGGAGCTAAACTATCCAGTGGAAAAAGAACAGCATTTTCAACAAATGGTGCTGGATCAACTGGAGGTCAGCATGTAGAAGAATGCAAATCAATTCATTCTTATCCCCTTGTACAAAGCTCAAGTCCAAGTGGATAAAGGACCTTCACATAAAACTAGATACACTGAAACTAATAGAAGAGAAGGTGGGGAAGACGCTTGAATACTTAGGCACAGGGGAAAAGTTCCTGAACAGAACACCAATGGCTTATGCTCTAAGATCAAGAATTGACAAATGGGACCTCATAAAATTGCAAAGCTTCTGTAAGGCAAAAGATGCTGTCAATAAGACAAAACAGCCACCAAGAGCCGGGGAAAAGATCATTACCATTCCTAGATCCGATAGAGGGCTAATATCCAATATATACAAAGAACTTAAGAAATTAGACTCCAGACAACCAAATAACCCTATCAAACAATGGGGTACAGAGCTAAACAAAGAATTCTCAACTGAGGAATGGCAGAGAAGCATCTTAAGAAATGTTCAACATCCTTAGTCATCAGGGAAATGCAAATCAAAACAACCCTGAGATACCACCTCACATCAGTCAGAATGGCTAAGATAAAAATTTCAAGTGATGGTAGATGCTGGCGAGGATGTAGAGAAAGAGGAACACTCCTCCATTGTTGGTGGGAATGCAAGCTGGTACAACCACTCTGGAAATCAGTCTGGTGGTTCCTCAGAAAATTGGACATAGCACTACCTGAGGACCCGGTTATACTACTCCTGGGCATATACCCAGAAGATGCTCCAACATATAACAAGGACATATGCTCCACTATGTTCGTTGCAGCCTTATTTATAATAACCAGAAGCTTTAAAGAACCCAGATGTCCTTCAACAAAGGAATGGATACAAAAAATGTGGTACATTTACACAATGGAGTACTACTCAGCTATTAAAAATAATGAATTTGAGAAATTCTTGGGTAAATGGATGGAACTAGAAAATATCATCCTGAGTGAGGTAACCCAATCATAAAAGAACACACGTGGTATTTACTCACTGATATGCAGATATTAGCACAAAAGCTTAAAATAACCAAGATTCAACTAACTGACCTCATGAAGCTCATGAAGAAGGAAGAACAAGTGTGGATGCCTCGGTCCTTCTTGGAAGGAGTGATAGAATGCTCAAGGGAGCAAAAGAGGTGACAAAGTGTGGGACAGAAAGTCAAGGAGGGGCCATTGGGAGACCACTCTACCTTGTTATCTGTCCCATGTGCAGTCACCCAAGATAGAAGCTGATATGGATGTCAGGAAGTGCATGCTGACAGAAGCCTGATGTAGCTGTCTCCTCAGAAGTCTGCCAGAGTCTGACATATTCAGAGGTGGATGTTCGCAGCTACCCATTGATCTGAACAAGAGTTCCCTTGGAGAAGTTAGAGGACTGAAGAAGCTGAAAGGGTTGGTGGACCCAAGAGGAGAGCAACAATGCCAGCCAACCAGAGCTCCCCAGGGTCTAAACCACCAGCCTGGGAGCACAAAGGGCGGCACCCATGACTTCAGCTGTATACTTAGGGGAGGATGACCTTGTCGGGCATGTGTTGGAGAAGAGATTCCTGGTCCCATGAAGGCTGAACAACAAGTGGGGAGGAATTCGAGGGTGGGGAGGGGGGAGTAGGGTAAGTGGGGTATACCCTTGTGGAGACAGGAGGGGGGACGGGATAGGGGGTTTCTGGGTGGTGGTGGGAATGGGGTGAGGGGATAAAATCTGAAAAGTATTTAAAAAAATAAGAAAATAAGAAAATAAAAAAATAAAATAAAATAAAAAATTGCAAAGGAGACTGTTGATAGGACAAAATGGCAACCAACAGATTAGGAAAAGATCTTTACCAATCCTACATCTAATAGAGGGCTAATATCCAATACAGACACACACACACACACACACACACACACACACACAAGCTAGACTCCAGGGAACCAAATAACCCTATTAAGAATGAGGTACAGAGCTAATAAATAATTCTCAACTAATGAATATCAAATGGCCAAGAAACACCTAAAGAAATGTTCAACATTCTTATTCATCAAGAAAATGCAAATCAAAATAAGCCTGAGATTCTACCTCAAACCAGTCTGATTGGCTAAGATAAAAAAACTTAGGAGTCAACAGATGTTGTTGAGGACGTAGAGAAAGAGGAACACTCCTCCATTGATGGTGGAACTGTAGGCAGGTATAGCCACTCTGAAAATTAGTCTGGCAGCTCCTCAAAAAATTGGACATAGTACTACCTAAGGACCCTGTTATATACTGTTCTTGGGCATATAGCCTAAAGATCCTTCAATATATGACAAAGACACACCCTCTACTATGTTCATACTAGCCTTATTATATTAGCCAGCAGCTGGAAAGAGACCCGATGTCTTTCAACACAGAAATGGATACAAAAAAATGTGGTACACTTACACAATGAAGTACTAAATCATGACTAAACAGCAATAACTTCATGGAACTCACAGGCAAATAGATGGAACTAGCAAATATCACCTTGATTGATGTAACCCAGTCACAAAAGAACACATATGGTGTACACACATAAGTGGATATTCTTCTAATAACTCAGAATACCCAAGATGCTATTAATACACTACATGAAGCTCGAGAAGAAGAAAGACCAAAGTATGGATGCTTCAGTCAATTTTAAAAGGAGGAACAGAACACTCATTGGAGGAAATATTGAGAAAAGTGTGGAGCAGATCCTGAAGAAAAGGCCATACAGAGACTTCCCCACCTGGGGACTCACCCCATAAACTGTCACCAAACCCAGACACTATTGTGGATCTCAAGAAGTACTTGCTGTCAGGATCATGACATAGCTGTCTCCTGAGAGGCTCTGCCAGAGCTTTAAAAGTACACAGGTGGATGCTTGCAGTCAATCACGGGACTGAGTACAGGTCCCCAATGGAGTAGATAGAAAAAGGACTGAAGGAGCTGAAGGGGTTTGCAACCCCATAGGAAGAACAACAATATCAACCAACCAGACTGCCCAGAGCTCCCAGGGACTAAACCACCAACCAAAGAATACACATGGGGGGACCCACACCTCCACCTGCATGTGTAACAGAGGATGACCTTGTTGAGTATCAAAGGGAGGAGAGGCCCTTGGTCCTGAGAAGAATCGATTCCCCAGTAGGGAAATTCCTGAGCAGGGAGGCAGGAGTGGTTAGGTGTGTGTGGGATCACCCTCTTAGAAGCAGGTTTAGGGAGGATGGGATAAGGGTTTTCTGGAGGAGAAACAGGAAGAGGGGATAACATTCAAAATATAAATAATAAGATGTCCAGTAAAAAAGAAAAAAGAGCTCAAATTCTAACTTTAACTTTCTATCCTTAAAAGTTTCAAATCTCAAATATTCGTTATATATTTTTCTTATTTCAACATTATTAACATAATATTACTTCATATTTGTATAATTTTTAAAAATATCCCTCTTTATTACTTGGTTTATATGTCATCCTAAAGGTAAAATATTATATTATTGACAGCTCTGGATTAATTCAATGCTGCTCTTTATTTCTTACCATCTCAATTGCTAATGGTTAGAAGGACCAATAACTTCAGTTTCTTCAAATTTATCTAGATATTCATAACAATAAAACAAGAATTATTTCTTTCTCAATGTCTTCAGTTTTGATTTTGAAGGCTTTCCTTTCAATCTCACCAGTTGATGTTGCTTTGGAAATAGAGTCAATGGAATCTATTTCACAGGAGTTGTCTACCCAATACTTTCATTTCCAAAGCATCTATACCTGAGCTCTTTTGAGCAAGATCATGGTTTTGTTGTATACTAACATCTTCCTTCTTAAATGATTTTTACTGACATACTTGATTTTAAGATATTCATCAAGATAAAATCATGTGTGTAGTTAACCCTCGTCAGTTTCCTTCCGATTAAGAAGGATCATATCTTGTTTAGGCAGTGTATAGAAACTTTAATCTAGCAACATGGTTGCTCTGACAAGGGATCATATCTGAAGACCTTCTAGTCTGTGTAATATGTCTGGAATAACGCACATTTAATTCCTATGGCCGAAATATAGACAGTCCCTTAATACACAATGTTAATGCCAAACAAGGAAGGTAAAAAGTAAGTTTGCAGAAGGATCAAGTCATGCTTGAAAATTACATCTAATTGAGGTGCAAAGTCATGAATCAGAGAATGAATTCTCAGTTATAGGATAAGCCCAACTTTTACAAGATCAGCACAGGAAAAGAGATGCTGCTGATGGCAGTACAGAGAAAAGGCATGTTGTTGAATCAGTTCAGTGAATGTCAGTTCAGTCAATCAGTGCAGGAATCAATGCAGTTGAGTTGAGTTTATTTCTATTCAGTTTTTGCACTAGAGGCCATTGATGTCAGAGGCTAGGGAGGAGCTAAAAGATTAGAACAAATTGCCAAAGTTAGTTTCAGTCTAAACAGAGCAATTCATTGAGAAGTTAGATTGAATCAGTTAGCTTAGAGATTAGTTTGGCCAGAATAGCTGAGTTGAACCAGCCAGCCAGAGTTCCAAAGGGACTAAAAAGAAAAAATGTGACTTTATTCAACAGTTAGACACTGAGATTAAAATTATATCTGGCAAATAAAATTTACATTTACAAGGCAGTTATATTGTTGAAGTTTCATGTGTTCAGTTTCCTTGTTATTTATAGGAGACTGTGACTGAAGAAGACTTTTGAGAGGTTGGAAGGAGTGCTGGGATGAGAGGAGTTGATGGTCTAATGTTTAAATTTAAATAAATTAATTAATTAATTTGCTTATTTACATTACACACACTGCCTCCCTTCTGCTACACCCTCACAGAGTTGATGCCCTATTTCTTCTCCTTTTCCTTTGAGAGTGTATCCCTCCAATTTTCCTTTACCCTGATGTATCAAGCATCTGTAGAGTTAGGCACATTCTCTCCCATTGTGTCCAGAAAAGGCAGCCCTGTTGGGGAATGGATTCCATAGTCAGGCAACAGCTTTAGGAACTGCCCCAACTCCAGTTGCTGGGTTACCTACATGAACACTGAACTATAAGTCTGCTATATATGCGCCTGGGGCCTTGGTCCAGCCAGTGTATGCTGTTTGGCTGGTGGCTTCGTCTCTGAGAACTCCAAAGTATCCAGCTTAGTTGACACTGCTGGTCTTTCTGTGAAGAAATTCTTATCCTTTTTTAAGTGTCTTCAATCCTTCCTCCAACCCATCAAGGTAGCTGAGTGGCTAAGGGAAAGTCTTGCTAATATTTAAATATAAAAACACAATTAGCTGGGCAATGGTGGTGCATACCTTTAATCCCAGCACTTGGGAGGCAGAGGCAGGCAGATTTCTGAGTCTGAGGCCAGCCTAGTCTACAGAGTGAGTTCCAGGACAGCTAGGACTACACAGAGAAACCTTGTCTTGAGAAACAAACAAAAAATTAAAATTCAAAAATGAGCTTATCATACCATATTTTTGCCATATTGTAGATAAAAACTCCATCATCATGTGATTTTCTATGACAGTACCCAGTCACATACACTTTACATTTTATTGAGTGTTATGTAATGGAACACTCTTTATCCAAGTAATTTTAACCTCAAGGTATTTTGCTCATGCAAACAAACAAACAAGCAAAAAATCTCTGAATTGTTTCCATCCTACCTCTGTTTCCAGATGGTTCTGATGGTTCAATTAGTCTCAATCATCTGGGTCATTGCTAATGTTTTCATTGACTGTAGTAATACCTTCCTCTTCATTGCCTTCTGCCATAGTCCCTATATAACACCTAATCAGCCTTTTCTTCTTCCACTTACATTTTCACTCTTCTTACATCTTGGTACCCTGTTTAGCAGAGCAAAATCTTAAGCATACTTATAAAAAATGAATGAATCCTACCTATATGTCTAATGTAACTGTATGTCTTATAATTAAGTACAAATCATGAATATATTATGATTTGGACTTAGCCCGTATTCCACATTTTTTATAAAATCCATTTAATAAGTTATTGATTGAGTTACTATGGTGTATACTCATAAATAAATTTAAAATTATTCTAAAATGTTTGAAGCTTTAGTTCTAAATTTGACTTTATGTTTGTATGCCTTTCATCTTGATTTTAATATAGAATTTTACATTGGTTTTTACCTATTTTAAAGTTAAATCATACTTATGTTTTTCTATTGCTCAATTAGTCACAGAACTAACTTTGTAGTAGTAGTACATAATTAATCATAACATTTTTAATTATCAGTGACAAATTGATGATCATTAAATATATGATCTGATTTATGAATCAACTATCATCTATTATTAAAGATAATATGAAAATGTAGTTCAGAACCTTCAGATTCTACTTCTTTTATATTGACTACTTAAATTTTCAATCTAAGAAAGTTTCTATTACTTTTTAAAATGACACTTTATTACGGTTTTAAAGTCTTTTCATGAGAGGCTGAATAACAAACATACCTGACAGTATTGGGTATAACAGTATGTCATAAATGGGATTCAATGTATTTTTAATTGCAAATCTCATAACAGCACTGAGTTACATTGAAATGATAGCTTCTCAAAAGTAATAATGTGTATCATATGGTTTATATAAGTAGGTATACATATGTGCATGTGAATGAGCAAGTGGTTATATAACCATTTATATGGTTATAAACATCATAAATAAACAAGAACAAAATACAAAAAAGTTCGTTAAATATTTTAGTCTCTATCCTTGCTGTGAACTCTTAATTTAAATTCATTTTGTAATCTATTTAGAGAGTATAAAGTGTTTATATTTCTATAAAAGCTTTAAGAATCTTTTTAAAAATTTTTATAGATGTATTTATTATATGTGTATGAACATTTTACTTGCATGTATGTATTTGCAACTTATGTGTGCCTAGTGTATGCATAGGTCACAAGACAGTATCAGATACCCTGAAAGTGGAGTTAAATTGATGAGGCAGTATATGGGGCTGGAAACCAAACTCAAATCTTCTGCAAGAATAGCAGGTACTCTTAACTACTTAATCATCTCTCAGACTCCAAGGGTGCTTTGTTGCTGTTCTTGTTTCCTTATTTACAAATACTGTATTGTGAAATAGAAATACTTTAAAAGAATAGGTATTTTTCTCTTTATTTTTTCTTTTTTATTGGATATTATATTTACATTTCAGATTTTATCCCCTTGCCTCATTCCCCCCAACACCCAGGAACCCCTTATCCCATCCCCCCTTCTCCTGCTTCTATGAGGGTGTGCACCCACCTACCCCTCACTCCTACCTCCCCACCCTCAAATTCCCCCCCACTCAGTCTTCAGCCTTCATGTGATGAAAGATCTCATCTCCCACCTATGGCCAACAAGGACATCCTCCCCTGCATATACAGCTGGAGGCATGGGTCCCTCCCTATGTGCTCCCAGGCTGGTGGTTCCTGCCTGGGGAGCTCTGGTTGTTTGGTATTGTTGCTCTCCTCATGGGGCCACCAACCCTTTCAGCTCCTTCAGTCTTCTCTCTAATTTCTCCATTGGGAACCCTTGATCAGATCAATGGTTAGCTGTGAGCATCTGCCTCTGGGTATGTCAGATTCTGGCAGACCTCTAAGAAGACACCTATATCAGGCTCCTGTCAGCATGCACTTCCTGACATCCATATAAGTGTCTATTTTTGGTGACTGCACATGGAATGAATACACAGGTAGAGTGGTCTCCAGGTGGCCCATCCTTCAGTTTCTGTCCTACACTTTGTCTTCATATTTGCTCCCTTGGGTATTTTGTTACTCCTTCTAAGTAGGGCCTAGGCATCCACACTTGTTCTTTCTTCTTCATGAGCTTCACGTGGTCTGTGAGTTGAATGTTGGCTATTTCAAGCTTTGGGGTTAATATCCTCTTATCCGTGAGTAAATACCATGTGTGTTCTTTTGTGATTGGGTTACCTCAATCAGGATAATATTTTATGGGCTAGAGATATGTCTCAGCCGTTAAAGGCTAGGCTCACAACCAAAAATATAAGAATAGGTATTTCTTAAGTAAATTATAATAATGAAAATGCTTAAAGGAAGAAGATAATTTTTAAAATGGCTTATATTGTCCATGTAAACTTTGAAAGATGGTGCAGATGTTCCAAATAATTTTCTATCAAGGAAAGAATAATTTACATGTATAATTTTCTCAATTTTTAAGGATGAAAATTAGTAATATGAAAAGGTATATGAGTTCCCTGTCACAACTAAGAGCAGTCTTGGCTGGTTACCAGGAAAAAAATCACAGTTTGAAAACCGCAGGAAAATTAATTTCACAAAAAACCACTAAGTTGAGAATAAGGACCTGAGATCTTGATGAGTATGTCTGCTTGTTGGACACCTGTAGACATCTGAGAATGTGTAAAGAGAGTATAATGGCATGCAGTTGGTCTTTCTACTGTGATGTCTGTACACAGACATGGATGAGAGAGATCATTTTCCAAAATAAAAATACAAAATATAAAGAAATAAATGTTAGACAGGAAGGAAGGAAGGAAGGAAGGAAGGAAATAAGGAAGGGGAAGAGGGAAGTAGAGAGGGTAGGAGACAGAGAGAGGGGTAGCCTAAAATGGAAGTAAAAAAATTACATAGACAATGTCATATCAGATATAAAGAACAGTAATTATATTAACCCACAACACTCTTAGAATCCTACTCTCAGTAACTCTTCTTCTTACTAACCAGCACTCACCCTATGGTCATGACCTGTTTCTCTCCTCCTTGCCCTAACTTCCTTCAATTTCTTTCTTTGTCCTTTATGTTTGATTTCTTTTTCTTCCTTTTCTCTTTTTTCCAGTTCCTCCTTTTCTTCTCCCCCACCCTATCCTCTTTCTTCCCTTATCCTGATGACCCCCATGGAAGCAGTCCCAAGCACTCTGTATTCTTGATTTAAATATATATATATCATAGCAGAAGACCATGTCTATTAAAGTCCTCCCCATTCATCAGGTCACAGAACCCTTCTGCCTTTTCTTTGATGTTTACTTAGCCCCAGAGAGTGTCATTGATGTCCTATTTGCCACCAATTACTCAGCTATGCCTTATTATTAACATTTTTATTTTTCAGTTTCAGTCGCTTCCTTGACAATTGCTGATTGACTAAAATTACTTCTCTGGCCAGAATTGAAAGTTAAACTAGGCCATGGGTATAAACTCAAATACTTAGAAGGCAGATTAACTACATATCAATTTTGGGGGGAAAACATCAATATGGTTCCCACAGGGCATAGGACTTTCCTATCTATATGCTTGAAACATATCTAAGGGACAACCATGCATTTTTCCCATGAAAAGTGCCTCAAATCCAATTATAAAGCATTTAATTATGCCATAGCATTCATGGCAGTGTCATGTTTGTTAACAATAGTTTAAAAGGCCAGATCTACAACTTGGTGTGATCTTTGATGGCTTTGTTAGTGTTTCTATTGCTTTGAAGTACACCATAACTATGGCACCTCTTGTAAGGGAAAACATTTAACTGGGGCTAGCTTACAGGTTCAGAGAATAAGTCCATTATTGTCATGGCAGGTAGAATGGCAGAACACAAACAGACATGGTGCTGGAGAGGTAGCTGAGAGTTCTACATCCAGATCAGCAGTCAACAGTCAGAAAGATTGTACTGGACCTGGCTTGACACATTTTCTCCAACAAGGCCCATCTCCAATAACATCATTCCCTATGAGTCTATGGGGCCCATTTTCATTTAAACCACCAAAGGACTATCACCCTCCCACCCTCCACCAGTCTAGCTTACATCTTCCAGTTCCATGAGTTCTGGTTACTAGTTTAGGATGCTTTCAGCATAATTATAATTTGATTTGTCTCCTGTACAGAGTGTGTGATGTCTTAAGTAATCAGGTCTTACTATGTAGAGCTGGTGGTCCACAAGCAATGAGGATAGTATTCTTGTATTACTTGTAAACTTATGCATAGTTTCTATTCCACAACTCATAAGGACATGTCCACATCTAGCACTGGTAATTTAGTTTCCAGTTAATAATTGTAGAAACTGTTTCTAAGAGTTGATTTTTGTCTTTTGCTTTTTCTTCCTTCCTTCCTTTCTTTCTTTATTTCTTTCTTTCTTTCTTTCTTTCTATAATATCTTTATATTATTTTTTAAATTAAAATTTAATAACAATATTTCTTCATTCCATTCTCTTTCAAACTGTATTGTTGTTGTTCTTTTGTTGTATTTGTTGTTGTGGTTGTTCTTTTTTACTCTCCCTGCTCTCTTTCAAAATCTTGTTCTCTTTATTTTTTATTAATTGTTATTATTTGCATACAAATAATATATCTCTAAGTAAAATTTATTGAGTTTGTATTACATAATTTGTATGTATGTTTTGGAAACTGATCATTTGATACCAGACAATCAATTGCTGTAGTTTTCCCTGGGGAGGTCAAACTTTGTTGCTCCCAGATTTCTTCATGTTCCTGTTATCATTATGTATGGTTGAGGCCTCATGACCTTAGCTTCATCCTGTTTGCCATGGTTGTTGTTGTCATCCTTTGCTGATATATTCACAATAGCTAGGAAGTGGAAAAAACTTAAATCACCTACAGTCAAGAAACGGTTAATGAAAATGTGGTGGATATATACTATGGAATTCTCTTTAGCTCTTATGAAATGATAAAGGTTTCTAGTAAATGGATTGAATTAAAAATTATTTTATTGACAGAAGTAACTGAGACACATAGAGACAAACATTATATATTCTCTCGTATTAGAGGCTTTTATCAAAATTAGTTTCTTTAACTACTACAGATTAAGTACTCTCCATTGTTTCCCATTACACCATCCTGTAAAGAGATATAGCAGAGGAAGAGCAGGGTATAACTAATCTGACCAGTGTAACGGGAATATGGAGGGCTCTTTAGGGAGTGGAGGAAAATGAGTCTTAATTGAAATTTTTCAGTTAACTGAAAAAATAGAAACAGATAAATCATACCAGGTTAAGTGCTCTTTTTTTTTCTGGCTAAAATCAATTGTCTTTTCCCATTGTTGAGAGAGGAAAAAAAAATCTGTCCCAATTTAAGCAGCACAGTCAGAGATTTAAATGATTTTAATATAATTATAATTTAAAGGATAAGCAATCAATGAGTGTGAAGGGCTTATGTAATCAGACAATTAAATAATTTATAATTTCTGTAACAGTCTTGCACATAAGAGTAGCAAATGAACATTTTCCAAATGACTATATAAAAAAGTGACAAGAAAAGTGTTTTTGTAAAATAATCTTTAAAATGCAGATACTGCACTCTCTGTCGATATGTTCTGTGAGTACCCTAATATTAACACAGTCCTGAAAATGCAATACCTATCCTTTTTGGGCAGCTTTTGGACATTTATCAAAGAACAAAGAAAAAAGATATTTTTTAACTTCTCCTTCCCAGACCTGTCTACCTATAAATGAGTTTTAGTCTCAAGAAAAAAATATATCCCCAGGAGCTTTGCATATAAAGCATCAATACTGATTTTAGTTCAGTTCTTGAAGTAGTAAAACTGCATCTCAAAACAGAATAAAAATAAAAGTTATAAAACTATATCTTCATGCAGAATAAAATTATGTTATTCATCTACCTGAATAGCACACATATAACAAAAATCAATCACTGAAAAAGTAAGTGCTAGTCAAGAAAATGGCTTTTGAGGGAAGTCTACATCTTTCTTTTGCAGGTAGAAAATTAATTCTCAAGGAAATAGTGACTTTTTTTTAAGTTTCTTCATTTACACAAAATTTTAAAAATGCATTCACAACCATTTTACTACAATATGTATGTTTACTAATAAATCTGTGATTTCTTTTTGTACCTACACAGAATAACTATAAATGCAAAATTAAACAATCAGATCCTTTCTAAATACTGAATGCACTTCACACACCTAATGATTGGCATTTAATCTCCTTTGCATTACAATCATACAACCACAACTTCTGTCAGCAACAGCAAGCAAACCACACTGAGAATAATTGCTGTGGTAATTTCAACACTAACCAATCTTGTACATGACTCATAAATCATTTTCAAATCTACTATATGCAGAAACACAGAAAACATGACAAGAAATCTTAAATGTACACTAACCATACTGTCAATATGTCATCCCTTCTTAGACCCTGTACATATGAATGCAAGTAAACACCTCAGACAGTACAAGAGCATTAAATACTTTAATAAAAGCAGCAAGATGTGATCCCTACTGTCTTAGATGAGGATGAATTTGGACAATAACTTCAGTGCTTTCATGTGCTTGGAAAAAAAGTACTTATTTCATTAAGTGCATGAAAATTTGTGGACTATTTTTTTCTAAGATAGTAGATTATGACTTAAATGCCAGCATAAAATTTATATTAATAAATGAGAACAATTATGTGAAATAATACTTTAATAAATAGATTCATTAAGAGTAATATCCAATATATACAAAGAACTCAAGAAATTAGATTCCAGACAACCAAATAATCTTATTAAAAATGAGGTACAGAGCTAAACAAAAAATTCAACTGAGGAAACTTGAATGGCCAGGAAGCACCTAAAGAAATGTTCAACATCCTTAGTCATCAGGGAAATACAAATCAAAACAACACTTAGATTCTACCTCACACCAGTCAGAATGGATAAGATCAAAAACTCAGGTGATAGTAGATGTTGGCAGGAATGTGGAGAAAGAAGAACACACAATTTTCTACAGAGGAGTTTTAAAATATAACAGAATGAGTATTTTCTCTTTCCATATCTTTTTCTTACAGAATGTTGACATTCAGTGTGGGAAGAAAATATTCTATAACATAAAATCTGCAATGGTTCGCATCAGGGGTCAAGCAAACATGTTATATATTCTAGCAGGGTAATTAAAGCAATGCTGATGCTTGCCTGATCACATGGGATGCTGAAACTTAATCTAATGACTCCAAACCTAAGAAGTCATCTGCAAGAGGTTTTATCTCTTCATTTACTATACTTTCCATGTGAAATGTGGAGAGTCATCTGGAAAATCAGAGAATCCACTTCTGCCAAGCAAAAAGGAATGAACAATGAAAGTTATATTTTGTATTCACAATCATCCCTCTACTATGGGGAAGATTGATGTATCTACTGTATTTTATTAACTGACATAAACATCTTCACTGAGAGAACTTCTGATATATAATTCTTCATGATAGTATTATTTCTCCTAGTGAAATATAATTCAATAAATACTATTTTAGCATTGATAGAGCTAATAATATTTTGACTATGTTATTATATGACAAATGGTTAGAATTTATTTCTAGCCATAAGAGCCAAATTACTCCCAACATATTTTCTAATCAGACAAATTATGATTCTTAAACTATCATTCAGTTATAACACATTATAAAGGATCATTTGAACCTCATCCTTATTAACATAACTATCAGAGATCTCTCAACTTAAACCATGAAAACACATTACATAGTATAGACAACCTGAAAGCATTTTATGATATGCTACTTTGAGCAAATAATAAATAAAATAAAAAATTGTAAATGAAAAGGTCTTTGAATAACTCAAGTAGCATATTCACAAACTGTAAAAGAGAAAAAAATTAAAAAGAAAGAAATAGGGATGAAAAACAGAAAGGTCTTTCTCCCTACATATGCCTTGATACCTGTGATTTTTATAAGAAAGCGTTGTGCAAGATCTGATGGCATGTGTGGTGATCTGAATAAGATTTTGACCCCATATGCTCATATATATGAGTGCGTAGTTATCAATAAGCAGAACTCTTTGAAAAGATTAGAACAATTAGGAGAAAGTTGAGTCTTCCATTGTTGGAGAAAGTGTGTCACTGGGGTGAGCTTTGAGGCTCCAATGCCAAGCCCCTCATCACTCATTTCTCTCTGATTGTCTCTGTCTCACTATGTCTCTATTTTTATCTCTCTCTCTCTTTCTCTCTCTCTCTCTGTCTGTATGTATATGTGATATTTGTGTATCTTTCTCTCTTTATGTATCTCTGCTTACCAAAAAGTCTTTGCCCCACTGTCTGCTCATGCCTAATTTCTGTCTCATGTCATGTCACATCATGTCACTACTTAAAAAGAACAGAGGTAAGAAAATAGACTGAAACCTTTGAAATTTTCAGCCAATAATAGCTTTCTTTCTTTTTAAATTATGGATGTTTTATAAAACAATGACACGTAAATACCTAGTAAGATGATCAATAGAGAGATAGATAAAGATATGGGTTGACAGATAATATATAATAGCTAAATTGATTTAAGAGAGGTGATAGAAACATAGATGATAAATAGATATATATGATATGTATATCTATCACATATAGGTGATAGATATATAGATTGATAGATTGATAGGTGATAATGATAGACACAGAAGAGATAAATAAATTAATACATATTTTAGAGATTATCTTCCTTTAATAAACCAACAAAAAATCAAAAAAGAGCATGGTTTGAATCAAAACTACATCTTGAAATAGATTGTACTTCTAAATGAATGTGTCCCTATAGGTATGCATCATAAAGCTATTCTTTTCCATAAATAATTTTTTTTCTGCCAGCTTATATATTTTGCTTCATTTTACACCACTTTTAAATATTCAGTTGACATTTAATAATTACGCATATTTAATATACAGTATTTGATAATTTGGGGAACAAATACATACCCATGAAACCATCATCACTACTGGTAGCATAAAATTTAACTGAACTACATTTCAAGATATCATATCAAGATTAGACTCTAATGATAAGTAGACAAGTTTTTGAAGGCAGAATTGTCCCTGCATAATTTTTTTTACATGCATGGATATCTACTGATACCACCCATGCTATCTATCTATTTTCTATTTATCCAAAAAAGTATTCTTTATTGTTTTAAAGTAAATTATTTAATAGGATGGTATATTTCAGTATATTACTCATAATATTTTATTTTTATTTGTTATTTGCACATCATGAACCTGAGCACTCACTTCCCAGATCTATCATTCCAACCTCTGTGATTTCCTCTACCAAAAGTAAGTCCAAATTGCTACACCTATACTCACTGAACTATGGTCAAAATACCAGCAGCCAACCATTTAAGGAAAAACTAAGTTCTTTCCCACCTAAACCCTTGCCACAATCCATCAGGTGTGGAAAGCTGTTACTTTTAGCAATGGTGGGGGGGGGGAGCAGGAATTATCACATAAGCCTTCTATGCCCCCCTTTATAAAGTGTGATTTTGCAGTAATTAATACCATAGCAAAAGTAGCATCTTTGCCTTTTTTCAGTGAAACCAGAGGTCTTGGACTTCTACATGGTCTCCGGTATCAGCATGTACCACAGACACCAACATAATACAGACCACTGACATTAACAAGGGCTCAGGCAATGACACAGACCATGGACATCTGCTTGGCGTTATGGTGGTAACACTGTCAATGGACATCAACACATGTCCATTGTTGGATACACCTAACTGGATACAGTAGAACCTCAGAAGCACATTTGGCCCTCAGAGGCAGGACAGTCCTCTCCCATCAACATGGCTTTGGTTAGAAGCATGGAACATGAACATCTGCATGAAATTTGGTGGTAACACCAACCATAGGTATCAATAGTACCCTGAACCCAGACATGGCCTTAAGTGACAACTCAACCCATAGGCATCAGGATGACTTCAGGTGACAGAACAGACCACAGAGCTCTTTGTGGCTTTTGGTGGTAACTTGGACCAAGGACTTCAACACAGCTACCTGCTGTTGTAGGACACCAGAAATACACATTAATATTGGGTTTCAACACAGATCATGGACACCAAAGTAGCTTCCAGGGGTAGCCTGGAACCTTTTTTTCTAATCTTTTTTTTTTCACATTTAAGATTTTATTCCCCTCCAAATCTTCCCTCCAACTGTTCCATACCCTTTACCTCCTCCCACCCCTCTGTCTCCACAAGGATGTCCCCACACCCCCCTGGGGTCTTTAGAGGAGGTCCAATATAAAGAATAAGTCATTATTAATCTTGGACATGGTGTCCTTACTCAGAACCAGGATAATGGTGTGACTGGGTATCGTGTTCAGGTTCTGAGTCCATGCAAGCTCCAAGCTGCTTCCCATCATCCTATAGACCCTACTCAGCAATGACATGTTCTCCATTACACTGCAGGCTTCTCTGACAATTGTCACCCCAACCCTGTAGTCGTTAGTTTCACGTCTCTCCTCTGCACACTCTCCACTGTATTTTCCCACTTCTCCACTGACAATTCATTCATCTTAATGAAATTGAAACCATAGTAAGTCACATGAGATTATATATATATATATATATATATATATATATATATATACATATATATATATATATATATATATATATATATATATATATCCCAAAAATCTTTACATGCATATATTCATTGCAACATGTTGGTGGTGGTCTGGTCAAGGTTTCTAGTTTCTGAAGCACCATAAATACTAGACCATTGCTGAGACTTCTTGTTGTCCTGAGTCAATGGTGCAGTTCGGCAGGTCATTTGGGCTGCTAGGGTTGCTGTTGTGTGCAGAAGCAAGTTGTGTGTGAAAGCTTCTGGTTGCTGCATAGCTCCCTGCTTTCAGTGTCTGGCTCCCTGAGGCTCCACAAACTAGACTGTTGTGCTTATAGTCTGTGGTAAGCTCTGCTGCCCTTTGATATTAGTCTCCCACCCAGGCACCACCATAGGCTACATGTAGAGTGGGTCCACTTGTGGGCTGGATTACAGGCCTAGAACAAGCTATATTCAGTAATGACATGCCTCTGCCAGAGTTCCAGGCTCTCTGTACAGCCCTGTGTCCTTCACAGTGCCTTTTAGGTGAGATTGTTGTACTTGTACACTGCAGGCAGTGAGGCTGCCCCACACTTTCCATGTCTCATCAGGGTAAGGAGAAAAGTCTGCAGCCACAGGGTGGCTTTATGCTGAAGCCTGGCCAGGGGACCTAGGTCTGACCCTATTCAGTAATGACTTGTTTCTGTAGGAGATGCAGGCCAGTGCACATCTCCCTGTTATCTATGCATCTATGTATCCACATCTCATGGGGCACAACCTTTGTGCTTGCAGCTTGTTGGCTGAGACAGAGCTGTGAAAGGTATACATTTGTCATTATCTGGCACATCTCCCTTCAGCCATCTTTCTTTTTAATGTTATGAGTCCAGCTTTGAAAAGCATCTTATCATAATACTTGCCTATTTTTTTCTTAGTTGTTTCAGAGCTATTGTGGACCCTGCATATTCCTATTCCACTACAGTGTTACCCATTGGCTCTTCAATGAGCCTCAAAGACTCCTTGGAGAGCCATACTGTATATGGGTGACTGATGCCATCTTTGGTTTTCTAAGTCCATACATTTTTGTAAATATTATTGAGGTTCATTAGAATAAACTTTGACACTGTAATCATTTTACTACTGAATATTTTAGTATTTTATGTACAGGACTATTTTAAGACAAATTCCATAACCTAAAAAGAAATTTAATGTCTCCATTCTGCCATCCCTGTCATTGACTAACTAAGAGTGATATCTATCTCCATGAATTTGCCTATTTTTGGCAACATATAAATATAATTATTCAAGTAGACGCTTTTGCATCTGGCTTCTTCCTTTTTCAAAATGTTTATTGATACCTCAATGTTGCAACATATATCAAGTTTATTCTGTTTTTAGTTCTCTAAAGAGTAAGCCACTAAATAAAAATACCACGTTCTACCTACCTATTTATCAAACATGGAGATATATATGTATATCATGTATAATATGTATAACATGGTTCCTCTAAACTCAACTCTCAATTTGAGCCATCTAAATTGTTTTTTGACAAAGCTGTATTGATATCCATTCTCACCAGAAATTCATTTTGATTCCTTTTTCTTTATTCCTTTCCTTTCTTTTTTTTCTTTTACGGTTTCCTCCTCTCTTTACTTTTTTTAGTTTCTCCTCATATCATCTCTAATCTGGGTACACCTTCCTTTTGTCTCTCAATGAAAAATAAACATGTTTCTAGGGGAGATATTAATAAAATAAATGAAAAATGACAAAACACCCAAACAAGAAGAGTCAAAGAAAAAGCACAAGAAGTTAATGTAGACATCGAGACACATGTCTTCACACACTCACATATCCCTTACAAACCAATACCTCAAGCCACATGAATGCAAATATATTTTATACAATATATACATAATATATATGAAACAGCAATAACAAATAAACAAAAATACTCTGACTTAACATGATGAGACAAATAATTATCCAAGATATTGAGTTCGTTTTTTGTTGGCCATCTGTCTGTCTACTGTTGGGCATAGGGCCTACATCAAAGAGTAGTTTGTTTTCTCAGTAAGATTCTTGCTAAGAATTCTAATGTTTGATTTACAAAAGAATATCAATTGGAGACAGCTTCTGAGTTTGGGATTTGCACATATGTCTACTTCTTTTAGTTCTAGGACCCTATCAATTTCAGACCCATGCAGGCCCTATGAATGCTGCCTCAAACTCTGTGAATTTATATGTGTATCAACCAGTTGTCCCTAGAAAGCATTGATTCCTTGATGTCCTTCCTCCTCTGCAGCTGAGTACTCTGCACCCTGAGAGGAGAATTTTAATGAAGACATCTTTTTAGGACTAAGTGTTCCAGCTAACTCTCTGCTCTTACCTGACTGTAGGCTTCTATTTTGTTCCTATCCCCTGGTGGAGGAAGCATCTCTGATGCTGGCTGAGAGAGATATAGATTTTGTCATATAGCAGAAAGTCATGAAGAATCATTCCATTGCTAAATTCCTTTAGCAGAAGAATAGTATTTGGTTTTCCTCTGGGCCACACTAGTCTATCTAGTCTTAGATTTTTGGCCACCCAACTAACTTCTGGGTCAACAGTACAATTCTACTCCATGTATGTAACACAGAGTGGTACAAGTATGCGGGTCTCTGTGGCTGGAACTTAGGGACGTCCTTCAGGATGGCTGCAAGATGGCAGGCCCCAGTAACCTGAGAAAGTCTGTGGGTTTCCAAAATGACTTTATTGGCATGATGGATGACGGTTGAATCTGGATGTGCACCCTCTCTCCCCTTAAGCCAGGGTGGACCTAACTTAAATAGGAAGGGAGGAGGAAGGGGAAGAATGCTTAATTGGTCATGTTCTCTGGACTTCAGGTATCTCATTAGAATGTAAATCTCTTGAGGCTGAGGCCTGTAGACACGTCCTCTACCTGTGGAGGGGGTGGTAAAAGCCTTGCCCTAGGTGACTTGTACAGTGCAAATTAATGGAGTTCCATGCCACTTGTTAAGAGCCTGAATTCTGGGAGTGTGACAGAATAGATGCCCCTCTCTCTTACAGGGTCTCCAGGCTACTTCCAGCCAGTGCTTCTACCAAAAATCAAGACCCCTTTCATGGCCCTACATAAGTAGCTACTGTGCATGAGCCAAAAACAGTTCTCTCTTTAACATTTGTCATATCAACAGTGTCCTATAGAACAGAAGTCTTTTCTGTCAGATTGTAGGTTTCATGGACATACAATCATATTGCATTTCTAATTTTATGTTTCAATAAAGAATCATTATGCAACACAAACTAAGAAACTACTCACTTTCAATTTTGTAAGATCCTTAGATCTCTCTTATCACTACTATTCCACTGTATATAGTGTGTTAATTTTTTTGAAGTACGTTTAATTTAATTGTCTTCTCTGAAGGCTTCACAGTAAATGAGGATCTTGACCTTGGTAGCAAGGACTGTTTAATTAAAGATATACACACATTATCTAGAATGTCATTCTTCCAGTATTCTCTTGTCTTCTTTCTTGTACATCTCTGTATTTAACTATGGTTTCCCATGTGGAATTACACTTTTAAATTAATAACCATTTGACCTCCAGCATCATATATCTGCTTCCACCATAACACGATAAGTGTAGAGTTAACTTCCATACTCATCTGTATTTTCCAGTTCTATAGCACCTTTGTGGTACCTTTGTAGCACCTTTATTCAGACATTTATTGATATAATTTAAAAGGAAACTTTAATACTCACCAAAATTATATGTCTTTTCAAATCATATGTAGAGTTACCCAACTTAGCAATATATAAAAACAATGTAACATACTTACTTTCATGTATCAGTGACTATTTTGCATTTTCTAGTTTTATTAATTTTTCTAATCTCTTATTGGCTAGCCAGTTCTTTTAAGTGTTTCACATTGTTTTCTAACTTTTATGAACACTTATTTTTTCAGAGTACTCAATGACTTCAAAAAATTTTTTGTCTACATTAGTGGTTTATTGTATCTTTGTATTTGATTTCTGTAGTAAACTTAAACACATAGAAAATTCATAAGCTTTTATCAATACATCTAATACAGATGTATATAATTCTCAGACAACACCAAAGAAGAAGAAACCCTCTGTGTGTAGTTTCTATTTATATTTTCACTTCAGCTTTGTGACGTTGATCCTTCAAGATTACTTTCTACAGTCAGGTATAAGAACATGAGATCTAGACACAGTTTCAAAGTAACACTCAATTTAAATATTCAATGATTTGCTCAAACAATTTAAGTAAAAGCATTTTTCTTTTTTGTAAACTAATGAGTTAACATGACACTGTTATGATCACAAAGTGACAGATAGCACGGTATTCCAGGTTCACAATTCAGGCTCTTAATCACTCACAGAACTCAGGAAAGTAGAACAGCATCTTCATTTTGCTTCTATATCCCAGTACTTATAGAGGTCTTTCATTGAGAACATTTTGATGTAAGAGCCTGTTATTATGAATTCTACAAATTTCCATTTAATTTTTGTTTATTTATTATCTACTCCATGAGTATCTTTATGCACATTCAATTTATAATTTTATAAAACTCATAAATCTGAATACATATTAAACACACATTTTAGGATCACTTTTCATACCTGTGTTTCTTTGTTAATGATTTTGCTACACATGCATAATTTTCTCACTATAGGAAACACTAATTTCCTTCTCCAAACAATGCCTTATTTTCACTAAGACCTTTATCTTTAAGAACAAGGTACAAGAACAAAATAATTTATCTAAAAGTTATTCAAAATTAAGTCAGAATTCTTAAAATGCTAATCATTCCAATTTTACATTCATAGTAGATGCCAATAACATTGTAGAGGGCAAATCAGAAGAAAGAACTGGATTTTCAAATTGTCAAAAATTTTTTTCAACTTTGAATATTGGTCTGGTTTACATGATAGCATGAAATAATATCTTCCTGGAACACTATAATTAATGTTCTAATTTTGTCATGATTTTATATCTATTAATATATAATCAATATAATAAATTAATATGTACATTCATATAATCATTATAATATGTATTAATGATATGACATTATGACAATATTATATATTGATAATATGACATTATACATTAATGATATGACAATAATATTCCAAGAGAAAAAAAGAAAGTATGAGAGACATGCTGTCAGTCTACTGTAGGGGAACAGGATAGAATAAGCAATCATTTACAATAAAAGAAACTCCTGGAGTAACAATAATCTCTGCTTTTAAAATGTACTGCAGAGCAATAGTAATTAAAACTCTCATGGTACAAAAACACACAGGTTGATGAATGAAATTAAATGAAAGGTTCAGGAATAAATCCACACACTGGCAGTCACTTGAATTTTCATAAAGAACCCAAAATACATAATAGAAACAAGGAAGCATCTTCAATAAATTGTGTTGATCTAACTGGATGTCTGCATGTAGAAGAAAGCAAAAGGGGATTGGGGATTTAGCTCCGTGGTAGAGCACTTGCCTAGCAAGCCCAAGGTCCTGGGTTCAGTCCTCAGCTCTGAAAAATAAAATAAAATTAAAAAAGAAGAATGCAAAATATTCATATTTATTATGCTACAAACTCAAGTCCAAATGGATAAAAAACCTCAACATAAAACTGGATACACTAAAAATGATAGAACAGAAAGCTGGTAATAGCCTTTAATAGATAGGCACAGGAGACAATTTCCTGAATAGAACACCAAGAACTCAGGCACTAAGATAAAGAATTAATGAGTTGGACTTCATGAAACTGAGAAGCTTCTATAAGGCAGAGGGCACCATCAATAGCAAAACAGCAGGCTATAAGATGGAAAAACATCTTCACTATCCCTTTGTTAGACTGAGGACTGATTTCTAAAATATATTAAGAATTCAAACTAGAAAATAACAAAACAACCCAATTTTAAAAATATGTGCATATATAAACAGAGAGTTCTCAACAGAGGAATCTCTAACTGCTAAGAAGTACTTAAAGAAATGTCCAATATCCCAGTCATCAGGCAAATGTAAATCAAGAAGACTCTGAGATATCTACCTTATACCTGTCAGAATGGTTAAGATCAAAAACTCAGTTGACAGCTCATGTTGGCTGGGATGCAGAGTAGGGAGGCACTCCTCCATTATTGATGGTTGTGCAAACATGTTAAACCATCTTGGAAATAAATTTGGCAGTTTCTCAGAAAATTGCAAATAGTTCTACCTCAAGACTCAGCTAGACCATATACCTAAATGGGTCTATACCCACATGACACTCTACAATACCACAAGGACACTTACGCAACTTTGTACATAGCAGCTTTATTTGTAATAGCCAGAAACTGAAACAACCTAGACGTACCTCAACCAAAGAATAGGTAAAGAAATGTGGTACATTTGAACAATGTAATATTACTCAGCTATTAAAAACAATGACATCGTGGAATTTGCAAGAAAATGGGTAGAAATAGAATACACCATCCTGAATGAAGTAACTCAGACATAGAAAAACACATTTGGCATGCTCTCATTTATAAGTGGATGTTAGACAATAAGTCCAGGACAACCATACAATGATCCACTGGCCCAATGAAGCTAAATAACAAGGAGGACCAAAAGGATGATGCTTGAATCTCACTGAGAATAGCAAATAGGATAGACATCAGGGGAGAATGGAGAGAGAAAACTGGGTGGTAGACGGAGATGAAAGAGGAAAAGGAGGTATCACGTGATAGGAGGAGAGAGGGAGAAAGAACTGAAATTGATATAGGGGAGATTGATGGGATGAATTAGAATCCTAGGACAAGGGAAACTTCCAAGAACCTATGAGAATGTACTAAGACTCCCAGTAATAGGTGATAGTGAACCTGAAATGGCCACCTCCTGTAACCAGGCAAGACTTCCAACACAGGTATGATGACAACAATCCACTCAAAAAACCTCTGACCCTTAATTTGTCCTGCCTACAATATGTGCAGGGATAAAGATAGAGCAGAATTTTAAAGAATAGCCAACCAAGTATTGACCCAAAATTAGACCCATGCCATGAGAGAAAGCCCACTCTTGATACTATTCATGATATTCTCCTCTATTTGCAGAAAGGAGCCTAGTATAGGAACATTAGGTACAGCCTAGAGAAATCTCATGTCAGAAGGACTGAAGCAGCCAAATGAAGCAAGGACATCACAAGAAAAACCTACTGAATCAAGTAACCTGGACACATAAAGGCTCACAGAGACTGAACAACTAACCAAAGAGCATGCATGGGATGTACGTAGGCCCTGTACACATATGTAACAAATATGTAGCTTTGTCTTCATGTGAGACCCCTAATGACTCCAACTGGGTCTGCCTCAGACTCTGTTGCCTGCCTTCAGATCTCTTTCTCCTAAATGGGCTGCCTTCCTAGTTTCAATAGGAAAACAATTCCTATTCTACTAAGTAAGGCCTAATTCTACTAAAATTTTATATGCCAAGACCAGTTCATATCCATGGGAGGCCTCTACTTCTCTGAGGTGAAAAAGAGGGGGGATCAGGAGGAGAGGGGAATAACAGGGACTAGACATAAAGAGAGAGGAGGAGCTGTGATCAGGATATAGGAACAATTAATCAATTACTTAAAATAATAACATTTTTATTAGCCATAGAAAACTCATGTCCAAAATTTAAAGAACCCAGTAGAAGTGGCCTCATTGATTTATTGTCTTATTTTCCTGGATGTTTTAATAGAAGACTAATATTGATTTGTGTATGTATATATATACACATGTATGTATATATGTATGTGTGTGTATATAGTTGTACATATGTGTGTAGTATATATGTATGTATGTATGTATGTACCTAATATACGCAACACATAAACAGCAGTAGCAGTAGCATGAAATGAGTAACATTTAATAGACTGAAAGAAATTTTAGCTAGCTCCAAATACAGCACTACATTTATCAAATCTACCTACTCCTCCATGGATTCTCAAGCATATGATGAGTACCAAAGCACTATGTTCTTATTTTTAAAAGCTCCTTTGTCACTTTACTACTTACTGCAGCTGCATTTATCACTTCTTGGTACTTTTGACTAGTCCTAACTAAAACATTCATTCCTCCAGCAGAATCTGCAAAAAGTTTGCTATATTCAGTGAATAAAAGTATAAAAAAAAAAAAAACAATGTGAATGTAGAATAATTATCAGATGCTGAGAAAACTTGGAGATGACTGGGGAAAAAGGACAAAAATTTCTAGTTACATAAAAGCAAGAAGACTTGTACTACTGTTCAATATAGCAATGGTAAATGACAATAATAAGTAAATTTTGGCACATATGAAGAAAGATTGTAGAATTTAGGAAACCTGGCTGGTCAGACATCTTCTTACATGTTTCTGGCATATAGAGGAATGTTAATCCACAAACATGGCTGCTCTGATCACATCCAAAGACCTTCTAGGTTTGTTCAATCTGGCTGCAATTAAGACACAACATATAGCATTAGTTCTAAACAATTTCAGTAAGGTTAGTTTATAGAAGGAAGCAGCCATGTATGAAAGTGACATCTAATTTGAACCCGACCTGCGGTTCCTAGTTATTCGTGGGTATCAAGGGGGACCTCACCTGAAAAAGAACATGGGCGTGAGAAAGAAGCGAGACCAAGCAAACAGAGGCTTGTCAAGGTCTGATTTAATGCAAAAGCAACTCTCAACTTATATAATTCCTAACAAAGAAATGGGGATGGAGTACAATACGAGGAAAAAGGGAGTATATCCAAGTTAGCCATCTGGGGGGACAACCTATGGTCTTTTCTCCTATTGATGTCACCCACCCGAAGAGACATCCTGTGTTTTTTCTCGTTCCAGTACTCTGCTGTTTCCTTATCAGGAGCAGACAAGCTACACTTCCTTGTGGAAGCTGCACTCCCTCAAGCTTAGGCGAAACGTCCGTGGGAAGATTTCAACTCGTCTCCAGCACTAATTAAAGGACAAAGTGATGAATCAGAGAATGATTTGACAGAATGAGTCAGAGATAGGATGTGCTCTCATGTTGTTCTCTCATGAGAACAACAAAGGAAGGAAAGGCTAATCTAAAGGAATTTCAGGGAGTACAATTTTGGTGAGCTCAGGCAATGCAGGGGAGTTCAGTTGAGTTCTGATCAGTTCAGGTAGTTTAGTTTGTGCAGTTCAGTGCAGGCCAGCAGAGGCTTTTGAAGCCAGAGAATAAATGGAGGCAGAAGATTAGAACAGATTGCCAATGTAGGTGGAGGCCAAGCAGAGCAATTCAATATAGAGTTGAGAGAAGCCAGAGTGAATCGGTTAGCTTGGAGAGGAGTTTGAAGCAGAACAGCTGAGTTGAACCAGCCAGCCAGAGATCAACAACAACAACAACAAAAAAAGAAAATAGAAAAAAATGTGCTTATTCACCAGTATGTTTTGGAAGCTGAAATATTCTAAGCCTGGATTAGATTGTACAGAGTCTAGAAGCTTCTAGGCTTAGGCCTGTGGATGGTTAGGACAGAGGTAGGAATGCTCTGGGCTCAGCCCAAACTTAGTATCTATACAACTTGGGCATAGCTCTCAGCTCATCATCTCTACAGAGAAAATAAAAGTTGCTTTTACATGGCATATTAGTGTCTCATCTTAGAAAAAGAGAGAAGAGAAAGGAAAAGTAAAGATAGGGAAGAAGGCATTTAATGTTGATTCGCTTAGAAACTCAGGGCACATCCTCACTGAAAAAAGGAGGAAAGAAGGGCTTTAGTATCTAAACCTAACCTCTGAGAGCTATGTTGAGATGACACATGTGATTAGTATTAACAGAAATACACTAGGGAAGTATATCTTAACCTTCCTCATTATGAGAAAAGAGAGGACAATAAGGATAGCTCAATTATCTTTATTGTGAATATTGCTTTTTAATGTATGCATATATACTATATAACTATAAATTGCAGATATAAATGTAAGTACATTTATATATTATATAAAATATAAACAATATATAATATATTGTTCCACGAATCTGGAATAAAAGGACATTCTTCCAGGTGGCAATGTGTGTTCATTGTGTAAAAGTTCCTTGCTTTAAAATAGTTAATAAATGTCATCTTTCCAAGCAACTCATTTCAAGTCTATCTTTACTGAAGATGTAATCTTTTTCTGCTCAGTAGATTTAGCAAATTTAAAGGCAGCCCATGGGATTGTGTCTTTGTGTGTACATGCATGCATGTGCATGTGTTTGTGTGTGTGCAATGTATATGTATGTATATATGTATGTATTTATGTATGTATGTATGTAGTTTGTGTGCAGTTATATATATTAAATATGAGATATAGTCATTCATATATTGAGTCAGCATAGGTAAGATATCAATATTAAGGCATATTGCTAAATGTTAGAAAGAGGATGAGAACAATTTTTTTTCAAATCCATATTTAAATATTATAAAATGTAAATATACTTACATATTTCTTCACATATAATATATATTATAGTATGAAAACAAGGCAAGTCATACACTGTATTATATCTGCAAATATTGCAAGTTGATCATGCTTGAGAAGAATCTAATTCAGTGAGCCTTCTCAGATTACATAACTTTGAGTAAATAAGTCTTAAGCAAAATTGACTCATCAAATGCTACATTTTTACTACCAGATTAACAAAAGGTAATATATTTGTGTTCATTCTATTATTTTAAAACTGTGAGGAATTTATTTTCCTTGTTATCTCTATATATTATTATGAAAATTAAATATATTACTGGTTTAGAGAACATTGTTATAATTATACTAGATATTATTTTTAAAAACCCTAAATTAATAACTGAGGAGAAGTATTTAAAACTATCTTCAGTATTACTCCCAAGAACATTTTATTTTTAAACTAAGGTGAGTTCTGCCTGTGACCCTCATTGCTTCTGACAGTGTTTTTCAGAATAACCAATCATATTTTTCTCTCCTCTGTTTCTTCTGTTCTTCCATTCTGTCCTCAGAGCACATGTACTAATGGTGTTTTTACTAGATAGTAAATTTGGCTTCCCATATTTTCTTTTCTATCATTGTCAATGATTCATCACTCACTGTCCAATGCTCTACAAAACTCAAATCAGCCCACAGGGCATAGTACTCAGCTCTAGGTAAATGAACTTTTCTCTCAGAAATTGCAATCTGACACCTGTCTGCACTTTCACACTTATTTTTTTTATAATAATGCTATTTTATGATAAGACTCTTATATCTTTCTCTGATGTACACTTACTGGTAGTGTTCATATCATTGTTCATCTTTTAATGCCTACTTTGTGACTAGCACTCAGAATGATTTAGTTTGCATAAATTGGGTTTCAGTGTTTTAATTAATAAAAACTAGATACATCTTAAAATAGTAAATACAAATGAACAGAACTATAGTATCTGAGAAAATATCTGTGTAAGACCTAAATATTGTAAGGGCTGATTACATTATGCAACTATACAAGTCAAGTAAAAAAAAATGTACATATGTTAAATTATTATTTTAAAGACCTTAATTTTAGAAACTTGGATAATAATCCTATTACGCAAAGTGACTATACTATTAGATGTTTCTTTCATAAGGTACCTTAAGCTACTGCTCTATAACTGATATATCTCAAAATTTAGTTAAATTTCACACTTCTGTGTGGTATGACTTTATGAGAAACTAAAGTTACATATTCTGTGTCTCTAGTTGAAATTGCTGTCTCTGAAAAAGAAAATAAAATTTATACCTGGTATGAAATCATCCATCATTTAGAGCAAGCATCAATCTTTACTTTCAATCCATTTGCCATGGCCAGTCAGAATCACTCAAAAACAAATGAAGCTGTTCTGTAAATTCTTCACTGTGTAAAATGATTCTTTTAAGTAATAGCTGGGCATTAAAATGAACTTTCCAATAAAGCTACAGATTAGGTATCCATTGTAAGCCTGCTACAAAGGTTTCTTCAGCCATTGCCTGCTATAAAATCACAGTTATCTCAAATACTATTTAACATATATTTTAATATATATCATATGAATACATAGTAAAGGAATGTAAATATATTACAGAGAGACAAATATATATGAAATTTTAAAAAGAAAAAGAAAACAACATGTTAACAAGCATTTTTTAAATGTATGAATGCAAATATATATTGTATATATACATATATATGTATATATAGTGTATACAGATAAACACACATATATTTGTTGGAATATATATCTATATCTAAATATAGATATGCTTAACTATATTTTTTCCAATGAATAGTTGCATCATTAAGCATCAGTGTAAATTACTCAAGAGGGGCCATTAAATAATTTTGCCATTTGAAAAAATCACAGGTTTGTTGTTGGGAGCCGCAGTGATTCGCCATTCTAAGATGGCGTGGACATCCTGTCCTCCACCTTGTAAACAACTGACTGCGCAGTTGCAAAAGGCAAAAGAGAGACAAAAGTCACTGCCCATCCCGGGGCGTAATATGGGGTGATGAGTGAACAGCCAATCAGAAGTGAACACGCCACTCTAGGGTATATATAGCAGTGCCTTTCCCGGGCTTGGGGTCTTTTCCGCTTTTGCTGTTACAAGAAGTAAAGCCTCGTCTGTAGTGATACCCGATTACTGCCTCCGTGTCCTTCTTCGCAGGCGAAGGGGACACAAAAGAGGTGCGCGCAACAGTTTGTTTTCATACAAATTTAGGATGACATATGTCAATGATACAATGCCATTTCTTGAAATCCTCAAAATTTGAAGACATAGGTGATATTTGAAGTCGATGACATAATACAATATACTGTTTTACAACAAACTTTTAAAAATAAGTGAAGTACACCAAATTGGTAAATGTATAGCTATTTATTAGCATATATCAGCAGCAGTTTAATATCACCATTACATCTGTGGCATGCTTTTTTATTAACATTAGAAGCTGTTTAATTAGGTTGTTAGCAATTTAGAACACCAGTTTGTGAGGATACATTCCATTTATTAGGGAGCACTGAGATCACAGGTAGTCCTGGAGACAGGCAACAACTTTGATCTTTAGCAAAAATCTCTGAGTCCACAGTTTCATGATCAGCCTTTTCCTGCTTTGTAATCTGGTATTTCTCCTTCTCTGTGTTGAAAATATTGCCTTCCTGATGCCTAGGCTTTTTCTTGAAGTAAGTGTCAGTCAGGTATTTGGCAATTTTAACCTGGCAGATATCAACTTTTGTAGAGATGGTGATGACAAATTTCTGGTGTGTTCTGAGCAGAGGTACTCTGTTGATGGCAAAAGGTCCAGTTACAGGTAGCAAGCCACTGCCCAGCTGCTTCAGGAAAACCACTCTCTTGCCCCTGTGGCGCCCAGTGATGATCAGGACAGTCCTGGGAGTGATGCTGACTGTAGGACTTTTTGCCATGGCTCAGCAGCTTCTGAGGCACATATTTGGTAAGATAATACCTAGGCATTTTTTAAAGCTTCACCAGCCAGGTGCCTCCATTGTCTCCACCAACTGATTTTGTAACAGTAGCAAGGAACTCTTTTTCTTCTTCTTCTTCTCAACTTTTGTCTTGGCAGCTGAGTACTTCCTTTTGTACAAGGCCTTTCTGGAATACATAACAAATCAGAGTACCTGCCAATTCCTCTAACCTTGACGGGGTTTCAGCTGCAATGGGGCTTCACCTTCCTGGGCTTTTTAACATTAGGGTTACCCTTTTTGGCTGCATCAGCATTCTTGGCTGCAGGTTTCTTCTCCTTTGTACCTGACTTCTCCCCCTTTCTACCTGCCATTTTGAAAGACAGGAAATAATGGCATGCTTTTACACAACCTGTAGCTCCATTGGTTGCTTTTGTCAACATCACAAGACATGTGAAAGAATGTTTGAGTTCAGGTACTCCAAGAGCCACAATGTCCCTGCAATATGAATGGACCATGAGATGGGATGCTGTGGACTGAAGTATCCTTGTGTGGTGCATTACAATCCTTAAGAATGTAGAAAAAATAATTAAAACATTTTAATTTCCCTAGGCAACTAGATTTTATTTCTACTGAAAAGAATGAGAAATATCACTCACAATTTTATATTAAATAAATATAAATAATATTCCCAATATGTACTGTTTTAAATGCCAACTGCTATGTGAATAACAGATTCCATAGAATATCAATTACATTACAAACATAATTCTGCACTATGTTGTCTTCATTAAATACTTTTATTTTTTGAAGCATCACTTAGAATTACTTTCACTATAGTTTGTAGGGAAGCTTATTCTTCAGCCCAGTATCAATGCTTTAATTCCTAAGAAAGACTCATGTAATAAAACACTTTAATTATTTGCATTATTAATACAAATAATAATGTATGTTTGAATGAATTCAATAAAATATAAAACTAAATTCTAAGAATTGCCTGTGTAATAAAACATCTGCCTTAATGTAAATGAAAATATTTTTTTAGATCAAAATTAATGAAATATAATACTGCATGTGAACTAATGTTCAAATGTAGTATGCCTGAAAATTACTATATATTTAAAAGGGTTACTAATGTTTCACTTCAGGTATTTCATTGCACTTTGACTTCACTAGTATCAAATATGGTATTAAAACATAAAGCTTTGCAAACAATACTAGAACCTGAATTAATATACTTACCATGAAAATCCAATTTGTGAAGAGTTATATATTTGAGATATTTTAGAAAGTATTTCTTCCATTACAAATACATTCACTGCTTACTGATGGTACTTCTTTTATGTTCAATTGACTTGATTACATTCAATATTAAATTATAGCAATATCCTACATTAAGACTGTAATGTAAAGACATTGTAATCTAATATTTCAATTAGTAAAAATATTTATATTTTAAGTTATAAAGAACAAATTTCTGGTTTTATGATTACTAGTAATTATGCAAATAATATAAATTATATATTAGTAGAAAGTGCAGAACTATTGAAACAAGAAAAAGTATCATTTTATGGTTGACATGATTATATATTATTGATATAAAGAAGATCAGATGATATGTTTTATAATTATGTGTGTCTTATTATAGCTCTGTTCATGCAATTTTAAATACCATAGTAGATAACTACACTAATTTAACTCATTTATTCATATTCAAGTAGTGTCACAGCTCATAATTTTATTTCAATTCTAATAAACTTCATATTCCACAAGACTATTTTCAAGAAGCTATCCTGTTTGTTTTCTGCTTGTTTATTTTGGCTTCATCATGTTATTGAGCTTTCTCCTAATAATTAGTGACAGAGATCCAAAATATTTTATATACACTGAAATTAAAGAGTCAAAGAAACAAGTGTATAGAGACAGATATTCAGCAATATTATAAATATTATTTTAACATATCAATTTCTCATTATTATATATGAAAACATATATATGTATATATAAAACTATATGAAATATAAATTATAAAACTATATGAAAGCCAACCATAAAAAGCAATCATAGTGACATTCATAATTAAAGCAATTAATTATAATTACTTTTTATGCTTTCAGTTTACATGCTAATAACACAGACATTTGATGCAAATTTTGGAGCACATAACACTAAATATTTTTTTGGTATGAAAATTCATTTTATCTTTACTTTTAAATGTAAAAGTATAGTTATATTTTCCAAGATTATAATACAATTACATTATTTCCTGCCTACCATTTCTCCCTCCAATCCTAGCCATATACTCATCCTTTCTTTCTTTTATAAATATTTTATTAATTGTTATATTTTTGGTTGAAAGCCTAGTCTTTAATGGTTGATCCATCTCTCCTGCCCCACTATACCACAGAGTCACTTGCTCAATTGTGTTTATAGCAGCTTTATTTGTGGTAGCCAGAAACTGGAAACAATCTAGATGTCCTTCAACTGAAGAATGGATAAAGAAAATGTGGTGCATCTACACAATGGAAATACTATTCAGCTATTAAAAACAGAGACATGATAAAATTGCAAGTAAACAGAACTAGAGAATATCACCCTAGGTGAGGTAACACAGACCTAGAAAGACAAACATCGTATGTAATCATTTATAAGTGGATATGAGCCATAAAGTACAGGATAACTGCTAGGATCCACAGACCCAAAGAAATTAGGTAATATGCAGGCCCAAGGAAGGATGTCTGGATCTCATTCAAAAGGGGAAAAAGTGGTCATCAGAGCTCAATGGAAAGAGGGAACTGCGTAGGAGTGGTGGGGAGGAGAAGAAAGAGGATCAGGATCTGATGTGGGGAGATGGCAGGCAAGAGGGCTGGAAGTGAGGACAGAAATCGGAGGTGGCACATCTCTGCTCACTAGCTTGAGATCTGGGATTAGGGAGGCTCTGGGGAGTCTGGCAGTTACTGTAGCTGACACTCTTAACAACAGAAAATGTGAAGTCTGAAGTGGTCACTTCCAGTGGAGGCACAGGAACATCAACCCATCCACTAAACCTTAAACCCAAAATTTGTTCTGCCTACAAGAGTACAGAGGTAAAATGCAGCAGAGATTGAGGCAAAGGCCAACCAATGACTGGGGTAACTTAACCCTCATTCCAGATGAGAGAACCAACCCCAGACACTATTAATGATACTCTGCTATGCTTGCAAACAAGAACCTAGTGTAACTGTCTCCTGAGTGACTTCATCCAACAACAGATGAAAACAGATGGAGAGACCCACAGCCAAAGTTCAAGTAGAGCTCCAAGATTTCTTGTGGAAAAGTTCAAGATAGAAGTGATCCAGCTAGGTCACTAATATCCAGAGGGTTCAAGAACACCCATAAAAGACTCAGACACTCAGAGTCCAATGACCTGAGCCCATGGGGGCTCACAGAGACTGAGCCATGAATCAAAGAGCATATAGCGGCTGGACCTAGGGCTGAACCCCTAAACATGCATAGCATATGTGCAAAATGGTATTCGTGTGCGTGTCCTGACGATTGGAGCCGGGGCTGTTGCCTGTCATTGAATCTCCTTTTCAAAACCAGACTGCCCGAATGGGGCTCATTGGGAGACGGTTGCTTAGTCCTGCAGGAAGGAGATGTCCCAGAACAGGGTGATATCCAAGTGGGGCTTCCCCTTCTCTGAGGAGAAGGCTAGCAGTAATGAAGAGAGGTATATTTATTAGGGAGATACTGGGAGACTGTGATCTGGATGTAAAGTGAATAAATCAATAAATTATTGAAAAATTGTATTATTAATTTTTATCTTATGCAAATTGGTGTTTAGCCTGCATGTATGTCTATGTGAGGCTATTGGACCCCAGGAACTGAAGTTATAGACAGTTGTGAGCTACCATGTGGGTGCTGAGAATCCAGGTCCTCTTGAAAAAAATCCAGTGGTCTTAGCAGCTGAAGGATCTTTCCAACCTCTCTCTTCTCCCTCCCCCCTCCCGTGTGTGTATGTGTGTGTGTGTGTGTGTGTGTGTGTGTGTGTGTGTGTGTGTGTGCACCCTTGTGTGTGTATTCTACTTATATTCCCAAATACATAAAAACAACCTATTTTATATATGACCATTGGTCATTTATATGTATATGCCTCAACCCGCAGTATTTTAAATAAACAAAAAAATTGACCAACTATTAAGACAGACTGTGAATCTTTAAGGTAACTGAACTATAAAAACAGACTTCAGAATCCACAACAGTGTCTGCCTTTGGACAGGAGTCTGATATAGCTGTCTCCTTAGAGGCTCTGCCAAAGCCTTACATATACAGAAGCGGATGCTAACAGCTAACCATTGAATGATCACAGGGTTCCCAATGGAGGAGTTAGAGAGATGACTGAAGGAGCTGAAAGAGTTTGCGGCCCCAAGAAAGAGAGCAACAATATCAACCAACCAGAGCTCCCAGGGTCTAAACCACCAGCCTGGGAGCACATAGAGAGGGACCCTTGGCTCCAGCTGTATATCTAGGGGAGGATGGCCTTTTCCCAGCATTAGTGGGAATGGAGGTCATTGGTCCCGTGAAGGCTGGATGCCCCAGTGTGGTGGAGGTTGCACACCCTTATAGAAGCAGGAAGAGGGGGAATAGGATAGGGGTTTCTTGAGGGGGAATGGGGAAAGGGGATAACATCTGAAATGTAGATAAATAAAATATCCAATTTTAAAAAATAAACCTCACCATGAAGACTAAAAAACACAAATCAGACTTCAAGAAAATAATACTGTGAATGATCAGACTCTAGACATGTGAACTAACTTGACTGAGGAGTCTAAATTTTTTGACCTTTGGAATAAAATGAAACTCAGGCTGATGCTCTTTTCATCCAGGCCTGGGTGAATTCGGAGATTTGAGCTGCCTTTGAATCCAAGCCAGATCGTATCTGAGGAGAAATTGCAACATGCACAGCAAGTTCATTTGTAACTTTCATTCTGATATACTTGCTCTAATTTTCTGCCACTAGTTACTATTCAGGCTCTTACATACACTTTATCTGTGACTTTCACTTGTGGTAAATAGTACTGGAATGTCTCCCAAATACAATTATTTCCTCCATTCCCTAATGAATATTACAAACCAAATAGGATACTGCTGCAAACCTAACAATTTTTTTTTTAAAATCTTATAATTGCTTTGATTGCTGGTGTCCTACACTCATGATATACATGTGTCCTTCTAATTCTGAATTAATATTTTAAATAGAAAAAATACTTCTCTGATTTAATGAAAAAAATAAAATGTCTAAAATAAGATATTAAAAGAAACATTAATTCATTAGATGTGTGAGTATGATTATCAGTCAATCATATTGACTAACAACATTAATGTATTATTTACTTACTCTGTACCATTATTCTAATATCCAAAGGTAAATGTTAATATATATATTATATTAACATATATATATATATATATATATATATATATATAGTTTTATATTTAGCTATAAGTAGTTTTATATGTAGTTCATGGTCAAAACCATTGAGACTCATGGAAAATGAGATTAATGCATCATGATTGGTAATGTTCTAAAGAGTATTATTATACAAAATGACCCACTACTGCTCTTTAACAAATAGTGTAGCAAGCTCTGATACACTTCCATTCTCTACCAAACTCAGGATACCTTAACAGAGAACTTATGTCAGATAATTTACTTTAGTATGATAAGCTAGTTTTCTGCTGTAGAATTTGTAATAATATTTTAGAGAAACTATAACTTATTAAATTATTAGCTTGTGGAAAATATAATCAAGTTAGAAATGACATTTCAAAAACCTTAACAGATATTTCACATATCTTAGGTAGGGACAAACATAATAAACAATAAGGTATAACAACCATGGAGTAATCCTTCAGTGTTGGCAAAGTCTGCTGTTTGCATTTTTCATAGTCTGACTATTTAATCAATAGAAACCACATGTGTCTTTGTACACATCAATCTGTTAAAATTTCTGTCTGCATTATGACCCATATTTGGTCCCACAGCCACTGTTTTCATCTAGTGATGTTTTCCAAACAGTCTCAGGAGTTTTGATTTATTTTGTAGTATGAAGTTTTTGTTTTTTAATAATGACTCCATGTCAAGAAATGAAGGAAGCACAGTTGCACAAGGCACAAATCCAAACTTCCTTCCCATTTCCCGAGCCTACAACAATGTCACAGTTGCCTCTCTGTCTCTCAGAAAGCACCAGGCTTTCATTTTCATCTCAGCTGCTCATTTCTCAACTTCTACATTCCAGCTCAGCCAACCATTGTGTGACCCCTTCGGCTGTTGACAGCTGAGTTACACTGCTGAGAATTTATTTCACAGACACTGGAACTTTCCTCTCATCTGACTTGTGATTTCAGATAACCACGAAATGATGCCTGTGGCTATATGATGACAAATGCTCAGATGGTAGTATTTAAGAATTCACTCATAAAGTAATTATTTTTGACAATGCTGTTGCAAAAAGCTAGGTTTTTGTTTTGTTTTGCCTTCTTTTCCATGTAAAAATCAAAAAGAAACACAATGGCAGTTATGCATGACAGTGCCAGAATACTTCATATTGGAAATAGTAGAAAGGTGAATTAAAGGAAACAGATACATAATTAAAAAGATGTACTTTCTAAGTGAGTCAGATGTGAATGGCATCGATCTAGACCAATGACTTTAAGATCAATAAAATGAAGAATATTTAAGTAATAAAACATATAAAATATAGCACTAATAAATATTACATCATCTAAATTTAGTAAGTCATATTTTATTTCATATTTCTCAGCTCCTACTGGTTTAACAATTCCACCTGGACAGTATTTGATTAATATTAAGCAAAATTTATCCATGTATTTGTAGCCTAAAATTGCATATTAATACAGCAGGAATTAGGTAAGAAATAACTATTATCAATGTGGTGAAAATTCATGAAAACTAAAATCGTCTTAAATTTTCTAAAATGTAAAAGCCCAAATATCTTTTTATATGTACCTTACTTATTTGTATTGACTATGTCATATTTCAAATGCTTAATCTAGTTTTTCATAGTGGAGATTCAACTCGGGTTCTTATGCACAATAGGTCTATATGGTAAAGCTGGAATGCAGATAGACCTTTAGTATACAACTTAAATCCCAAACAATAAATGAAAGTTTTGTTTATGGAAGGAAGCAACATATTTAAAACTGAAATCCAATAGGGAATTAGACAAAGTGATAAATCAGAGAAAGACAACATTAGTCAGAAATAGGATATGCAAAACTCTCAAAAAGCAGAGATAAGAGAGGGCAGTGAAGTCAGTTTAATTGAGTGGAGTTGAGGTTGGCGTAGTTAGTTGGGAATCAGTGTAGTACAATGCAGTGCATTAGAATTGAGTTCTTTTATGAGTTCGTGCAGGCCAGTACAGGTCAGCAGAGGCATTGAAGCAAGGGAATAAGAGGGAGTCAGAAGGTTAGAACAAATTATTAGAGTTTGTTTGAAGTCAAGCATAACAATTCCTAAGGAGCTGAGAGAAATCAGATTGAATCAGTCAGCTTGGAAAGGAGTTTGAGCCAGAACAGCTTTGTTGTACTAGACAGAAAGTGCTAGAAAGGGTGAGCTCATTCAGCAGTAAGCCTCTGAGATGACAATTATATAAGGGGAATAAAGTTACATTTACATGTAGGAAATTAAAACAAAAACCTTTAGATAAGGCGAATGTATGTTATTTATTTATTATTTATTTATTTACATCCAAATGTAAATGAATGAATGTAGGAATGAATAAATAAATGAATGAATGAAATGTACCATTTGCTTCAGGCCCTTCAATCCTTTCCCAACTCTTTCATAAGAGTCCTTTACCTCATTCCAGTGATTGGATGTGGGTATCTACATTTGTTTCAGTCAGCTTCTTGGTAGAGTCTTTCAGAGGACAGTTACTCTAGGCTCATGTCTTCAAGCATAAGAGAGTATCATTGATAATGTCAGGGATTGGTACTTACCCATGAGATGGTTTTTCTAGTTGGTGCAGTTTTTAATTGGCCATTTCTTCACTCTCTGCTCAATTTCTGTCCCTGCAATTCTTTTAGAAATTTCAGGTTGAAAGAGAAATCAAAAAGATTAGACGTGATGACGAGTAATACAACCACACACCCATGAACACTTGATTTTTGAAAAAGAAACCAAACCGTACAATAGAAAAAGTAGAAAACATCTTCAACAAATGATGCTTGCCTAACTGTATGTTTGCATATAGAAGAACACAAATAGATTCATATCTATCACCCTGCATAAAACTTGAGTCCAAGCAGATCAATTACCTCAATATAAAATAGAGTATGTTGGTATGGGAGACAATTTCTTGAACAGGAAAACAATGGCTCAGGCTCTAAGATCAACAATTGATAAATGAAACCTCATGAAACTGCAAAGCTTCTGTAAGGCAAAGGACACTGTCAATAGGACAAACCAGCAGCCTACAGATTGGGAAAAGAATAGAATGAACCCTACATGTGAAAGAGGCCTAATATCCAAACTTTATAAAAAAAAAAAAACCTCAAGAAGTAAGCAAAACATATAAAAATAGCCCAAGTTATGGGATACAGAGCTTAACAGTGAATTCTCAACAGAGAAATCTCTGTTGAGAATTTCTAATGGCTGAGAATTTCTAATGGCTGAGAAACACTTTAAAGAAATGTTCAACATCTTTAGTCATTAGGAAAATGCAACTCACAATGACTCTGAGATTCCATCTTACATCAATCAGAATGGCTCAGATCAAAAATTCTAATGACAGCACATGCTGATGAGAATTTGGAGAAAGAAGCACACTCCTCAATTGCTGGTGAGATTGTAAACTTGTACAACTATTCTGAAAACCAGTCTGGTGGTTTCTCAGAAAAGGAAATAGTTCTACCTGAAGACCCAGCTATACCACTCCTGGACATATACCCAAAAGATGCTACACCATACTACAAGGTCATGTGCCCCCTATCTTCATAGCAGCTTTATTCATAACAGCTAGAAACTGGAAACAACTCAGATGTTCCTCAACCAAAGAATGAATACAAAAAAAAAATGTGGTTTATTTACACAACAGAACACTATCCAGCTATTAAAATCAAGGACATAATAAGTTTTGCAAGAAAATGGATAAAAATATAATCCTCAGTGAAGTAACCCAGACTCAAAAAGACATGCATAAGTCCTTTTGATATGTGGATATTAGGCAGAAAGTACAGAATACCTATCATATACCCCACAGACCCAAAGAAGTTAAGCAAGAAAGCCCAGGGTGGGGCACTTAAACCACATATAGAAAACGGAACAAAATAGTCATAGGGGCCAGAGGTAGGAAGAAAACTGGGTCAGAGAGGGGAAGGGGAGGAGAATACAGTTAGGGCAGGATCAGGTATGGGGAGAGGAGGAAGGCCTAGGAAGCCAGGAGAATAAATAGAAATTTGCAACTCCCAGGGGTGGAGAGGTAAGGGGAGTCTGTAGGAAGTCCCAGAGACCTAGAATGGGAGAGTCTCCCAGGAGTCAATACAGACCTTAGCTGAGACACCTAAGAGTGGGGATGTTGAACCTGAAGCAGCCCCATCCTATAGCCAGGCAGAATCCCAGTGGAGGAATAATACCAATGTATTTTGATGGGATGTTTAATACACTAACTCAATGGAAATGCAGAGTTAAAGAAAGATGATTTTAATGATGTTGGAGTTGGGTATGTTTTTAAAATGCAGAATACATGTAATTGAACTTATATGATCACAAATATGAAATAAACTGACAATTTTTAATTGGAATATTTATTTTTGAATTATATAATTTCAATTTTGTATATGAGTAGTATATTTACATAAGTTCCCTCTTTCTCCTTCCAATGCCTCCTCTATAAGATTATTTAGAACTTCCAATATGCTTTATACATTGGTGTTTATTGCAACATACTGTGCAGATAGCAGAATGAAGTAGGGACATTAGGATGGAAATCAACACTAAATAGTAAAAGCTTCAAAATCTTAGATTTTAAAAATAAATTTTCTTTGTATTTTCCCTTGTTCTTGAAATTTTCCCTTGATGATGAAACAATTTGTTAGTATGTACGGTCTATGCAAAAGAATTGAGAAAAAAATATGGGTAGCTAATAAAATGTTACATGTGATAACTGGATTTCAAAACCAAAGTTATAAATCAAAAAAGAAGTTGAATATAATATAAATAATTGCTATTAGACAGTTAGATACCTGCCTTCATTATTTACCAAACAGAAAAATATTGAAAAATGAAAACACCCACATTAAGTTAAATACTAATCATGAAGAAAATTGCCTCATGAAATTAAAATTTTGGTTTAGGGTCATGAAATATATCATGTAAAAAGCAGAAATATCAAATGGTAAGGTTTCAAATGAAACTATGACTTATAACACTGTCATAAGTATGTGTAAACATTTGGAGGAAAAATGTTTTTCCTGGGGAAGTGGATGCCATAAATATTCATATTTTTATTGTGACTAATACTAAAATTTTATACAACTAAGAGATTCTATTTCTTTTCATGTTTGTTAAGAATACTTTTTTGAGCTGAAATACCTAACAAAGGGAAGATAGAACCTATGGAGACCATATCCAGTGGATAGGGCCATCCACCCACCTCAAAAATATTAATCCAGAATTCCTTCTGTCAAAAAAAAATTGCAGGGACAAAGAGTGGAACAGTAACTAAAGGAAAGGCCACCGAGAAACTGCCTCACCTAGGGATCCATCCCATCTGCTGACACCAAACCCAGACAGTATTACTGATGGCAAGAACTGCTTACTGACAGGAGCCTGGTATAGCTGTCCCCCTGAGAGGCTCTGGCA
The DNA here is from genome assembly GCF_011762505.2 of Arvicanthis niloticus. Lineage (NCBI taxonomy): Eukaryota > Metazoa > Chordata > Mammalia > Rodentia > Muridae > Arvicanthis > Arvicanthis niloticus. The sequence continues at coordinate 41,895,134 of NC_047672.1, read as the reverse complement.
GAGTCGGACCAATACAGATGTGAATGTACACAGTCAAACATTGGACTGAGCTTGGGGACCCCAATGGAGAAAGTTAAGGCAAGGACTGTAGAAGCTAAAGGGGTTTGCAACCTTATAGGAAGAACAACAATATCACCCAACTAGACCCTCCAAAGCTCCCAGGAACTAAACTACCAACCAAAGAGTACACAGGGGTTACTCATGCCTCCATCTGAATATATAGTAAAGGATTGCCTTATCTAGCATCACTGGGAGGGGAACCCCTTGGTCCTGGGGAGGCTTGATGACCCAGGAGAGAGGAATACTATACCACTGAGGCACAAGTGGGTGGGAAGGTAGGGGAGCACTCTCATAGAGGCAGGGGGAGGGAGAAAGGGACAGAAGGCTTGTGGAGAAGAAACTGGGAAAGGGGACATTTGAAATGTAAATAAATAAAATAACCAGTTTAAAAATGAAAAAAAGAGAATACTCTTTTGAAACTTCATTCAATATGTTAGTTGAAGGTAAAAGATTCAGTGGTTGCTAAATACAAGATTTAATCATTTAAGAGGAGTTTTGATTTCACTTATTTATTATGTTTATTTATTTACTCTGTGCATGTGCAAACAACCTTACTAAGCTACCATGTTGGCCCTTTAAATTATTTATTTTTTTTGTAGGTTTTTGACAAATGTTCTAGCTGAAACATTTGTTTCACTGGTCTTACTGAAAATAAATATAAACAATGTGGAAAGATAGGAAATAATAACCAATATCACATATTTGTTTATTATCACATATAGTATGTAGAAAAAATGATTATAGTTTTTTCATATTAAAAGTTGAAAATTTAAAAGTATATATAATAATATGTACAATGAACATCCAATATAATTCAATATTCAATAAATATGAAGAAGAGTGACTCTGATTGAGAGGGGATGTGCTAGGAGACTAGGAGTACTGTGTATGAAGACCAGGATGAGTAGCGGGAGGGGAGGGAATATTGAATTTGGGATATATTGAAAACAAAAGTAAACATATAAATAACATTTTAAAATGTAATTTTTAAGTAGTTATAGAACGTAACTACTGAACACATTTATGCAAAAACCTTATTAGTATTAGTGAATTTGATACATGTGGCTTATTTGTGACTATGGGTAAGTAACTCAATGGTAAATGGGTAATTTACTGAATCATTGGATATGTTAGTGAGTATAGTAATCAATGAAAAATATATAGAAAGAATTAGACATGATCACTAAATTATCATCAATTTGTTGCTTATGTGATCTATTGGAGGCTCTAAAATAATCAAGATGGTAATAGATGACTACTAACATGTTATGTTTTTCAAAAGGTTATTGACATGATTTGTAATCACATTTTTCCATGTGCCTAGAAAGTTACCAGAAAATGTGTATACCCATTGCACAAGATGGGACAGGGTACTATCAACATCCACTAGGACTAAATACGGCCTGATATCATTTTAGTACCTCATAAATCCTTAGAATGAGCTCGTTCCTGAGGAAACATTTGTTTTAATTGCTATTTACCTTGCTTGTTTAATGATAATGGATTTTGCCCAACTAGCATTTTTCTAGGGTGACCTTTTATGGTGAGCTCTTATTAGTGTCACAGATAAATAACCAGAGAATTTCTACTTGCCATAAATAATACTACATGCATTTCAAAAAAACAACCTAGACAATTTGCCTTACGCTGCAAATAACTCTCCCTGTCCTCTACCTTATAAAACCTCCTGAGAGTCACATAGTTATATATAATTAACAGTGTTCCTTGAGCAAATCTCATTGCTCAGAGTTTCCAAACCACAGTGAAAGAGACAAAGACTTGTTAATAATTTTCTCAATGCTCAGTTTTAACTTGATATTCAGTTGCAATTGTAAAAAATAATCCAACAATTAATGTATTAAATATTAAAGTTTATGAGGACAGAAGTATCTCTCTAAGATATCATTCTGAATTGTTTCATATAATCTATCTGCATCTATCTAAATATCTATCTATCTATCTATCTATCTATCTATCTATCTATCTTTATCTCTCTATTCCTATGACTTTTCTTTCCTCTGTATAGTGGGATTGGGAAAGAATCTCTTATTCACTTGTATTCAAAATAGAATATTTCCCATGAGTACATTGGTTAAAACATTTACTCCTGAATTGATGGTGCTGGTTTATAATATATTAGACACTATAGGAAATGGAACCTCTGTAGAAAAAGCAATCCACTTTGAGATTACATGTTTATTCCATGTCCTGTCACTTTTTTTCTCTTTCTTTAGTCTGCCTAATAAAATAAGCTACCTAGGAACCCTGCCAGCATGCTTGCCACCTCATGATCCACTTGACATCAAACTCTACAAGAATAAATCTTTTATAGGTTGTTCCTTGTCAGATATATTGTCATTGTAAGAAAAGAAATGAAAACAACAGGGTAATGGGCTGAATTTTCATTTCTGTAAAAAATAACCAATGGATTACCTATTATACAGTGCAGATTAAACTCTCAAAACTACATTGTAGTAATGATGGTAGTTTTACCCACTGTCTTGAAGTTGCTTGATTTCCACACAAGACCCTGTGTATCTTTATATGTGTACATGACTGTATGTGGGGAGCATGTCTTTCAAGGGAGAGAATAAAAAAATGTTTAAAGGAGAATAACAGAATGAGAAGAGTTAAATTGGGATAGGGGAGGTATGGGTGGGTACAATACCTGGGTTAGCACAGCCAGGGGTATCACAGGGACTTGGATAGAAGGATGATGGTATATAAATGATTCTCACTGCCTTCATGACCAGGATCAGGATCTGGAAGCTAGATGGCTCAGAGACCTACATTAGACCCAAACCTGAAGAACTAAAATAATAATAATAATAATAATAATAATAATAATAATAATAATAATAAATTATAAAGATAGTCTGCTAAACTCATAGATTGGTTCCTTGTCTAGTCATCCTCAAAAAAAAAAAAAAAAAAAAAAAAAGCTTCCTCTAGCAGCATATGGAAGCTGATATAGAGACCCACAGCAAAATACTAAGTGGACCTTGGGAACTGACAGAAAAGGGTGAGGAAGGATTGTAGGACAAACAGAGGGATGTGAACTCCAGAACACATTTTACAGAAACAACTGAGTAAAGCTCATAGGGGCTCACAGAGACTAAACAATCAGGGATCTGTTATGGATCTGTGGTAGGTCCTCTATACATAATCTGTGTTTGTTTAGTTTGGGATTTGTGATGGTTTGAATATGTTTTACCTATGCAAAGTGCCACTATTGGAAAGTGTAGCCTTATTGGAGAAAGTGAAGCCTTTTTAGAGGAAGTGTGTCACTGTAAGGGTGAGCTTTGAGGCACCTAAGCTCAAGCTCTGCACAATTGGGGAAGAGAAATTCAGTCTTCTCCTGGTTCCTCTCTGTCTTAGCTATGTTTTCTTTGTTAGGAAAAGACACCATGACCAAGGAAACTCTTATAAACTAAAACATTTAACTGGGACTGCCTTACTAGCTCAGAGGTTCAGTCCATTATCATCAAGGCAAGTGTATATCAGCATCCAGGCAGGCATCATGCATAAGAAGCTGAGCATTCTGCATCTTGATCTGAAAGCCTGTAGGAGAAGACTGTCTTCCAGGAAGCTAGGATAAGGGTCTTAAAGCCCATACCCACAGTAACACACATCCTCCAACAAGACTACAACTCCAAATGATGTCACTGTGGGGGTCAAGCATATTCAAACCATCACACCTTCTAAACCATATATAGAAATCCAATGCCATGCCTGCCTGGATGTAGACATGCTCCTGCCTTGATGATGATGGACTGAACCTCTGAACCTGTAAGCTAACACCAATTAAATGTTGTCATTTATAAGAGTTGCCTTGGTCATGGTGTCTCTTCACAGCAATGGAAACTCTTTTAGGGGAACTCCTAACAGTGGGAGTAGAGGTGTCTCTGATTCTTTTGCTTGCTTATGAAGCTATTTTTCTTCTATTGGTTTGGTTCACTGAGCCTTGATTTGAGGGTTTATATATCCTTTATATATTCCATATATATATTCTTCCTGAGTTTGATAAAACTAAATGAGTATTTGTTAGTAGGAAATATACAGTTAGTGATAAAGGGAATGTTCAAAATTGATCTGATTATACCATTGTTTTCATTCTTTTGCATGATCTGGTCTCTATACTAATTTGTTTCTCATCAGATATCAGAGGTGATGATGGCTAAAGAGCAAGCATAAGGTGATTATGCTGAATGATTACAAAGAATTTATTTAAAGCAAGTTGTGCATCTGGTTCATTCACATTTCGGTCACAAGAGTAAATACTGAAAGCAATTCGGAATACTTATATATAATGTTCAAATGTTAAATGTGTTTCAAACTATACTTCCTGTAAAATGAGTACATAATATACCTTATTTTCTCTTTTCTTCCTTAGTTTATCCTATTTATTTTATCATAAATATTATACCAGGAAAATATAGATTTACTATATTTATAAAAATATGTATCAAATTATCCACTTATAAAGTAACCTTATTTAAGATTTTTATCCTTTTTCAAAGATACCTAACTTTTATATTAATGCATGTGAACATGTCTGTGTGTGTGTGTCTGTGTGTGTGTGTGTGTGTGTGTGTGTGTGTGTGTGTGAGAGAGAGAGAGAGAGAGAGAGAGAGAGAGAGAGAGAGAGAGAGAGAGAGAGAGAGAAAACAATTTCTGGAAGAAAAAACTGTTCTTATAGCATAAAACAGGTAAAAAACACTTTGGTCCAATTGGACATCTATTAAACAGATCTATTTTTTCTTACATCAATTCAGATCCTAGTCTTTGCAGAGAAAAATTCATTTCAAATAGTGAATTTGTTTAAAATAGTGCACACTATCCCATGTTTATTTAAATTCCACATTAGTCTACTCCATAGATAAGACAAGAAAATCATACACACAATTTACTCCATTTTTCATTTGTGTCTGCCAGAGCAAACTCAGCTCACTTCCTGTGAAAATGAAGCAAATGGCGCTCCTACTTTAAACTGTATAGAATTCCTAGACTATTTCCCCCACTCTTGTTTTATATGGGATTTAAATTGTGTCCATTTTCAAAGGCACAGATACGTGTATGGATTTCATGCTTTTGTTTTTATGTGAGAAGTTAATAGTTTCCTTTGTGAGAGTAACTGGGAAGTTCAAGTCATTTCAAACAGTGTTCAACAAAGTTGAAAATTGGTGCCAGTAGATTTCATTTTTTTCCTGTCTAGAGAGAGTGTTATAAAAGAAGCAATTGTTCTTGTGTTGCTTTTGGCTTCAAACACACAGATAGGAAAGAGTATTTTCTATTTTCGTTCTATTTATTTAAGATTTACTCATATTTTTATTTTTGTATGTGTGTATCTTTTTATAACTATAGGGGTTGTTTGTGGGTGTATGTGAAAAACACAGAGGATGTCAGATCCTAGGGTGTTGGAGTTTCTGGTGTTTCTGTGATATCTCACGTACATGCTAGGAGACCTACTTTAGTCATCCTCAAGTTCAGCAAATTTTCTGACCCTTTACCTCCTTGCTTGTCTTAGCACCCTTAATAATAATCTCTCTTCTTCAAACATACTGTTTTATCAAGGAACAGTAAGAAGGAAGAGAATTAGATGGAAAAATGAAAATGTTATTTGTTAGGTGAAAATTTTTATCAGATTTCTATAATTTAGTTTATATAATGCTGAGGATGAGAAGGGTCTTTTACATTTTCTGAATACTATGAGTTTTTCCATCATCACTGACTCAGTCCTTCTGTCAATTCCCAACCTGCCCACTGTATGTCTTGATGTGCATAGGACATACTGCAGTTAAAACCTTGTTTGTATTATCATTACGTTATTGACCAACTTCCATAAAACTTGTTGCCTTTATTTTAAATGCTTTCTCCAAGAGAAAGGAAGACTCTAAAAATTCCGAAAATTACAGGATATGTTCTATGTGTTAGTTATATCAATAATCCTTTCAACTAGGTTCAAGTAGCAACTTCAATCAATATAACAGTATCAGAGGCTTGACCATCAAATAATGTGTGAAATATATGAATTCTATACTTCAGATGTCCTGATCCTAGGCTCTACATTAATTATCTTGATGCCACATTACTAAGCAAAGGTAGATATTAGATTGTATGAATGGCCATTTCTGCTCTGGAAAATTATTAATAGGTCCTTCATTAGGACTGTAACTTAATCTAATAAGGAATAAATATATATGGTATTTGTTAATTATGTGGGTAACTTTCTGTAAATACCATGTAAATATAAACAGCAAATTATTGTTAGGTAAAACCAAAAGTTATAATTAATAACATATTTTATGCAAATGCATAATTCATACTACTCTCTATATAAAGGTCCAATATTGATTTTGGCACTGAAATCTAAAATGAAAATAGTCCCAGAAACAAAATGTGACAAAAATTAAAGTTATATATTCTGTTTTAGTTTTGAAACTGACACTAATATCATAAAAATTAATTAAAATAATTATCCACCTCTCTCTTTTTTAGTTATGAATATTATATATATACATATATATAAAACATCATATATAATATATATATAATATATATATTATATATGATGAATACTGTAAACTTTGGTGTCTCCTCCATTTATAATATCTCACCATTATAATTCTGTGCAACTTAAGAGAAGTGTTGTGCTGTCTCAACCTCCTACCTCCTGAGCTTTCTTGATTCCATTCTTTCTACTGGCCCTCAGGACTTCAGTCATTTTCCTCCACCCAATATCAGTCATGTTCCCCTCTGTCCCCCCATCCCCTTTCTCTCCCAGATTACTCCCAGCCTTCCTCCTTGTAGTTGCTTTTTACTCCCACCCAAGTGGGAATGAGGCAATCTCACCCTTGTTGACCTTTGTAAGTTCTGTGGACTGTATCTTGGTTATCTTGTACTTTTTTGGCTAATATCCACTTATTATTGAGTAACTATCATGCATGTCTTTTTGATTCTGAGTTATCCCTCTCAGGATAATAATTTCTACTTCCATTCATTTGCTTGCAAAACATAGGATCTCCTTTTTTAAAAAAAGCTGAGTAGTATTCCATTGTGTAAATGAACCACATTTTCTGTATACGTTCTTCTATTGTGGGATATTTGGGTTGTTTCCAGCTTCATGGTAGGGCATCTTTTGGGCATATTCCCAAGAGTAGTATTGCTGGATCTTCAGGTAGATCTATTTCCAATTTTCCTAAAAAAACTCCAGATTAATTTCCTGAGTAGTTATTACAGTTTGAAATCCCACCAGCAATGGAGGAGTGTCCCTCTTCCTCCACATTCTTACCATCATGTGTTGTCACCTAAGGTTTTATTTTTTTATATTTTATTTTATTTTATTTTATTTTATTGGTTTTTTCGAGACCGATTTCTCTGTGTATCCCTGGCTGTCCTGGAACTCACTCTGTAAACCAGGCTGGCCTCGAACTCAGAAATCCACCTGCCTCTGCCTCCCAAGTGCTGGGATTAAAGGCGTGCGCCACCACCACCCGTCTTCTCCTAAGGTTTTAATCTTAGCCATTCTGATTGGTGTAAGGTGGAATCTCAGGTTCGTTTTGATTTGCATTTCTCTGATCACTACAGAGACTGAACATTTCTTTCCAGAATGTACCAGAGTCCTGGGAAGTGAGAGACACTCAGGACTCAAAGAGAGGGATTTAGATGAAATTCCCTACAGAGCAGAGAGAAAATGGGTGGAGTCCACTTCCAGCAGAAAGACTGGTCATCTAAGTGAGGGATGGGGTTGCAGTCACAAAGTCAAAACTCTGACCCAGAATTGTTCCTGTTTGATAGAACTGCATGGATATAAGTGGAGAAGAAGAGCCTGAGGAAAAGAAGGCTCAGTGACAGGTCTAAGATGGGATTCAGCTCAAAGGGAGGCCCCAAGACCTAATACTGTTATTGGTGCTATGGATCACTCACAAAAAGGGACCCATCATGACTGCCCTCTGAAAGACACAACAAACAGCTGAAAGAGTCAGATGTAGATATTTGCACCCAACCAATGGACCCCTGCTGCTGACCCCTGTGGTTAAATTGAAGAAAAGTTGGAAGAAGCTGAGGAAGAGGGCAACCCTGTAGGACCAGCATTCTCAATTAACCTGGACCCCTGAGATCTCTTAGACCATGGATCACGAACCAGGCATCATACATCAGGATATATGAGGCCCCCAAACACATATACACCAGAGGACTTCAGATGGCTAGATCTGGGTTCAATCAGAGAAGATGCATCTAATCTCCAAGAGACTGGAGGCCCGAAGGAGTTTAGAAGTCTGATGGGGTAGGGGGCTGGAGACATTCTTGTGGAGACATGGTGCCCTGGCAGGGAGGATGTTTGGGATGTGGAACAGTTGGAGAATAAAATATGTAAAAAAGAAACAAGATAAAACAACAACAAAATGTGTTTAGTAAGTTATAAATATATTTAAAAACTATTAAAGTTTCCTATTAGCATCTTCATGCCAAAGTTAAAGATAATCACAACAAATAATAAAAATCAAAGGTCTCAAGTACCTTGGAAATTTGGAGCATATTAATTAATCATTTTTTAAGACTGGCTTTTTTGGACATAAAGAATCTATATTTGTGAACATTGAAAATTCACACTAACAATGATATGTTTTATTCTAAACCTAAATATTATTTGAGATGTTACCTTTGTGGCTAAGGATTATTTTAAGAACCAATAACATCAAAATAGCAGTTACAGTATTAATAATGAAAGAGGTAGGTTACACTTATCTATTAATGTTCATGTAAAATTGTTTCAAATACCCATATTCAATACAAGCCAGATTACATGATTAGAACTTCATGATGTGGGGAAGTTGGAATGTCACAAGTCCAGTGGCATGTGATCTTGGTAAGATTTTTGCCTTCTTAATAGCCATTTATTTGCCATCTGTGTACATGGTCTAGCATCCATGAGGCTACTAAAAAAGATCCTCTGTAAAATATTAAAAAACTAAATTTTACCAGCAAAAAATATAGAAATGTCAACAAATAGCATATATAGTTTATAACAGAGTTTTTCTTATGTTGTGACCAGTCAACCTAATATTTCCACCAAAGTACTTAAAATCTGTCTTGATAAATAGCATGATTCATTTTTCTATAAAAACTTCATCAGATTTAGCACATAAATCACTGATCTTGGGACATATCTACTGATATTTGGCTTAAGAATAATGTATCTCCCTTTCCATGTTGAACCCTAGTGTAAACCCCTATAATTATTCAACTTCCCCTTGAATCAGAAACAAGACTCCGTATCATAGGTCTTTGCATTCTAGTTACAGGGTGTTGAACCCACAGATGACATTGATGAGTTGGTAAGTTTTTTCAGCTGGCTTGTCACTTTTGCTCATTTTGTCATCGATGTTGTTTAATATGGACTATAATGCTTATTTGATAGTTTGGGGGGGCTAGATTTCAAAGTATTTGTTTTAAGAAAGTATTTTGTTTGTTTGCTTTGAAAATATTTTGGCTTCCAAACTTTCAGGGGGGTTGTTTTCTTTCAGTTTTGTAAACTTTCAGACCCTGAAACAAATTTTGTTTCTGATATTTACTTTTGGATTTTATGCTCTCAGAACAGTTTCTGTTGTTGTTGTTAGTTTGGGTTTTTTGTTGTTGTTGTTGTTTATTTTTGTCTTTTTTTTAATTGGCCAGGGAGACACATTTAAGTATTTGAGTATCCACTGTCATAATCCCCATGCTCCTGTATAGTGTTCTGGCTATACAGAAGTTCAATGGGGAAATAAAATGATCTCTGTGTAAAAGCCAAGAGAATCAATGTGCAAAGCAGCACATTAGCCTAATTTAAGAAACATATCTCCTATCCTAAATAGACTCACAAAAAAGAAACCACGAGCAAACCAACAAACAATGTAAAACTGGAATAAAAGGGAAATGCTGAAACATAAAATACAATTTTGTACTCCAGGCAGATAATTAGAGCCATTTTTAAACATTATTGTTGTTAAGTAGTTTATTTCCTTTACATCCCAACTGCAGCTTTCACTGCATCATCTTCTCTCAGTCCATCCTTCTCACTCCCTTCATCTATCCCTCCTGTCTCCTGAGAAATGAGGTGGCCTGCCATGAATATCAACCAGCCTGGGGATATCAGGATGCAATAAGTCTAAGCACAACTTCTATGGAGTCTAGATGAGGCAACCCAGTTAGGAGAAATGGATCTAGAGGCTGGCAACACAGTCAAAGAAATCTGCTCATGATTTTAGCAATCAGACATGAAGACCAAGCTGTATAGCTGTTGCAAGCATGCAGAGGCCTAGGACAGTTACCATGCTGGCTCTCTGGTTGGAAGTTCAGTGTGTGTGAGCCCCTGTAGGCCAGGTTATTTGATTCTGTAGGTTTTCTTGTAGTGAGTGTCCTTGGATGCTCTGTGTCCTACAATGCTTCCTCCCACTCTCCTACAAAATCCCCCAGTCTCTGGCTAATGTTTTGCCATGGTTCTCTGCATCTATTTCAATCAAGTACTGGTTGCACCTCCTCTAATGACAGTTATGGTAGTCTCCTGACTTCAAGTTTAGTAGAATATCATTAACAAATTCATGGGTGAGATCCCTTTTCATGTCATGAACTCAGGGTGGGCCAGTCACTGGTTGGTCGTTCTCTCAATTTCTGCTCCATCTTTAGAACTGTGCATCTTGTAGGCAAGAAAAATTGTGGTTTTGTAGGTGAGTGGGTACTGTCACCATCTCTCCATTGGAAGCCTAGGGTCATTATCATAGATTCATGGGAGTTACAATTGCACTAGGTTTATAGCTCATCCCTGAGATGCTGTCCTACAGTCCAGTTGTCTCTCCTATTACTCTCTCCCTCTTCCCTCCCTCCAACTTGATCACATCTGTTCTCATCTCCACCCTCAACTCCACTCTCTAGTCTCCTTTAATTGACCCCACATGTCTATTCTAATCCCTGTTCTCATTGAGATTCAAACATGCCTTCTGAGGTACTTCTTGGTACTTAGCTTCTTTGACTCTGCTTATCATAGTGCAGCTATCCTGTATTTTATGACTAATATCCACTTATAAGTGAGAACATACCATGTTTGTCTTTCTTAGTCTGGGTTAACTCACTCAGGATGATCATTTTGAGTTCTGTCCATTTTCCTGAAAATTTCATGATGTCATTGCTTTTGATGGCTGAATAATATTCTATTGTGCAAGTAAACTAAATTTACCTTATTTATTCTTTAGTTGAGAGACATCAAGGTTGTTTCCAGTTTCTGGCTATTAAGACTAAAACTGTTATTAATATCGTTGAGCAAGTGACCTTGTGATATGGTATAGCTGAATCTTGAGGTAGAACTATTTCCAATTTAAAAAAAAAAAAAAAAAAAAACCACCAAATTGATTTCCAATGTAGTCATACAAGTTTGCGCTCACAGCAGCAATGGAAGAGTACTCACCTTCCTCTCCATCCATGCCAGCATCTGCAGTTATTTGAATTTTTGATCTTGCTCATTCTGACAGAAGGAATCTCAGAACCTTTTTGATTTGTATTTCCCTCTTAACTGAGGAGTTTGAACATATCTTTAAGTGTTTCTCAGAAATTAAAGATTCCTCTGTCGATAATTCTCTGTCTAGATATATTCTCCATTTTAAATTAGATTATTTAATCTACTGATGTCTAGTTTCCTGAATTATTGTTATATTTTGGATACCAGCATTCTGTCAGATATAGGATTGGTGAAGATTTTTTCCCATTCTGTAAGCTACCAATTTGTTCTTTTGAAAATGTCCTTTGCGTTGCAGAAGATCTTCATTTTCATGAGGTCCCACTTATTAATTGTTGAGCTTAGTGTCTGAGATATTTGTGTTCTGTCTAGGAAGTTGCCTCCTGTGACAATGTATTCATGGCTGTGTGTGTGTACAATTATCTATTCCTTTGTTTTTGATGCTGTGAAATCATTTGTTTACTGAGTTTCTTATGTGTACATAACCTCCTTTGGTTGAAATTTTCTAGTATTTTATTATCTGCAGGAAGGAGTATTTAGATAGATATTGTTTAAATTTTTATGGAATATCTTGTTTTCTTCATCTATGGTGATAGAATATTATGCTGGGTATAGTAGTCTTGGCTAGTACCTGTGGTCTCTTACAGACTGCAAGACATCTTCCCAGGCCCTTCTGGCTGTTAAGGTCTGTGTTGAGATTTCAGGTATAATTTGAATAGGTCTGCCTTTATATGTTACTTTGTTTTTTTTCCTTGTAACTTTATTATTTTTTCTTTGTTCTGTAAATTTAGTGTTTTGATTATTATGTGGAAAGAGGACTTTCTTTTATATTACAATATATTTGGCATTCTGTAGACTTTTTTGAATGTTTATAGGTATCTCTCTAAGTTATGAAAGTTTTTTTTATAAGAGTTTATTGAAAATAGTTTCTTGAAGCTGAAAATCTTCTCTTTCTAGTCCTGTTATTCTTCCATGTGGTCTTTTGATAGTGTCCCAGGATTTCCTGGATGTTTAATATCAGCAACATTTTAGATGCAACATTTTCTTTGACCAATGTATCAATTTCTTACATTGTATCTTCTACACCTGAGATTCTCTCTTTCATCTCTTGTATTTAGTTGGTGATATTTGCATTTATAATTTCTATTCTCATATCTAGGTTTGCCATCTACAGTATTGCCTAAGTTTTTGTGTTCTTTATTGCTTCTATTCCATTTTTAGGCTTTGAACTCTTTTATTCCTTTCCATCACCTGTTTGATTGTATTCCTTTAATTCTATAAGGGATTATTTCACTTCCTCTTCAAAGGCCTCTATCATCTTAATAAGACTGGATTTAGTTTTTTTGTTTTTCAGCTGTGTTAATATATCCAGGGGTTATTGTAATAGGATATCTAGACTTTTTTGGTACACTATTGCTTTGGCTGGTGTTGATTATGTTCTTATGCTAGCCACTGGCCATCTGAGCTTTATTTTTATTATAGGTTTAGGTGCTTATTTCTGAGTTTATGTTTGTTGGATGGGTATTTTGTTATTGTTTTATGCCCTGGATTCTGTTTATTCTTTGTCTCCTCAAGTGAGTAAGCTGGGAATAGTGACCAGTGGGTCGTCAGGTTAAGTAGGGAGTCTCAACTCCCTACTTTTTGTGGCTTAAGTGGTCTCTGGAGTTTGGGGTGTTATCATTGCCTCTGAGGTGCCTGGTGTCAGTGTAGCCTGTGGTCCCTGTATTGCCTCTAGGAAATCATATGAATTTTGCTGTTAGAAAATGAGGTCCAAAGGATGAGGTCCATTTTATGGTTTTGGGTGGGCTTTGAAGGGAGTTGGAGGTCAAGTGCTTGGGACAAGTTCTTACCTCACAGATTGCCACCAGTGAGCCTCTGGGAAAAAAGGCAGAGTTCTGAGCAGGAAAATTGCGTTGAGGAGATCAAGTGTAGTTTATCACTAATAGGTCCAGAAGGTCACTTATTTACTCAGAACATATGAGGAAATTTGACATATTCTTCTGTCAGAAGACATCTTTCTTGCCAATGACATAGACTTATCTATATTAGATCTCAGCAATCTTTCTATACAATATGGGACCTCAACGTGAAGGTTGGGGGTATGTACGAGGAGTTCAAGGGAGTATAGTTGGGAGGGATTGAGGGAAGGGAAGGACAGGTAGAAAGCAATATTAAAATTAAAAATATATTTAATTTGTCTAAAAACTTAAACAAAATAGTTTCCTCCTGCAAACGCAACATTCAATGCTTGCGTAAGACAGCAAACTGTGAGACAAAGTTCTGTAACAAAGCTGTAACTACATACTAAATTAACTTATTAGAAAATTAATGATATGAAGAGTTAAGATGCTGCAAGTTCAGAGCCAATTTATCATAAGCTACCTTTTGTCTCTTAATAACATTAAGCTGAATACCTGGTTTTCACTAACCCTAGAAGTAAGAATATCATCACACACAGTAGTGACTCCCTCCATTTTTGTAACTACCTAAACAATGTATCTATCAATGTTTTAGAAAAAAATGTAAATTTATCTACTATATAAAGACTCCATGGACCATGTAGGAGTAGTTGTGGTAAACAAAGTCTGTGTTCTTGAGACTTGGCCCCTCTAAAATAAACTACATGTTATTTACTCTGTATCAAGTGCTGCTTCTTGCATAAAGAAGTACTTCATAAATCTAAACCTAAACATGAGTTGAACTTTTATTTTCTTAAAGTCATGTAGAAAGTCATCTAAAGCACAATTCCACTAGATTTACCTTCTAGTATTTATGAAAACATTAAAATTAATTATGCAAGATGGTTACAAAATAAAACCAGGTAAGAGATCAGTTTAACATAGTATACTAGCTGATTTTGTGTATCAACTTGACAAAAGTTAGAGTCATCACAAAAGAGCCTCCCTTGAGAAAATGCCTCCATGGGATCCAGCTGTAAGGCATTTATCAATTAATGATCACCACCAGTGAGGAGTTGTGCCATTGTTGAGGTTTTCGCCATGGGTTTTATAAGAAAATAAGCTAAGAAAGCTGTGGGAAAAAAGCCAATAAACAATACCCTCCCCAGCCTGTATATCAGCTCCTGTACATCAGGTTCTGCCTTGCTTAAGTTCTTGTCTTGCCTTCCTCCAATGATGGATTATGATCTGTAAGTGTAAGCCAAATAAACTTTTTCTTCCCCAACTTGTTTTTTGTTTTCATGGTCTTTAGTGACAGCAATAAAACTAACTAAAACACATATAATTCATTCTGAAAAAGATATCAGGTATTATGTCTATATATGTTGTTTTTCTAAATCCATACAAAGGAAAACAAAGCTTTACTTTGACTTGAATTGGTTAAACTAGTCTCAAAAGTTCAGGCAAAGTCACCACTGAAAAACATGTCATTTCATTACAGGAGAAAAAAAAATCCTTGAAATTGTACCAGAAAACACTGTAAAATTTGCTTCGTTGTAAAATCTAAACAATTTCCAAGCACAGGACATTTCAAAGGAAACTCAAAGAAAGAGGCATCCATCATTTGGAGATTGGTATAGTTATTCATGTTATGTGAACATGAAAACAAAAATAAAAATTCAGTTTGCTGTGATATATTCAATTGTCTATTTAAAGAAACATGCTCAGGAATATCATTAAAAAGGAAAAATAATACTTCCTATTTAATAGCAATTTTATTAACCACAGGTCAAAATATAATGAAATATACTTCCTAATACTTAATAAAAATTACAGAAAAACATTCTAATTTTTATTCAGTGTCAGCATTGTCATCAGAATTGTGTTTGAGACACAGCTCGAACATTTTAAAAAGTCACAGCTTTCAAAAGCTCCAATAGCAACAGTGCCCATGAGTGACCTCATTATTCAGTTTTAAATTTAGCAAAAGCGAACCTGACAAGCTAAGGAGACAATGGGCAGAAGTAAGTGGCAGCAATGAAAGGCAGAACCCTGTGGAAAGAATAGACCCTGTCACAGAGAGAAACACTATAAAACTGAAAGGACATGGTTTAAAACCAGAGTCTTCTTAGAGTTTTATATGTCATGTTGTCAAATGGAAGGGTGTGTCGTGTTGACCTGATTTCCTTAAAATTCTTTCTTTTAAAAATTTTATAGCCAGGCAGTGGCGGTGCACACCTTTAATTCCAGCACTTGGGCGGCAGAGACAGGTGGATTTCTGAGTTTGAGGCCAGCCTGATCTACAGAGTGAGTTCCAGGACAGCCGGGGCTACACAGGGAAACCCTGCCTCAAAAAACAAACAACAAAAAAGTATAGTTATGGAGAGATGAATGAGAGACTAAAATGGGAAGATCAAGTAGAGAAGGTAAAGACTGGAATGGGAAAGGGAATATGGAGCAAGATAGCTAAAATTATGGGCTGTTTGAGGGGTAGTATGGAAGCTGACTACAACAGAAGCTTACTAAGACACATACATATAGAAGGTGATCTAAATGAAATCACCAATCAAATGGGAGACAGAGATATGTGGAGCCTTGAAAGGATGGCTTGGTTTCTGGTGTGGCATAGGCCTCGAACTCTGACCCCAATGGGGCAACTGCAGGTGTTCTGCCTGCCCCAAGACCCCAGGCTCCTGACATGCCATTGACCTGCGCCTTGAAGTCACATAGGACAATGTAGCGCCTCTCAAAGAGGTGTCACCTAACACAGGTAGAGGGAGTGACTACAGGCCTCAACCTCAAGAGATTTTCATATTAATGAGATACCTAAAGGCCAGAGGGACTGCCATCATGGAAAGCTTCTCTGCGTTTTCCACCACAGGAGCCCGCATCTTAAAATAGGCAGCCTTTCAGCCAAGAGAGTATAACAAGCAAGTGAGCACTTGCCGCAGGGCAGGGCGTGGTCAGAACCTCTCTCTCTCTCTCTCTCTCTCTCTCTCTCTCTCTCTCTCTCTCTCTCTCTCTCTCTCTCTCTCTCTCATTTCTCTGAGCTGTGGGCCAGTCACACTCATATGCTCCTTGTCTCCATTCTGCTGGGCCTCTGGTGGCATCTGAGAGCCCCTGAATGGACGTCAGTCAATCCCAGGCGTTTCCTGGCCCAGAGATCCCCACTAGAGCGCCCTGCACCCCCGCGGAACCTCAGACTGAGTGAGAACTGCCTCCACCAGGCTGGTCCCCGACAGCTTTCTCAGAGTGCAGTGCCTGCCCAGTACCATGAGCAGAACCAGGCGAACTTCCTGTGCTTGTTTCTGCTTCTCTCCAGAAGACCTCCTCCCTGTAGAGCCTGCAAGGAACAGAAGACACAAGGGACCCACAACACAACAAAGAACTCACGCCTGAGCAACCACACATGGGCCATCTTTCCCGCAGACATACAACCGGCCATCTCTTGTCACCAAATGAAACATCCAATTTAAGTAATGGGTTACATCTAGTGGAGCTTTTGGCCTAATGCAAATTTCCAAACAATAGAGGCTGTGTCAAGACCATAGATTGGTGGCTACAAACTGACATCAAGACCCTATTGCTGAAGAAAATATCTATAGAACTCAGTGAAAGAAGTGGAACTGGTGCTTACATAGAGTCTTCATCCTTATGTGCTATCGACTTTGATATAAGAAGTTACTCTTCATGCTACCAAAGGAGAAACTTAAACACCAGCCCAGCCACAAAACCTTTTATTTGCAATGGTGTTTTGCTTGCAAGCAATGCCAATGGAATGGTAGCAAAAATTTTGTGGGATTAACCAATCAATAGTAAATATTTTTTTTACCCCCAGATTTCCTGTCCTCCATTCCTTATCAGTAAACAGCAGTCCTCTTCTATATAACACAGCAAAACAAGGTACAACAAGACCAGACAAAATCTGTCATGTTGAGGCTCGACAAGGTTACTGGGAAGAAGAAAATGTGTTTCAAGAGCAGGCAAAAGAGTCTGAGACACAGCTGCTCCCATTCGTAGAGGGCCCACAAAAGGCAAGCTAAGGTCATAATATGTATGCAGAAGACATGGTGGTGCAGACACATGCAGGCTCTGTGCTTGTCATGTCAGTCTCTGTGAAGCCATTGCAGTTGATTCAGTGAGCCATGTTTTCCTGGTATACTCTATCACCTCTGACTCCCCCAGTCCTCCTTCTCTGAAAGAGTCATCTAACTTACACTTTCTCTCCACATAATGTCTAGCTGTGGGTCTGTGCACCTGCCTCATTTGTTTCCAGAGGAAGCCTCCGTTATGATGAGAACAGCACAATATCACCAAGAATCACATAGTTAATTTTTCTTTTCTTTTTTGGAAGTTAATTTCTTTTAAACTGAACTAATCTCTTTTTCAATTTCATCTGCTGTATACAATACTTTTCCCTCTTTTCTTCTTGTTTAATTCGTTCTTTCTTTTCCACTCATGTTTGGTTTCACCTTATATCTCTTACCTATCCAGGCTCTTGTTCCTTGGTATCCAAGCAGTATAGAGCTTAGACTTCCCAAATATCAAAAGCAATCAGAAGTTGAACTAGCTACTAACAATGAAGTAAGAGGATTGTTTTAAGAAATAAAAGGTATATTTAAAAATATATAAGCCATAGTCTATTACATTATTGGTAAACTCTTTGTACAAAGTTTATAGGTGTCTGCTTTGCTGAACCTGAGCAATTATTTCCCTAGGGGACCTTCTTGAATTACATGCCCTGGAGACTTTTTTGGTTGAGACATTAATTTGGCTTGTTTGTGTCCGTTTTGTTGTTTCCCATCTAGTTTCTTATAAATACGTTTGAGCTTTTATACTTTTCAATGGGTACGATTTTGCCCTTCAGTTCCATTCCTATTCTTCCATGTCTGGAGGGTAGCTTCCTTTAAACTGAACTAATCTCTTTATCAATTCCATCTGCTGTGTGCAAACACGCCTTTCCCTTCTTGTCTTCTTTAATTCATTCCTTGAATCTACACTGTTTCCATTTTTTGTGTGTTCTGCTTTCTTCTTTGTGTTTTCCCTATCAGCTTCTCTGAAATTCATGATCAATAACCAAACCACAGACAGTATTGTATCTTATACTAAGATTTCTGACACAAAAATGTTTATGACTATTACATTTGAACTTGGCTTCTCTTAAATTTTCAAGATACAAAGAGAATGCAGCAAAATCCATTGAAGATAGAAATGGTCTGGGATTCAATTACAACAAGAATCCCCACTTTCATTCCAGAGGTTTCATCCTAAGTATGGTCTTTACTGTCCATATTTCTACCATCTTTCTGATCTTCCATATACTCTCCAGGTTTGTGCATTAAACACTGATTATATCACTAGGGTATCTATAATACATAGTTCTAAACTAACACACTTTCCTCCTATATTCCTGGTCCTAAAATGTAAAATGTACATCATTATTGAGATAGTGTAATAAACCAAAAACAAAAACCATTTTACTGCTCAGTAACAAATATAGTTATAAGTTTCTAGTTGTGATAAAATACCTTTCTGTAACAATTTAAGGGATGCAGGTATTATTTATTTATTTAATTATTTATTATTTATTCTGGCTCATAGTTTTCATGGATACAATCTATCACGATAGGGGTGTGTAGTAGCAGGTAACTATGTTTGTATTTGGTGGTGGTTGCTTGTATCTAAGCAAATGAGAAATCATATACTGAGCAGCAAGTTACCTTGAACCCAGAAATTTATTTCTTAGAGATAAGACCTGTCTTTAAAATGTACTACCATCTCTCAGTGCTATATCAGCTGTGTTCTAACACACGAGCCAGAGGGGAACATTTCTATCCAAGCTGGAGAACTGTGAAAAATGAGTTTATAATTAAAAACTTTCTTAAATGTCTTAAAAACCAACAAATTCACTGATGAAAATACAAATATTTAAAGTACCTATAATATAAATCTTTTAAAATTCTCAAAGAAAGCTAAAAAATGAAAAATGTTGCTTAGTCCCTTTTGCTATTACCTCTCCAATAAAGATATCGCAAGAGAAATAAAGTCTACATGAGTATTATTGACTAATATTAATAAAATTTTCTAGAAAATATGAACTAAGAAAATCAAATAATACAAGAAGAAAGAATTTATACAATGTACCAGAAGGATTTATACAATGGAAATATTCTGTTACCATGTAAAGTAATTCCATATTTATTATTTCTAAGTTAGATGAAGGATAAAATTAAATGTAACTTTAAAAATGCAAACAAATTACAGCAGGTAGTAGTGGTACAATTACTTGAAAAGAAAACTAGAAACTACGCATCATATCAAAGTTTTTAAAACATTTAAGAAAAGCATGAGAGTATATACACAAGTAAAATGTACTACATTTTCCATGATGAGAAAACATGTTTTCACTAAAAGCACTGTTCAAGACCCCCTTATGATGCACTGAATGTTCAAGGTAGTGAAAAGTGGAGAAAAACAAAATACATTCAAAGGAAAAGAAAAAAATCCTGCTTAAGTACACAGTGGATATGATCTCATACATAAAAATTGCTGAGAAACACACAAACATGCACTCAGCTCCTAGAGCTAATAAGCTGGTTTCATTGTGTTCACATTAGGAAAGATTGAAATATAAACAAAAAACAATTACATTTCTTTATAGCAGCAGTGGACCATTTGAAAATGCAATTCATTCACAATAGCACCAAACAAACAAGAGTACATGGATAAACTTATCATTGGAATTAAAAGAACTATAGTCTGAAAACAAGAGAACAGTTTATGCAGAAACTACAGATCCAGACAAATGCAAAAATGTCCTATTTGTATGTAGGTTAGAATACCAAGTATTGCAGTTCCTATTTTTTTCTGATTGATTTACAGAGTTAGCATAATCCGCACCTAATCTCAGGAGCTGACAGGTTATGGTGCACATCCACCATATACTTCAGAAAAATAGAAATGTTCTGTATACAAAGCAGAAAGGATTGTCTTTTGATATATGAATAGGGGGCAATTATGGGTACACAAACCTAAGAATATTATATGACATTATGTTATATCAAACAGAAAAGTTAAATCATTTCATTGGCCTACATGAATTATTGAAAACAGAAAAATAGAAGAGATATAACAATAATTCTTGAAGACCCACATTCAGAAAAAATTCACAAATGTGAAACCGAAATCATGATCCATACAAGAAAATAGTTAAATTATTTCTTTTATATTATAAATAAGATCAAAATACTTTGTAAATAATGGTATCTACAAATATAAAGTAGAAAGAAGTATGTGCAAGTATTTTTATTACAACTCAATAATAGGAATAAATAGAATAGTTAAAGTGAGTAAAACTATTAATATTTCACAAAGAACATAGCACAAAGCAAATTCTGTGTTTCTATACAGTTAGGATTTCTTAACAATTCTATTGAGACTTAACTATTCTACTGAGACCTGGGATAAAAGCTGCCTTGGAGAGTTATTTATGACTGGTTGTATAATAAGAGACTCCAGAGGCTTTTCTCTGTGTTCACTAAATGACTCTTTCATGTGTATGTCCTAAGAAGGAATAAAGCCAGTGACCACAGGGACTTTCCTAGGTTTTGAAACGGAAGGAATGGACATAGTTGATTATGTGAAGAAATGTATTTGTTTCCTAAAGTTTTAGAGTAATAACTCAGGATCATTTCTATTAATGTTCCAGGAAGCATTGCAAGAAAGAACAATGTTTTCTCCTCTACTGTATACCAAGACCTGAGTTCATCTGAACTGTGCTCCTGCAATATAGTAATTTTCTGTTTTGGAGGATGATACAATTTAATTCTCATCTTGTCACTAAGATTTATGAATTGCTTCATATGAAAACACTACAGTTATTATTAGGTATACATACAACCTGAAAACATGTAGTCCAGAAATCTAATGTTTACAATCAAGAAACATTATTGAATTTAGAAAATAAGAATGTGATGCCTGCTAAAAACAGGCAGGCTAGCTGCTTGTGGACATTGACTACTCACTAGGTTTTCTCCAGCAAAAAGAAATGTCCAAATACTGGACATGCTTGCCAGAAGAACCGGTAGCCATATCACCTGTGGATGTTACCTATACACACATTCTTCTTCTCCCTTAGTTAGACACACCCTCTCCAACCAAATGCCACACCTGATAGAAGACTAGACCATTCCCTACTCTCTAGATTCCTCTTGCAACCACACCTTTCCAAGCACAGGTCATGCCTTTTCAAAGATGATACAAGTCACACACTCTATCTCCAGTAGCCCCCTCCTCCTCTTTTTCATATCTTTATCCTAAACTCAGGTGGACACTCTTTGCTGGACCAGAGGCCACAATGGACACCAGTACTCCAGCCTCTAACTTAGGCAGAGAATTCACACAGTCAATCTGAATTTCTGCCCCTAACTCTGATTTAGATCCCCTGCTCAACAAGAGAATATCCTACCAGAAGTCCAACCCACAATTCCTTCAGAAACTATCTGTTCAACTACAGGCCATACAAGCCAGAGACTGGAGAAGAAACTGACACCAAGGAACAAAATTCCTAGTCAACAAACATAGACCCTAAAATCACAACAAAACTGGGATTTTTTTTTTCTTTCTTTTCTTTTCTTTTATTTTTTTTTTGTTTTTTTGTTTGTTTGTTTGTTTGTTTGTTTGTTTCTTTCGAGACAGGGTTTCTCTATGTAGTCCTGGCTGTCCTGATACTCACTCTGTAGACCAGGCTGGCCTCGAACTCAGAAATCTGCCTGCCTCTGCCTCCCAAGTGCTGGGATTAAAGGCGTGTGCCACCACCGCCCAGCTAAAACTGGGATTTCTAAATACCACCATTAAAAAAAACCAAACAAACAAACAAACAAAAAAAAAAAACAGAATGAACAACAGCCAGGCTAATGTGTTACCTCCTGAACACATCTATCCTACTACAGTCACTCTGAATATTCCAATAGAAATAAAGAACAAGAGAAAGACCTTAAAAGCAACTTTAGGGGGATGGTAAAGATCATTAAAGAATTAATTATGTCCCTTAAAATTTTGGAAAAAAAAATAGACAAAGAAGTTGGAGAAAATAAGTAAATCCTGTAAAGAAAGCCAAGAAAAAGAAAACAAACCACACAAGGAAATGAACAAAACTGTTCAAGATCTGAAAATAGAAATAGAATACATAGAGAGAATGCTAAGGACAATTCTCAAAATGGAAAGTCTAGGTATACCTACAGGAATTAGAGAAACAAGCACAACTAACAAAGAATCTTGGACATTGACTTATACAACAGAAGAAATAGATTCATCAGTCAAAGAAATGTTAACTCTAAACTATTTCTGACACAAAATATCTAGAAAACCTGAGACACTTTGAAAAGACCAAATCTAAGAAAACTATAGAGGAAGAAGAATCCCAGATCAAAAGCCCAGAAAACATTTCAACAAAATCATAAATGAAATGTTTTATAACCCAAAGTAGATGCCTATAAAGATACAAGAAACACCAAATAGATTGGACCAGATAATAAAATTCAAGACAGAAATAGAAAACAATTAAAGACTTCCCAGAATCCACTGAAAATGATTATATACCATACACTAACTTACGGGACACAATGAAACTGATGCTAAGAGCAGTAAGCACCTACAGTAAAAAGTGGAGAGATATCAACAGCAGCCTTATTTCTCCTATTTGGCTGCCTCAACCAGCTTTGACATGAGGATCTAAGACTCTTCTTATTGTATCTTGTTATGCCGTGTTTCTGCTTTTTTTGAAAAAAAAAAAAAAGAGAAGAAGCAGTGAATCTGGGGGAGAGGGGAAATTTTGGGGATACTATGAAGAGAGGGTGGAATGAAGACTAATATCAGAATTTATTACATGATAGAAGGTTATATTTTTAAAAGAAGTCTTCAAAATTAATAATAAAATAGAAATTAAGAATATTATAACAATCTTCAAATACTCAGTAAGAGCATAAAATTATTCAATAATTTACTCATGGTATTTCTAGTCAAAACAATCACTTCAAAATTACTCTTCCACTACAATGATAGTTAACTGAAAATAAAAATCAATAGATGCAAGGGGTGGTCAAGAGTATCAGAGGTCTTCCTATTAAGGTAGCTAATGGTCACTTAAAATATTAAAACCACTTAAAATGGTATATGTCTGAATTATATCGGTGTTGCTCTGCTGTCTAGTGATACATGGATCTAGAAACCTACACCAAAGCCATAAAAACATACTAGAATAAAAGAATGAATATGCTGCCTGTCATAATAAGTATAGAACTATTCTCCTCTTAACTCATATTTTCAGTGTTGGATGATGTTGTTGAATTCTATCCTGTAGTATAACTATTAGACTTATGGTCTATGCCAAATTCAAAAACCTTATTTATATAAAGGCATTGAACCTGAGGACTTTCTGAACAGCATATCTTAAACATCAAAGAACAATTAATAAAACATCCTGCTAAAATCCCATGTGTTAGTTAAATACATATGATTCTGTTAATATTTGCCTTTTTGAAATGTTAATTAAAGTGATTTACATCACTTTGCTGTTATGTTTCTTTTCTCTGCCCCTTCCCATGACTTTTCCACTATCAAACTGAAAGACTCTTTTTCTTTTATTAGAGAAGTTATGTGTGTGTGTGTGTGTGTGTGTGTGTGTGTGTTTAACCATGCATGTGCAAGCATATAAGTATAACCTGTTGAATCTACTTTTGTTGTTTGTACGCATATGGTTTCAGGAATGACCAGTTTGTAACTTTTTTTGAGAGTCTATCCAAAAAAAAAATCACTACTTAAACAAGGTCCTATAAAATGACAATATTGATAGACATTTTAATGTGGAACTGGGGAGTTTCATGTAGACCCAGCTCCAAAGAAGGGTTTACAGGAAAGTAACACTGCAGTGAGAGAGATAGGTAGCCACTGGCTGGGAAAAGTCTCCTTACTAACCAAAACTTTCATGTAAACATTTATATATTTTAAGAAGCTATCTTTAGTCATTTCTGAAATGTGGGTTCCTGTTTAGTATGTTACCAATACTAATGTCATAGATTAATACTAAGTAACAAATATCACTACAAAAATTAAACAAAATATTTCCCAATGATGTTCTGCTGTATTTCTAGATAATAAAGTGATTCCTACTGATATTCTGCTATACTCATAGATCTTTACCTTTTCCAGTAATCTTCAGAGAAGCTTTCTCTAGCAGCAAATGGAAGCAGGTAAAGAGACTCTCAGACAAATATTATGCAGATCATCTAAACAGAAGGTCTCCATCATATCCCTCCTTTTGGAGATGGGAGATGACCAAGGAAGAGTGGGAGGAATGATTCAGAGGAGTCAGAGGATTAAGAAGAGTCAGAGTTGAGAGGGGAAATCAGGAAAACATGGCCCACTGAATCTAATAAGCACAGCTTATATGGACCCACAGAGACTGAAATGGCAAGCACACTGCCTGCGTGGATCTGCACCAGGGCCTGTCCATATACATTATGTATTTAGTTTGATGTATTTGTGAGACTCCTATGAATGGAATCTCTGTATCTTTGCAGCTTTGCCTGCTCTTGGGACTTTTTTCTCCTATTTGGCTGACTTGTCCAGTCTCAATATGAAGGCTTTTGCCTTGTCTTAATGTATCTTTTTAAGGACTTGATTCACAGAGGCATGCTCTTTTCAAAAAAGGCAATAGATTGGGATTGCATCTGTGCAAGAAGTAAGATGGAATAATTGTATTTGGTCCTTATTGTAAGAGAGAAGAATCTATTTCCAAAATAAATAAGTAAGTAAATTAAACACACACACATATGCCCTCAATCACCACTCCCACCTCTCCACCCTCGAATTTCCCCACCCACACTCAGCGTCCAGCTTTCATGGGATCAAGGATCTCCTCTCCCACCTATGCTCAACACATCCTCCCCTACATATACAGGTGGAGCCATGTGTCCCTCACTACAAAAATTATATATATAATTTTTATATTATTATTTATATTATATAATTATAATTATATATATATATATAATAGATATATTAGATATATGTATATATATGTAATATATATATGTGTGTGTATGTGTAATTTCCCTCCTAATTTTTCTCTCTCCAAACTCTGCAGTGTACCTACCCTCTCAGTACTTACTGTCTTTAACATTCAGTGCCTCATTCTCTTTAATTGTTACATTCATATGTGTGTCTATAGTCCCACATATATGTTTCTAAATATATAAATACATAAATACAGTCCATAAAGTTCTGCCTGTATGTGTATCTTTTCAGATTTGATAATTGATATTAGGCAAGGTAAACAGTAATAGACAGTGAATAGAAATCTAGTAAGAATGATTGCTGTCAACAAATAATATTACAGGTCACATTTAGAATAAAAAAACATATACCACTGTTTTAAAGATGAATATCATCCTGAGTGAGGTAACCCAATCACAAAAGAACACACATGGTATACACTCACTGATAATTGGATATTAGCTCAGAAGCACACAATACCAAAGATACAACTCACAGACAACTTGAAGCTCATGAAGAAGGAAGACCAAAATGTAGGTACATTAGTTCTTCTTAGAAGGAGTAACAAAATATTCAAGGGAGCAAATATGGAGACAAAGTGTGGAACAGAAACTGAAGGAGGGGCCGTCTGGAGACTGTTCCACCTGGGTATTCATCCCATGTACAGTCACCAGAAGTAGATGGTCTTGTGGATGTCAGGAAGTGAATGCTTACAGGAGCCTGATATAGCTGTCTCCTTAGAGGTATGCCAGAGTCTGACATATTCAGAGGCAGATACAGCTAACCATTGAAGTTAGAGAATGGAGAAGTTAGAGAGAAGACTGAAGGAGCTGAAAAGGTTTGCGACCCCATGGGGAGAGCAACAACGTTAACCAACCAGAGTTCTCAGGGTCTAAACCACCAGCATGGGCTCACATAGGGAGGGACACATGGCGCCACCTGTATATGTAGGGGAGGATGTGTTGAGCATAGGTGGGAGAGGATATCCTTGGTCCCATGAAAGCTGGACGCTGAGTGTGGGTGGGGAAATTGGAAGGTGGAGAGGTGGGAGTGGTGATTGAGGGCATATCCTCATAAAATCAGCAGGAGGGAGGGATCAAATATGGGGTTCCTGGGTGAGGGGAAATGGGGTAAGGGGATAACATTTGAAATGTAAATAAAATATTCAATAAAAAGTTGAATTTTAGGTTAGATCATTTTACAAACTGTGTAGCATTGTTCACTCTGAACATATCCTATATTTATAAATATATAGTCAATGTTACTTAACTGCATAAATCAAATGCAAATATAAAACATCCCCTGTACTAAGTATTATTTATTTTGCCATTGACTTTGATTAAGGTTTGTCCTTGAAAGCTCTCCAAGAGGAATTTATGAGATCTACCAGAAGTAAGATTAATATGTGTAGATGTCAAAGAATGAGACTAAAAAACTTCAAAGTCTATGCCATCATCAGAAAATTATAATTTTGTTTAATTTCTCTGTCTCTGTGCTTATCTATCACCCCATTTCTCCCTTCTCTCCTGTCTCTTTCACAACACACACACACACACAG
Source organism: Arvicanthis niloticus (assembly GCF_011762505.2). NCBI lineage: Eukaryota > Metazoa > Chordata > Mammalia > Rodentia > Muridae > Arvicanthis > Arvicanthis niloticus. Next base: position 41,868,076 of record NC_047672.1, on the reverse strand, counting down.
AGACAGCACACATGAGTGATTAACAAGGATTGTATAATTGCAAAGTCAATGACACCCTAAAATTAGCATTGTACTCAATTTTTACAAGTTTAAATGTTAGACTGAAGTTTATGAATTGCATCACTACCCAAAGCCATGAGTTCCTCAAGCGTCTTTTCTTTTAAATGTCAGATAAATTGCTATTACATTGGATTGTAAACACAAGCTTGAAATGAGAAACCATTTAAGAGCCCAAGAGATATTGTTATAGCTGTCATTACTTTGTAAATACACACATTTTCATGAGTACATGCAATGTTGCCAAGCAACTATTTAAAATAAAGGCCACTACTTGATAGAAATAAAAATATATACTCAGTGTGAACCTTAGAAAATGCTGTCTTAGTACTTTCAGTAATTTTTCCCAGCCTGTTTCTTAACTGAATGTTGAAAACCTTGATAGTACTTGTTGAAATCCTATAACTATGTAAAATGTTTCTTTTACTCTAATATATCAAATCATGGGTGTTCTTGAATTGAATTCTATTGTGCTCTTTACCTTCAATATTAGTATTTTGCTTGTTTGAAAAGTGATATTGAACAGTGGTGGTTGAATAAACACTTCAAGGTCAAGTTGCACACAGTCATATACTTCTCATTCATCCCACCAGCTCCATATCTATATTTTTTATCCCACTGAATCCAGCTAGTGGGGTGGACTATGTGTATGAATTCAAGAACAGCCTTTTATCAAAATACCTGATGGACTTCTACCTTCTTAATCTATTATATAACATTCAAATTCACATTCCTTCTCATTTTACTCAAATTTTTAATTAATGTTATTCTAGAGAGTAGCTGTATTTAATATTATAAAAATAGGTTTGAAAACATTTGGTTCATTTTGGCGAAGCATAAAGAATTAAAAATGGCATGTAAATTTTCTTTTTAAATCTCTAATCCCATAGTTAAAATGCAACAACTTTTACAAAATTTTATGTGTGTAATATTCAAACTAGGCTATATGAAAGAAGAAATTTATTTTCTTTTCTTTTCTTTTCTTTTCTTTTCTTTTCTTTTATTGTTGAAAACATTTTAAGGTTTAACTGTTGAGTCACAACTTACTAAGTACACAGGCTGTGGCTACAGTAAATCTAGAACTATGTTCTGTGATACGTGAATGTAACCTAGAAGGTACAGGGGCCTGGAAAAGTCCTGAAGCACTGTATTCCATTACATTTTCTTTTACTGTGCTTCATTACATCACATCCAAGCATAACATATTTTGTGTTAAAATTTCCCACATTTGTGCAACTTTTTAACTTTTATTTCAACATACAAGATGATATTAATGATCTATTCATGATTGCATGATTGATGGGTCTTTAATGCAGATTTTGACTTATAAAGCAGAAACCTGTGTGAATGTCATAGTAATTTTGGTTTTTGAGATGGTTATGTAAAGTGCTGGTATAAAGGTTTTCAGGTGTGCTAGTACACTACTGTAATCACAGCATTCAGTGATGTAGAAGCAAAATCCCATGAATTCACTCCTTGCTTGGGCTATATAGCAAATGCTATCTCAGTCAAAGGTTTGTGCCAAAAGTATGTCTTAAAAACAAACAAACAAACAAACAAACAAACAGAAAGAGCCTGAAAAATAGGATTTTGCTATAAATACTGCTTTAATTTCTCATGAAAGGGAAATCTAAATTGATATACTATCTTACATTCTAATTAACATACACACTTTGAAGTATCCTATAACATGACCTTATAGATGAAGATTTATTGAAGATAACATAAATATAAATTACTACTAAGTGAAAAATTTGAATTTTCTTTTTATTTTCTTTTGCTGAAAGCAGCTTTTTTCTCTTATATCCTCCCTCCACTCCTCTCATCTCCTCCTTATATCATCTCCAAAATCTACCTACTTTTTATCATTAGAAAACAAACACCCTTTTAAAGGATAGTAAAATAAGTTTAAAATTAACAAATTAGCATAAATACTTGAAGTGGATATGATAATCTGTTGTCTACTAGAGCGAATAATCAGTCAGATGGTGAGACACCCTTAAGGTTTAATCTGAAACATAATTGTTTGTGTTTAGAAATCAGTAATATATCATAACTTCACTTCAAGAGGAACAATGTTTTGAATATATATTCAATGCTTTAAATATATATAACCTGTTTTAAACATATAATTCAGAATCTCAAAACATTACCAATCACCGTATTAATAGCAATAAAATTATATTTATCAATTGAAATTCATTTTAGTGAACAATATGCAAGCAGAAAATAGTAATGGTATCCAACTATGGCAATGACCTTTCCCACAAAGCTATTCTTATTCATTATTGGCTAACTCAAACATGGTCCTACTTTTCAGTACAATTTATCTTCAAAACACTTAAAATATACATTGTTGTTATTTACTAAATAAACAATGTAATTATGTTAAATGATACTCTAAAAAATTCAAATTAATAGTATTTCAAAAAACATCATACTAACAATGGTTTTCTTAGGAAAGGTAACAAAGCATCTCATCTCAACTAGGACTAAGAAAAAACATGATGGCCCTTGAATCACTTCTCCTCAAACTGTGAAAGATTGAGTGAGTCATTAGTAAACAGTTTCCTATCAAAGAAAAAACAGAGACTACATAGATTTATAAATGAGTTCTAGAAAGCATGCATAGATAATCTATGAAGGCAAGTGATATCTTTCAGTGATAGAATAAAAATCTAATGTAGGTAAGAGCCTGAGTCCAGTTCTCAACTCTTCGGAAAAGGGAGTGGGAAGAAGGTTTTATCATGAATAATTTTATGAAAAGAGATTTTATTAACCAATAGTAAGATAGTTTCAAAGTAAATGAAAGAAACTGCAAGGTTCCAGGTCAATATCTCAAATGACCATAATTGCAAATTAAATCAATTATTAACAAAATTTTCCAAGAAGAAATGAAAATTAGATAAGTGCATGAAATTAATGGCTGGAATGAAAGGATTGTCCCACAGATGCAAATCCAAGTATTTCATATATTATATCAATGGAATTAAGGGAATAATTAATTATATATACATATTCAGAAAAATCATATGCTCAAACTGACGAGTGGGTAAAAAATATATGATATAGACACAATAGATTTTAATTATATCCATAAAACAACATGAGTGTAATTGCAGTTATCCATGATAAACTAGTAAGAAGAAAGCAAACTCCACATAAAATAAAATATAGAGAGAATATAAAAAATTGATCTCATAGTAGTTGATAATAACACATCTATTGCTGGAAAAGTGAAGTCTGGAGAGAAGGACAGGGAAGAAAGATCAGCAAGCACCAAGTTACATCTCAAATTAAGAAGCACTGATATACTATTGTGCAGTACAGTGCTACAGGTAATATCCACGTACTGCATATCTTAGGAGATGGGGAAAGAAGCTATAATATTTTTACAATGATATGGTAACTATTTAGGGTAGAGATGGATTTACTGTGATTTTTATTGTTTTATAATTTATACATCAACCAAATCACTGGGCATTCATATATATACATATACATATGTATATGTGTATGTGTGTCAGGGGCAGCTTTGCTTATACCTGAAGGCCTAAAATCAGCCATAGGCCTAAGTCAGCCTGCTAACGCAAAGTCTTGGGTCTCTGTGGAAAAACACTGAAACAGCTATTGTAAACAAGCAGCTTTGGTGGAAAATTGCCAGCCTAAATAGTCACAGACCTTGGGTAGCCTTGGTGGATAGTACCAACTTAGATTAGGACAAGTGAATCATAGGTGGAGTCATAGTTTCCTGTCCCCTGAACCTTCACCCAGCTGACACACTGTTCTGGAAGATATCTATACTCCTCTTGAACACCTATGCTCCTGCATCATCCCCTTCCCCACATCCTGTCTTTTGTGTATATAACCCCTGTGTAAAGGTGATTTGATCAGCCTGTAGACAGATCGCCATTCTTTGTGTCTTTGCCTGTTTTCCTTCCGCTCTCTTTCAGGTGATCTCCCCGGGCCCCTGTTTAATGCCCTGCTGGACAGGACATTTGTGTGTGTGTGTGTGTGTGTGTGTGTGTGTGTGTGTGTGTGTGTGTGTGTGTATGATGTATTTCTATAATGGCAACATTCTGGAGGATAGATGAAAGAAGAGCCTTAGCTCTGGATTGAGCTCTCAGGAAGTGTACATACACAGAGTCATCTAACCCAATGCAAAAAAAAAAAAAAGAAAATGCCATTGTATCTTGACAAGATATCTTTATCTTATTGTTGAATTTTCATTCACCTTGTCAGTAATGATTGGTCTCTTAAAGAGTCTGTTACAATTGTGCCATTACATTCTAAGCATATTATTTAAGAATATTATTGAGCCCATTTTCTAACATTACTTAGCAATTTATGCAAAAATATTTGTAGAAAAAAGTAATTTCTTCTGTCTAAATATCTGTTCTTATTTTCCCTTAAACAAATAGAGCTGGTATTTCACACTGTGCTTATTTATCAAAGCGTTTGAGATACAGTACATTGGATGTATTTTTAAGTGACCCTAATTATCTACTTGCCCCCTTTTAAATATTTGCTAGCTAATGTACATGTGTGTGGGCAGTGGGCTGTGAGAAGCAGCTGGGTACTTGGTCGAGCATAAGCCTGGAACCCTGGACCTTTATTGGATGGCAGGAGTTTTGCTCTACTCCCAGGCCCTGTTTTTTTTTTTTTTTTAGCTTCAACCCTCCACAGCCCTTCCCACAGAGAGGGCTATGGCCATCAGTCATGAAGAACAGGCCTCAAGCCCTAGAGATCCCTGAAGATCAGAGGGTGGAGCCAATTAAACATTCTTCTCTAGACCCTCTTCCCTTTCTCCCTCCCTATTTAACTCAGGTCTGCCATGAGTTTCACAGGGGTGCACATCCAGATTCAACCATCATCTGTCATGCCAATAAAGCCATTTTGGAAAACCATGGACTTTCTCCTGTCATTGGGGCTGAGCCATGAGGAACCATGGAAAAGGCCTTTAATGAGCCACTGTAGCCACAGCTGCTATGCCTAACTTCCCGCCTGGAGTAACTTTCAGTGTTTCCAGCCACCCTACCCACAAACTTGTATTATATTCAGTACACATAATGATTTTTTTGCCCAATTTTTAAATTAATAAATGATTTACAATTTGGTGTAATAGGGAGGTTTATATTTAAAAAAACATAAAGAGCATTAATTTGAAGCATTTGAGAGATAAATAGAAGCGCTTAGTGATTTTCCTAGAATATTTTCTTGGCCACTATGAGAGGAGGTGAGATTTGAAGGTGATATTTTTGGCTACTGTCATTAAAAGCACCTTAATAGCATTTCCTAATAGAAGGTGTATAAAGTCTCTGAAAAGAATCCTTGAGACAAGGGTATTACACATTCCAGCCATTCCTCTCCCACAAAATATTAACTCAAAATATAATCTTGAAATTTAAAAATTGTAACAGTCCAGTACTTAGTTTGAAGTGCAGTTAGGATGCAAGCAATGACTTTAGAACTAAGTTTTTTCTCTTTAATACTATTTAATGGGAGACAAGTTATTTTTATTTCGAAGAAAACAAATCTTTAAAAGTGTCCATATTTTTACTGACTTGTTTAAATAAAGGCTTTAGCATCTACCCATGCATATGTTGAGCCATGTGCTTTGAGTAAACACATATGTTGAGCCATATGTTTTTCATGGAAAAAACTCACTTTATCTTCAGCATGAGATTCATAGGTTATGTGCATTTCACTAGGTCAAAGCAAAAGAATTAGTTGTTGTGATCTCTTTACTATTGAACTCAAATGTCAAAAGTATGTGATTCAGAAATTATTAACTGAAAAAGTATAATATGTTGTCTTTATCAAAGTTTATTAATGTTTTGAAGCTTTAATATACTAATCTGATGCTTACTTAACAACAGAAGCTGAATACACAATTGACCATTACTTTAGAACATGTTCAGTCATGTTCTCTCCTCTATCAAACTTCTCTAAAATGAAAAGGTGTAGGGAGAGCTGGGAGAGAAAATGGGGCATCAGGGTGGGTATCTACAGCATTTGCCAGAGAACTTGGATGCAGGATGCTTCAGGAAATCTATGAGGGTGACTCTAGCTGATATTCCTAGCAGTGGGGAATATAGCGCTTCAAATGGCCACCTCCTGTAGCCAAGCAGGACTCCCAGTGAAGAGACTAGGACACCAATTCATTCACAAAATATTTGACCCAAACTTTGTCCTATTTACAAAAAGTGCACATACACAGATAAAGCAGAAACTAAGGGAATGGCCAACCAATGACTAGCCAAACTTGAGACCCAGAAATAGGTAAGAGCCAATATCTGACAATATCAATGATACTCTGTTATGGTTGCAAACAGGAGTCTAGCATAACTATCCTCTAATTGCTCCACCTAGCAGATGATAAAAATATGCAGAGACTCATAGCCAAATTTTACATTGAGCACTGGAGTCTTGCAGAAGAGTTGGGGAAGACTGAGGGACCTGAGGAATAGAGCAACCACAAGAACACCAACAGAGTCAACTAACCTGGACACTTGGAGGATCCCAGAGATTGAACAACCAAGCAAAAAGCAAACATGAGCTGGACCTAGAACCCTGCACAAGTGTAGCAGATATGCAACTTTCTCTTCATGCAGATCCCCCACCTGGAGCAGAATTTGTTCCTAAAGCTGTTACTTAGCTGTGAATTTCATTCCCTTAACTGAGCTGCCTTTTCTGGCCTCAGTGGAAGAGGATGCACCTACCCCTGTAAAGACTTGTGCCAGGGTGAGATGATACCTAGAGTAGCCCTTGCCCTTCTCAAAGAAGAAGGGGAGAGTGATTGGAGTAGGAGGTGTTTGAAGGGAGACTAGAAAAAGGAAAGGATTTTGCAAATAGGATGAATACTAAATGAATAAATAAATAATGGAAAAAAAAAGAAAGAATGAAAAACCCAAACTAGATGGTTATTATATTTCTTCAGTGTGTATACTCAACAAAAACAAGCCTAGGGGAAGAAGGCTTTAGTGCAGAATTCTATCAGACCTTCAAATAAGAACTAATACCAATATTCCTCAAACTATTCCATAAAATCAAAACAGAAGCTACACTAATTCACTTTATGAAGCCATAATTACTTGGAGACCTAAACCACACAAGGATGCAACGACAACAACAACAACAGAAAAAGAGATAACTTCAGAGCAATTTGGCTTATAAATATCGATGGAAAAATACTAAATAAATTTTTGCAAATAGAATATAAGAACACAATAAAACCATCATTCACTATGGTCAAGTAGGCTTCATCCCAGGGATTCAAGGTTGATTCAATATACTAAACTCCATTAATGTAATCTCCTATATAAACAAACTCAGAGAAAAACTTCATATGATTATTCCCTTAGATGCAGAAAAAGCATTTGACAAAATACAACATCCCTTCATATTAAAAGAATTGGAGAGATCAGGAATTCAAGGCCCATACCTAAACATAATAAAAGCAATTTGCTGCACACCAACAGCCAATATCAAATAAAATGGAAAGATACTTGAAGAAACTTCTCTAAAATCAGTGAAAAGACAAAAATGCCCACTCTCCCCATATTTATTCAATATAGTACTGGAAGTTCTGCCTAGAACAACAACACAAAAAAAAAAAAGCAAAAAGAGATCAAAGGGACAAAAATTAGCAAAAAAGAATAAAGATATCTCAATTTGCTGATTATATGATAGTATACATAATTGACCCCAAAAATTCTAATAGAGAACTTCTACAAGTGATAAACAACTTCAGGAAAATGGCTGGATATAAAATTAACTCAAATAAATCAGTAGCCTTCCCTTATTCAAATGACAAACAGGCTAAGAAATAAATTATGGAAGCAAGTTCCTTCAAAATACCCACAAATCATATAAAATATCTTAGGGTAACTCTAACCAAACAAGTGAAAGATCTGTATGACAATAACTTCAAGAATAGGAGAGTCCCTTGGGTCTGACAGTGTTTGATGCCCCAGTGTAGGGAAATGCCACGGCAGGAAGGCTGTAGTGGGTGGGCGGGTAGGGGAGCACCATCATAGAGGCAGGGAGAGGAGAATGGGATAGGGGTTTCCAGAGTGGAGACCTGGAAAGAGGATAACCTTTGAAAGGTAAATAAAGAAAGTATCCAATAAAAGAATAAAAGAAAGAAAGAAAAAGAGGAAAGAGAGAGAGAGGGAGAGAGAGAGAGAGAAAGAACGAACTCAAAAGGATCTCAGAAAATGGAGCGATCCCCCATCTCATGGATTGGCAGATTAACTTAGTAAAAAATGGCCATTATACCAAAGGCAATCTACAGGTTCAACACAATCCCCATCAAAATCCCAACATAATTCTTCAAAGACATAGGAAAAAGCAACTCCCAAATTTAACTGGAAAGGGCAAAAAAAACCCAGAATAGAGAAAAAATCCTTAACAATAAAAGTTCGGCTACAGGAATCACCATCTCTGACCTCAAGCTATACTACAGAGCAATTGTGATAAAAGCTGCATGAAATTAGTACACAGATAGAAACATTGATCAATGGAATAGAATTGAAGACCCAGAAATAAAACCACATACCTATGGACACTTGATTTTTGACAAAGAAGCCAAAAATACACAATGGAAAAAAGAAAGCATCTTTAATAAATGGTGCTGTTCTAACTGCTAGTCTGTTGTAGATAAACGAAAATAGGTCCATATTCATCACTTTGCACAAAGCTCAAGTCCAAGTGGTCAAGGACCTCAACATAAAGAAAAAAAAAAAAAGATACACTGAATTTAATAGAAGAGAAAGTGGAAAAGAGCTTTGAACTCATTAGTACAGGGGGAAATTCCCTAAACAGAATTCCAATGACTCATGCTCTAAGATCAAGAATTGATAAATGGGACCTCATGAAAATGGAAAGCTTCTCTAGGCAAAGAACACAGTCAATAGGACAAATCGGCAACCTACAGACTGGAAAAAAATCTTCACTAACCCCATATCTGATACAGGCTAATATCCAAAATATATAAAGAACTCAAGAAGTTAACCACCAAAACACCAAACCATCCAATCAAAAATGGGGTATAGAAATAAACAGAGGATTAGCAACAGAGGAATCTCAAATAGCTTAGAAGCACTTAAAAAATGTTCGGAGTCCTTAGTGATCAGAGAAATGCAAATCAAAACGACACAGAAAGTCCACTTTACCCCAATAAGAATGACTGAGAACAAAATTTCAAGTGAAGGCACATGTTGGCAAGGATGTGGAGAAAGAGGAACACTCTTCCATTGCTGGTGTGATTGCAAACTGGTACAACCACTCTAGGTATCGATCTGGAGATTCCTTAGAAAATTAGAAACAGATCTACCTGAAGATCAAGCTATACTACTCTTAGGTACATATCCCCAAAATACCCGACCATGCTACAGGGGCACATGCTCTACTTACTATGTTCATAGTGGCCTTGTTGGTCATAGCCTGAAGCTGGAAACAGCCCAGATGTACTACAAAAGAAGAATGAATGCAGAAATTATGTCTCATTTACAAAACAAAATACTACTCCATTATTAAGAACAAGGAAATCCTGAGTTTTGCATGCAAATGGATAGAACTAGAGAATAATATCCTAAGTGAGGTAACTTGGACCCAAAAAGACATGCAAGATATATACTCAATAAGTGGATATTAGTCAAAAAATACAGAATACCTAGAATACAGTCCACAGAACTCAAATAGGTTAACAAGGCAAAGGACCCAAGTGAGGTTGCCTAAATTGCACTTGGGAGGAAGAAGAAAGCAATTACAGGATGGGGAAGGAAGGGAGGGATCTGGCTGGGAAAGGGGACAGAGAGAGGAAAAGGGAAACCTTTGAGGTGTTGGGGAAAATGACTAAAGCCCTGAGAGCCAGCAGACATATAGAAATCAAGCAACCTGTGTGGGTAGGAGGTGAGGGAACCTTCCAGAATGTACCAGAGACTTAGTGAATGAGAGGCTGTCAGTTCTCAAAGGAAGGGGCCTTTGATGAAATGCCCTTCAGTGGGGAGAGGGAACTTGTAGAATCCACCTTCAGTAGAAAGACAGGGTATCAAGTGAGGGATAGGGTTGTCATCCCACAGTCAATAACTCTGACCCATAATTGTTCCTGTTTGAAAGAACTGCAGGGATGAAAATGGAGAAGACCCTGAGGAAAAGGAAGTCCAGTGGCAAACCAAAATTGGGATCCAGCTCAAGGAGAAGCCCCAAGGATTGACACTATTACCGAGGTTATGGAGTGCTCACAAAAAGTGTCCTATCATGACTGTTCTCTGAAAGACCCAACAAGCAGATGTAAGAGTCAGATGCAGATCTTTACACCCAACCAATGAACAGAAGCTGCTGCCCCCTGTGGCTGTATTAGGGAAAAGCTGGAAGAAGTTCAGGAAGAAAGCAACCCATGGACCCCTGAGATCTCTGATACTGGATCAGCAACCAGGCAGCATAAGCCAGCTGATATGTGGTCCCCAACACATATTCAGCAGAGGACTGCAGATGGATGGATCTGGGTTTAGTCAGTAAAGATGCACCTAACCCTTAAGAGATTGGAGGCCACAGGTAGTAGGAAGGTCTGGTGGGGTGGAGAGCAGAGGGGTGGGCACATCCTATTGAAGATGGGGAAGGAAGTATGGGATATGGAACAGTCAGAGGGTGGACCAGGAGGGGGATATAATCTTGAGTGTAAAAAAAATTAAATAAAATTAAAACAAAAGAAAAGAAATAGTGACTGTATACTGGTATGTTGATGGAAAGAAATGAGTTCAGAGCCATCAGTTCTTTTAAATTTCAGAAATGTAATCAATAATAAGTGATTTACATGTAAAGGAAGAAATGCAAGCACAAGAAGATGCATTTTGGCAGTCAAGAAATATTTAAACTTCAAAATGCTAATTCAAAATTACCTTCTCATTATCCAAAGTTATGTTAATAACTTTCTCATCATTGTATGTCAATAATATGCTAATATTATTAACATAACGGTCTTGTATGCTGTCAATTTAGAAAATACTTAGCATATAATTCATAGAGATATTTATTATCATAACACCTTTTAATTATACCAAAATATTTCAATAAGACGTATCAATAAAATTCTAATTATAGATGCTGTTTTTACTAAGTCAATTGTTTGTTTAAATATAGACTTTTAATACTGCATTGATTAATATATAACAATTAGTAAAATTAAAAATATTCTTCATATGTCTGGTTTCAGAATTCTTACCTTAATTTTCATGTTTGCTATTTTTTTGTGAATTTAGTTAACTGATAAAAATCTAAATGTACATGAAGGAGATTGGAGAGTTATGGGAAAGTTTTTGATGTGAGGTATTTCACATGAGTAAACACATAATAGTTTGAAAGTTTTTATTTATTTGGCTTTATTTTTTAATATGGAAAGATGAAGGGATTGGGATAATTTGATCAATGGGTCCTAAGTTTTTATGCTTAGAGATGTTAAGTTGTGCTAAGTTACTCCATAGTAATATGACTATAAATAATGATAATACACTGTGCATTGTAATAAAATGAAAGAAAAGATTTTAATGTTTTTACCCTAAAGAAGTAAAAAATGTTTCAGTGGTACTTAAACTAATATAATTATTAGTTATATATAATTTATATTTACTATAATATATGTTTATAATTATAATATATATATTAAAGAATCACAGGTGCAATCATCATAACTTCTCTTTTCTGTATGAGGTATATATTTTACATACCAGTTAAAAAATAAATGCAATTTAAATAATAAAGACATTATTTTATTTTTTCTCTTTTGAAATTGTTTTAGTAAGTGCAAATGTACATATTTCTGTGTAGCTTTTAAATGTACGCATAGTAGTCTAATTTTTATGCAGGACCTTGTTATAAAACATCTGGTCTTAAACATAACTTAAAGGCAAATGACTCATTTTCATGTAAGACCAAAAAGTTAAGCATTTATCATCTACTAAAATATTTCTGTGCTAAAGACCATAAATATTTTAATTAGCAGATTTGCTTTTTAAATACTAAGTTGGTATTAAAAATGAGGAATGATGTCTCATGTTGGTGTGGAAATCTTTTCAAGAGGAACAATTCAAATTCTTCCTCCTTTGTGGTCTCCCAGCAATATGATTTCTGGTACCTGGTCATTAGGAATGACTCTGAAGTATAAAATGGGGCATCTCTGTACATCCTATGTAATATCACCACATGTCAAGACAAGTACTTAAAGTAACATGACAATTATGAAAGAGTTAATAGTATTAACTATTATCCTTTCAATTACCTGAAAGTGTGAAAAGATTGTGCTTCAGTGGAATTACGGATAGAAGGGTGGTTTTAGCCTGCAGGAGTAAAATCTATTATGATTTCATAAACTAGACTATGAAAAACATTTTCTCCTGACATGAAGGCCTAAAAAAGATATCTATTTTGTAAATGTAAATTATGGTTGTGTAGTTTTTAAAGAATAAAATATTTCCCAACCTTATTAAATTATACCATATTATAATTTGTTGTCTATTCATTAAATATTTTATTTAATCATAACTAGGAATTCACATTATAAGAGGCAAAGGGGGATAAGAAAATGAATAAATGGAAGGAGAACATTGTACGATGGATGGTCTGACCTGGAGACTGGGAGAGGACCATGCTCAAGTTTGACCCTGGAATCTGAATACAAACAGCTCAAGAATCCTTTGATGAGCTCAGCAGCTTGTTCAGGTGGGGCATGGAAAGCCAGGGTTTGCCTTTTGCTTCTCAGTTGTTAGTTGGGACTGCTGAGCTGGCTTACTCTGGAATGTACTTCAAACCCAGGAGGTTTACAAGACTGCTATTATTGCATTAGTTTGGGCACAAGGAGACTTGTTTTTGCTTTTCATTATTCATAAGCTAAAACCCTTGAGCCTCAACACAGTAGCTAGAATCTTTGATATAACTATTTATAGGCAGTCATGGGCCCTCTTTTCTAAACAGAAATTGAAATGACTTTTAAGGGGAGAGGGACAATGTATTAAATATAAATTATCTCTTCTTTCTGTCCTGGCATAAATGCACTTTCTTCCTGTCATAAAAAACAAATTTTAACATAACAACCATATTATGCAATAAAACTTATTTTAAAAATTAATTTTAAATTTATCTCTAAATTTAGAGTTATAGAAGAGTAACAAAAGCAATACAAAAATTTTACTTTGCCCTTTACATAACATTCTTTTATCAATATTATTAATAATTTTGTGTTTGTTTTTTCGAAATTGGGTTTCTCTGTGTAGCCTGGGCTGTCCTGGAACTCACTATGTAGACCAGGCTGGCCTTGAACTCAGAAATCCACCTGCCTCTGTCTCCCAAGTGCTACCATTAAAGGTGTGAACCACCACTGCCCGGAAATACTAAGTTTTATAATGATCAGACATTAGTAGGACTATTGATACTTTTAAATTTCTATCTAGTGTAGCCTAGAATTATCTAGGTCAAGAAACTCAATTGAAGACCTTCCTATCTCACATTGACCTTTGGAAGAGTCTGTGTGAGAATTTTTTCACTGATAATTGGTATAGAAAGTCTCAGCATAGTGTTGGTAGCACCATTCCCTAATAAGGTGATCTAGGGATATACAAGAGAGCTAAGTGGAAGTAATTATCCCCATCAGGCAACAAAACCTTCCTTCATAGTTTTGGCTGTTTGCTTCACTGTGAAATGAGGTTCTTGGTCAAAAGTCACACTGTGTAGAATAACAGACTTCATCTTCTGCTTGAGTTACCAGCTTGAGTTCCCTCAATGATTGACTATAGTTAGAAATTGTACACCTAATAAATTCTTTCCTCTCCTATGGTGCATTTAGCCTGGGTGTTTTCTCACCTGAACAAAGTGACACATGAGTAGAATTAAACTATATATTAGACTATAAAATGTATTTGTGAATTTTGTTTCAGGATCCTTTAGTTATTACACAGTAAGAGGCTAGTGGTTTAGAGTAGTTATTAAAGTACATAAAAATATGTATGAAGACAGCATTATTATGCTGTTAATGCTGGTAAAATTGGGAATCTGACAAATTAATTGATTTCCCTGAATATCTACAATAACAGTTTTTGTTCCCCAAATCCAGAATTGTTTCCCTTTGATCATACTCCTACAGTACAGAAAACTGACTGGTTTCCTAAACAGTCACACTTTTCACTGAGATTCAAGGTTTGTTAGTTTTATTCATTGTTCTATTTTTTGATTGTTTGTTTGTTTGTAGAAATTGATTATAATTACAATTATTCAGATACAAAATGCATTGAGTTTGAGTTGTCCTACTCATCATACTTTTTGGTAGTATTTTATCTGAAAGGGTTCATAAATAATGACTAAATTCATCAAATTGTATAGAATAAATATGAGTTTGTTCTTTGAATTGCTTTATTTCAAATATTTATCAATAGACTTTTATTCTAGAAAGATCAAAAATTTCAAACAAGAGTGAGGGTTTAAAATTTTAAATATGGATTGTGGACAGAGAGATGGTTCTGTGGAGAACAGTTATTTATGCACAAATCTGAATACCAGAGTCTAGATCCTCAAAACTTACAAAAAAGATGCAAAGACATGGGGACTTCCTAGGATTTCCACAAGGCAAGATGAGTAACTAGATCATCCACAATCTACTAGTTCATCTTCAGTCAAAGAACCTGCTTCAGTAAACAGAGAACATTTGAGAAGGATGCCTCATGGTTTCCAAATACAAAGACTACATACACACACACACAAACTCTCTCTCTCTCTCTCTCTCTCTCTCTCTCTCTCTCGCTCACTCTCTCACACACACACACACACACACACACACACACACACACAGACTATTGAATCCCAACTGCCTTTCAAAATACATCTTCTAAAAATATATTTACTAATAAAATTGACAAAAAAAAACTAATCAGGATTTTGTCTTGATTATATTATCTTAATAACTAGGTAGAACATGGTCATTTGAAGCATTTTAACATACTAACAGAATTTCTATGTTTTATTACACATATTTCTTTCCATTGTACTCATTTCTGATTGTACTTACAAAATGAGGACTTATATGCTTTTGTTACACAGGTGTCGTTTTTTTTTTTGCCCACTCACAAACCTATAATTTATGGTCTGCTTTTCTTCAGATGAGTTTCATTTTGGCTTTTGCTGGTATTATTTTAGCCTGTCAAAATTCAAATAATTTTCTCTTATGGATTTGAAGCCAGATGGATTAAAATTTTACTATAATTTTTCTTCATTAAATTTTTTCTTGTATTTATTTACTGGAGTCTATGCATGGTTGGGTGCCCATATGAATACCGGAGGACAACCTGTGCAAACCAGTTTTCTCCTTCCAGATATTGGTACAAAGGACTGTAATTAGGCTTTTAAAGCTATAAGTTAAAAGCAGAAGGAAGTGCCTTCTTCTGCTGTGAAATCTCACCTGTCCTCATTCCAAGTTCAAAAAAAGAAATTCGATAGAATATGCTTATATTGTGGAGAGACACATAATCCCTCTATTAAGTACAAATCACATGCAATAATATTCAGTGATTATGAATGCTGCAGTCCAGTTTGGGCATACATTCAGTTACTAGTGACATCTTGCATACTTTTCAACAGCTTCCTATTTCTATTTTTTTTTTTTGTCTTAAAAGATTTGTCTGTTAGAATTCTTACCATATATATGGCATTTATACATTTATGCCTTTATTTCTGTTTTAATGAACATATCATATTTCTGATACTCATGTGACATACATTGCATTTTCTAATTTATAAATTATTTATATAGATCCATATTTATTTATACTTATTTTAGCAATGTTTGTGATTTCTCATACATATGAGAATTATATATATATGTACATATACATATAAAAATTAAATAAAATATTGTTAAGAAAAATATTTTCTAAATTTAATTCTCAGAATAGCAACTGTTATATACACATGGACTTTTAAATATATTCATCTTAAGATGATATTTAAAATTCTGCCATACTTGAAGATGACTTTAAATTCAAAATTATAATGAATAGGACTCATAAACATGTTTAGATTGCAAATTAAAATATATGGATTAGAATATAATTTCATTTGGAACAAAGCCTTTTGATGTCTTTTATTTCCTTGTAGTTTCTGGTAGGTTCTATGTCATATTCTATACCCACGGTTCTAGAATAAATAGTGCAGGAGTATATCATCACCAATACTGAAGCCAAATCTAAATTCTGTATTCTGCCAAGTGCTATATAGAAGATATCACCATATTCTCCCACAATCACTCTACACACTTCGTCTTGATATTCAAGTCTCTTGGCCACCAAATAGTGTGTTTCATTCATGTAGCTGTCTTAGCTCAATTTCTAACAGGCAAAACAGTAAGATAACCTACTAAATTACTTGCTTTGTATAGAGAACTTAAATATATGCAGTAAAAATGCTACTATCTAGTTACGATAACCTTTTGGAATGAAATTTATCTATACTTAAGGAATACTGAATTATACATTAAAGGAAAATTGTCCTGTTATAAATATCAATTTGATGTGTTTTTTAGTATGTAGATATCATTAAGATCATGTAGTGGAGTCCAATAAAACACTAACCTGGAAGCCATAGTCTCAATGTTTTTTATATGTCACTAAGGATATCAGAAATAACTTCTTGGTTACCCTCACCAACAATTACAATCAGATTTCCCATGCATGGTGCTGGCATTGAGGTTTTGTCAGATAATCTATGGTATGGAGGAGGACTAGCAAATCAATATTTTAATAGTCTTATTTTCTTGCTATGCACACTTTTCTAATGTGCTTTCTCTCTCTCTCTCTCTCTCTCTCTCTCTCTCTCTCTCTCTCTCTCTCTCTCTCTCTTTCTCTCTCTCTCACACACACACACACACACACACACACAAATACACACACACATATGATAAATCATCTAGCATGTATAAATATTTTTTAATATTCTTTTTTATTATTGACAGAAGAGTAGTACATTTGCACAGATGAAAACAAAAGAGCACCAGAATTTGATTATTTTTTAAAACCAGGGAATTCCATATGTAATACAAAATCTTTTGGATACCTTCAAAATTTACTATTAGACTTTGGGTACTTGTCTACTAATTCAGCCAGCAGTTCGTCTATCAACTCCACCACCTTTCCTGGGCTCTAGTACAAAAAAGAAAATCTTTATTATGAATTCTGGTTGACATTTTGCTTTTTAACTCAGCATGTAAAAACCCAGGATATTACTTTTTTGTTATTTTCAGGATCTAACACTAACATATTACCAACCCACAATAGTGAGAAATCATAAAGTTCGCATTTTAAGAGAAATCACAGCTATACCTCCACAAGGGCTATTAAGTCTTATCAAGAGAATACTGAAAGCTAAAGTATTCTCTGAGAATTATTCTTACCCCAGAAGAAGGATTCAAGAGTTTAAAATAAACAAAAATGTTTATTTTATGGATGACTTCTAAATATTTTTCTGGATTCAAATGAAACATCAATATGTATAAAAACAACTGTTTAATCAACTGAGTAAAATCATGATTGACCTAAGAATATAAGTATTGTTCAGATTTGTTCTTGCTTATATGTTTATTATACTGGAAAATCACTTTAAAATATTTCCAGATTATAAAATAATTTTGTTTTCATGCATTGTTAGATTTGAAAAATCAATGTGATTTGCTCCTAGAAAGTATCCTTAATTTATAAATTTATCAATGAAAAGCTATATATCATTTTATACATCTTATGCATTTATTAGAAATGCCTCACTGCTGAAAGTAAAAATTGATACACTATATACCTATAGTTCTTTCATATTTGATTTTGCGCTGTTTTTCAATTCTTTTTCATATTGTTCAAGATATTAGTATTTTTTTATACTCCAGAAGCAAATCTCTGGGGTGTTCCTGTAGCTACAATGCCCAAACACGGTTTTCATCAAAGACAAACCTCTGAGTGGAAAATTCCATCTAGTCAATTTCTCGCATGATTTGTACACAGCTTACTCAGGAGATTTTAAGGGGCACAAAAGCCTTGAAACAATAATTCTTGAAAAAATGCATTATGTATTATTTGTTCTGCCCTCAATAAGTGACTTTACTCACTAGAATATTTGTGAAACTACTCTTTTTTCCTTATATTTTCTCTTACTCTGCAATGTCATGAAGTATTTAAACATTTGTTTATAAACAGCAACAAATAAAAAGCCAACCACATAAAAATTGAAAAATCTTTATCTATCTATCATCTATCAATCTATCTATCTATCTATCTATCCATCTATCTATCTGTGCTTGTGGGATGTAGAATTCATCTTACCAGTGTTATTGATTTAAATGGAATAAACTCAAAATAGTTTTTCTTTGATTTTATTCTATTGAGTATAATTATAATACCACAAATGGACCATAAATAACATGATGTTTCAAGTAGACCTCTTTTTATTTTATTTCAGTTTATTTGGAATGATTTTTTTCAGTTTGCAATCAATCTCAAAGAGTTTTCATAAAATATGTATTAAACTAAACCTTTAGAACCTTGCATTTATTTTACATTTAATTATATCAAAATCCAGAAGTGCAAACTGGGACTGATGGCTCGCATATCAACAACACATTAGTATACTTTCAAAAACAAATAATTGAACTTCTTAATTACTGTTTTTTTAATAAAGTAATTATTTCCACAGTGAGAGTGAAGGAACACATGTCCTGGGGGTTGGAAGCAAGGTACTTACATTTCTAATGAAGCAAATAAGAAATACATCAGAGATTTTTGCAATGATTTGCTATCACATGCTCAGAAAATTTGAGAAACAACCATCTAAGAATCAAACTATTTAGTACACATCATTAATGCCCTCCTTTTGAAAATTGGTACCACTCAAGATTAAGGAAAGTTTGTAATATGTTGCGGTAGTGAAACAACTGAAATTGTAGAAAGAACTCATCACAAGTTAAATGGAAGTGACCTAACTAGATCACTTAACAGTCGAGTGTATATATTGTGTTTTCAGAGGACAAAGGTTTGATTCCTAGCACCAAAATAGTGGTTCACAGCAAACCATAATGGCACTTCCAGGAGAACCCAATTCTCTCTTCTGACATCCACAAGCAACACACATGCATATAGATGTACATAAATGCATTCAGGCAAAAGCTACAAAGAAAAATTAACAAATCTAATAAAAACTTAAAAAAATACTTTAGTTGGGAACAACAGCATTATCAAAGAAGTTCAGTTTGAAAAGGAACAACAGGGCTTTGAAAAACATCAGATATTTTACTTGTGTGTATTGGTATGGGTATAAAATATATAAAGAATCTTATGAACCACTTCCTTTACTTGTCCTAAAACTCTGCTTACCCAAATCCTCTCTTTCCCAGAGATTTTACTATTTAAATAGATAGGTAAGAAATACTGAATGTCCATGGAAGCCTAAAGCCCCTAATTGGTGTCTTTCTTTTTTTTTCCTCCATATTTCCCACAATGCTTTCTTCCCTGGATCATCTTCTTAGTCTGATATGTTCTGATGTAGAGATAATCATAACTGATCTTCTAAGTGATCATTCCCTCTTCTATCCCCCAGTTTCTGTCTTCAGCTGTACAGCTTTCATTTCTTTCATTTTTTAATGGATCTATTAATTATTCATTTCATCTAAAGGTATTTCAACAAGAGGAAGGATCTGCTCTGAATCCTGGATCTGGAAAAGTGACACACTTTCAAGGAAAGAGTATTTCACAATTAGCATACTAATGTGTCTTCCGACTATGTAATATCTCTTACTGCTTATATTGAGTTTTCTAAACACTTAGGAGGATAATATATTACAGATAAATCCCTCTTCCTAGTGATCGATGTTTTTTCATAAGGAATGTCAAAGTCTCTCCAATGTGCCCTTTCCATGGGCAATTTTCAACAAACCAAAGTATCTCTTTCCCTTTGCACCTGTAGACTTCTTACTACCATGATACCATGTACCAGAGATATCCCATCACTACTCTGAGACTAAACATTAATTTAGTTTATTTTTTTAAAAAAATTTATTGGATATTTTATTTACATTTCAGATGTTATCCCCTTACCCCATTCCCCCCAACCCAGGAACCCCCTATCACATCCCCTCTGCTTCTATGAGGATGTGCTCCCACCTACCCCCCCCCACTGCCATCTCACCACCCTCGAATTCCCCAACACTCAGCATTAAGCCTCCATGGGACCAAGGATCCCCTCTCCCATCTATGCCCAACAAGGCCATCCTCCCCTACATATACAGCTGAAGCCATGGGTCCCTCCCTAAGTGCTCCCAGGCTGGTGGTATAGACCCTGAAAGCTCTGGTTGGTTGGTATTGTTGCTTTCCCCATGGGGCTGCAAACCCTTTCATCTCCTTCAGTCTTCTTTCTAACTCCTCCATTGGGAACCCAATGATCAGTTCAATGGTTAGCTGTGAGCATCCATCTCTGAATATGTCAGACTCTGGCAGACCTCTAAGGAGACAGCTATATCAGGCTCCTGTCAGCATCCACATCAGTGTCTACCTTTGGTGACTGCACATGGGATGGATACCCAGGTGGAATGGTCTCCAGATGGCCCCTCCTCCAGTTTCTGTCCCACACTTTGTCTTCATATTTGCTCCTTTGAGTATTTTGTTACTCCCTCTAATAGTAACATAATATTTCTTCCTTTATCCTAAATGTTATCCTGCAACTGGAAAAGGCTAGTCATACATGAATTATTATTAACCATACTAATATCCAACTGAT
Organism: Arvicanthis niloticus; assembly: GCF_011762505.2. Taxonomy (NCBI): domain Eukaryota; kingdom Metazoa; phylum Chordata; class Mammalia; order Rodentia; family Muridae; genus Arvicanthis; species Arvicanthis niloticus. Next base: position 41,847,226 of record NC_047672.1, on the reverse strand, counting down.
GTAGTTTCCAGTTTCTCAGTTGCATTCTAAAACCCCAGTGTTATGTTGTGATATTTTGTTCAATAAAAATACAAGGGCAGAGGGATTTTCAATGTTGCTGATGCTGTTTGTAAACTGACTGAATTACTAGTAGTCCCTGATCATGCTGTTCTGAGCTACACCTCAAATACTCAAATACCCCATGGTGAGCAGTATCTCTGCTTCAGATTCTAAAGCAGATGTTGCTGTAGAGTCTTATGAATTTGTAGTCAATGCTACTCTTCATGGTTGTGTTTAACCTTGTGATTTGGAAGCAAAAAAGTGGCATAATCCTTTATAATGATGTTTCCCAAGATTTTAACTACATCAGTTTAGTTTTACAGCAAACCTTCTAATAGAACACAAATATTTTTCAGCAAAGCCCTTCTCACACATACATGGCTACATATTTTCTAAATTTGTCTCCAATGTTGTTCATTTGTCATGTGACAAACCTACACTGAAACATCAATGCCACCCAAAGTCCATAGTCTTCATCAAGGTTTATTCTTATACTCCTTTCACTATGGATTTAGATACACATACAATGGTTTGTGATCAGCAATGTCAGTATATATAGCAGTCTAAAATTCCACTGAATTGTAGCTTTTTATTATTTAATTTTATCATGGTATTCATACAATGGGACCCAGTAGGCTCATGTTTGAATGCTAGGACACTGTGAAAAGAATTAGAAGGCATGGTTTTGGTGAAGGAAGTGTGTCACTGGGAGTAGACTTTGAGGTTTAAAAAGCAAAATCCATTTTGGGGTTACTTTTGCATACTATCATATCATTTGTGAATAGCAATACTTTTATTTCTTTCTCTTTTTTAGTTTTTTTATTGAATATTATAATTATATTTCAGATTTTATCCCCTTACCCCATTTCCCCCACCACGCAGGAACCCCTTATCCCATCCCCCCTCCTCCTGCTTGTATGAGGGTGTGCCCCCCCTACCCACTACTCCCACCTCCCCACCCTTGTATTCTTCCCCACTCAGTGTTCAGCCTTCATGGGACCAAGGATCTCCTCTCCCACCTATCCACCTATGCCTGACAAGCCCATCCTCCCCATGTACAGATGGAGTCATGGGTCCCTCCCTATGTGCTCCCAGGCTGGTGGTTTAGATCCTGGGGAGCTCTGGTTGGTTGGTATTATGTACCAGAGAACTCTTATACAATAAAAGAACTTCTGGAGTTATCACCATCAAAAAAAAAAAAAAAAAAAAAAAAAAGGCAAAAATCCAGATCCATTCTCTCTCTCTGTCTCTCTCTCTGTCTCTCTCTCTCCTCTCTGTCTCTCTCTGTCTCTGTCTCTCTCTGTCTCTGTCTCTCTCTCTCTCTCTCTCTTTCTCTCTCTCTCTCTCTCTCTCTCTCTCTCTCTCTCTCTCTCTCCCTCCCTCTCTCTCTCTCTCTCCTTATAGATATGGATCAGAACATAGCTTTCAGCTATTCCAGAACTGTCCTGCCAGGCTCTCTGCCATAATTATAATGAACTAAATCTCTGAAACAGTAAACTTCCATTAATATAAATTACTGTGATTATACTGTAAGCCCCTCATGAAGGGAGGACTTCACCCAAGCCTCAGGAATTCATGGCCACCCATTAACTCACAAGACACCAGACCTGATGTAATCAGCAAAAGGTATATTTTGATCAACATGTTGAGGTCAAGACCTGTAGCCCACACAGGGGCAATAAGGTCTGACCCTGGGGCTTTGGAGACAGAGAGAATTTAAAGCCAAAAACCACAACTCAGGGGGGAAACCACAACCCAGGGGGAGTAAAGGAGGGCTATTGGAGAGTACCTATGGAGAGTCCCAGTCTATTATTCAGTTTGTGCCAGGGTCCAAGGAACAATCATGGGGAACATTTTGTATAGGCTATTTTCTAAGAGCCTTTTAGTAACCAACCATCTATCTTGTGGTCAGCCAAGTTCCTGAAACACAGAGCTCATGACCAAGCTGACCTGCATTCTTGGTTCTGTTCAGTCTGCTAGGAGTTTTTGAAAAATTTTAACCCTTTCAATACAATTCACAGTACTAGAATAATGACTAGGACAAGTATCTAGTTACCACCATTTATTTATTTTGTTTATATAATGAATGTTGAAGAATTTTTTTATTATTATGTACATGTGTGTACTTGCATGAGTTTATGCACTCCATTGAGAGAAGATAGCATCAAATCACCAAGTAACTGGAGCTACAAGCAGCTCTTAAGTATCTGATGTGGCTTGCATGCTCTGCAATCTTAAAAGTAAGAAACAATTTAAAAGTAGGCAAGATTATTCTGCCTCATACTTGCAGAATTTCTCTCTACAGCACTTGAGTCATTTGATTCTGGGCCAGTGATATGAGAAAACCTTGTGGTGGCAATCACAGCAGTTCTCTTAAATGCTGAATTATGGGCTGAGCCTTGTGTCTCCTCCTCCACTGCCACATTTTCTGTGTGAGGAAAGGGGAACACAGCTAGTATTGCTGCTGCTTACACCGCAGTGTGAAGAAAAGGGGTCTGAAACAAAGTTTTAACAACTTCTGCTTTTGAACACAATGATTACCAGATCTTCAAACATCAAGTTCAGCTTTGTTCATCAACCTGTCTGACATGTCGGGACCCATGCCAAGCAGGGCCAGAGTTTAACAAAGATATTAAAACACACAGACCCTGAGAGTACTGGGACTATGAATCACATCTGGTGGAATGGGGAAATCAAGATGACTACCAGCTTGTTCAAAAATTAGTCAGGGGCAAATATAGTGAAGTGTTCGAAGCTGTCAACATCACAAATAATGAAAAAGCTGTTGTTAAAATCCTCAAGCCAGTAAAAAAGAAAATTAAGCATGAAATAAAGATTTTGGAGAATTTGAGAAGTGGGCCCAACATTATCACACTTGCAGACATTGTAAAAGATCCTATGTCACGACCCCCTGCCTTGGTTTTTGAACATGTAAACAACACAGACTTCAGGCAATTGTATCAGACGTTAACAGACTATGACATTCGATTTTTACATGTATGAAATTCTGAAAGCCCTGGATTATTGTCACAGCATGGGAATTATGCACAGAGATGTGAAACCCCACCAGGGTTTAGCTGAGTTTTACCATCCTGGCCAAGAGTAGAATGTCTGAGTTGCTTCCCGATATTTCTTTTTATTATTATTATTATTAATTTATTTTTATTATTTTTTATTGGATATTTTATTTACACTTCAGATGCCATCCCCTTTCCCCATTCCCCCCCTTAGAAAACCCCTATCCCATGCCCCCTTTCCTTTTTGCACTTATACATTTTTTTAAAAAATGTTAATCAAAGGCTTTATAAGTTTGGTAATGCTCAATCAGAGGTGTAACCTACTACCCAACCTAGATATATCAACTATCTTTGACTGGTGGAGATACATGAACATCTGCCTCCCTGTCTCCCCCACTTTCTCTCTCTCATCACCTAGCTTTTCCTCTCCTTCTTCTCCTCCTCTTCTTACTCCTTCTCTTCCTCTCAGTACTCCTCCCACCTTAGTTCCTCCTACATATAACCCTTCCTGTTAAAAGGAAACTTTTCTCTCAAAATACAATTAGAGCATAATTATGCCAATTTGTACCAGTGAGGTACAAGATAGTTCTAATACCCAATCCATCATTTTGTTGACTAACCAGAACCTCTGTCATCTCTTCTAACTAAAACACTTATATCTGCCTAGACAGAGTAATCAGCCCTTAATAATTCTGCAGCACTAAGGTCTGTCAGATGATCCTGGGCCAGAAGGTGGAAGAACAGATGCTCCAATGTTTTGTAGTAGAGAGAGTGTTCAGGTGTTCAGATGTCTCTATAAATTGGCTAAGTTTTAGAAGCTATGCTTTGTGCTTCTCACAATTATAGTTTAACACAGTCATTCTGGATTTCTGACGGGGTTGAAAACTTATAGCCTCATAGCCAATCCTGGCTATTTACCTTGAGAGAAAAGATTTGAGTGGATTGTTGTCAGCTGACATTCATCCTAAAGCCAAGGAAAAAGCCAGGTTTGGAACTAAGTGCTTCCCGATATTTCAAAGGTCCAGAACTACTTGTAGATTTTCAGATGCACGGTTATAGTTTGGATATGTGGAGTCTGGGTGGTATGCTGGCAAGTACGATCTTCCAGAAGAAGCCATTTTTCCATGGACATGAAAATAATGATCAGTTGGCGAGGATAGCCAAGGTTCTGGGAACAGAAGATTTATATGACTATGCTGACAAGTACAACATTGAATTAGATCCACGTTTCAATGATATCTTGGGCAAACACTCCCGTAAGCAATGGGAACGCTTTGTCCACAGTGAAAACCAGCACCTTGTCAGCCCTGAGGCCTTGGATTTTCTGGAAAAGCCGCTGTGATAGGACCACCAGTCACGGCTCACTGCAAGAGAGGCCATGTAGCACCCTTACTTCTACACTGTTGTGAAGGACCAGGCTCGAATGAGCTCCACTCGCAAGGCAGGGAGTAGCACGCCTGTTAGCAGCGCCAATATGATGTCAGGGATTTCTTCAGTGCCAACCCCTTCACCCCTTGGACCTCTGGCGGGATCACCAGTGATTGCCAACTCACTTGGGATAGCTGTCCCAGCTGCTGCTGGTGCTCAGCCTTAATCACCCCATCTATCTCCTGATGCCTGAGCAGAGGTGTAGCCCACCCTCTCCTTGATGCAGCTTGCGCCTGGTTGGGAGGGTGAGAACACTTCAGAAGCACCGTGTCTAAACCATTGTTTGTGGATTTAGTAGTTGAGTCATAAAAAAAATTATAGGCTCATTTTCTTTTTCTTTTTTCTTTTCTAAAAAAAAAAAAAAACTTGGACTTTGGACTTTTCATAACTCAGGGGATTCCCTGAAACAGTTACTTGCAGGTGGAATATTTCATGGACAAAATATTTTCTCCCCTTCCAAATTCAGTTAACCACCACTAATGAACAAAGATAAACTGGCCTCAGACCCAGCTGCTGCGTTTGGGTGGAGATTTCTTCCCCTTCCCACGTTGCTCTCCCCACATTGTACACTCTTGGGGCTTATATCTCATGTTCTTCTCCAGAGATTATAAACTGTAGTTCATCAAGGAAGGAGGGGAGGGAAAGGGTAGGGAGGACCCAGTCCATCCTGAGACACTGTTCTGCTGGCTGCCCACTTCATCTCTTCTCTCCAGGACTGCATCCATGGGTTATTCCAGCTCTGGTGGAGGTCTTATTTGCATCAAGATGTGAAAAGTCTGCCTAACTTGCAGACAGATCCAAAAGCTTTTTTTTTTTTTTTTTTTTTTTTTTTTTTTTTTTTTTTTTTTTTTTTTTCCTGAACGAATCATGTCTTACTAACCTAACCCTAAATGATTTTAATTTTAGTTTTGTTTCCATTTGTGATACTTCCCTACTTTGGCCTTTCCCTTGTCATCTCCAGACTTCATAGCTGGTAGGAGAGGAAAGGCAAAAGCTTTTTCAATTTTCTTTGACTTGACCATTTTTAAGTCAGTTAGTTAGTGGGCATAATTTATTGCTTTTTTAAAAAGTAACTGTCCATATAAGTTTCTTGCTAGCACTCTTATGAGATAACAGGTGATGTGGCCACACTGGGTTCATTTTAAGCTTTGTACTTTACCTTCTCCTGCCTTGCCCTTTCTCCACATGCCATCTAGTGAGGAGCCCTGTTCTCAGAGTTGTATTTGAGAGGCAGGAGCAGAGCCACTATCTCCAGTGAACCAGAAATGATAGACCTGTTATTGTGGAAACTATCAGTTCTCTTGTTATGGCCCTGCCATCCCTTGCTGTGTGTATATATATAATACTTTGTCCTTCATATGTGAAAGATCCAGTGTTGGAATTCGTTGGTGTAAATTAACGTTTGGTTTTATTTATCAAGGTTAGAATTAAGTTCCCTGTGTAAAGGTCTCACTGGGTGGCTGTCTCACATTCAAACCTGAGGGGACTATAGCCCATACCATGGAAGCTTCCCAAGACCCTCATTTTTATACACCCCTCATTTGACCCATGGTACTGGGCAGGGCAGAGGGGCCTTTAAAAAAAGCACCACAAGCCAAAGCATCTCTGGGGATTAAGGATCCTTTGCCATAAAACTCATTCTGTGTTTCAGCATTGCAGGGATTGGGGATAGGAAAAGTCGCCAGTTTTTGTGTGTTTGTGTGTATATAAAGTGGACTTTCCACTGTAATCCAACCACCTAAGTTTATCAGGTGCTTCACTGAGGAAGCCTAGCTTTTTAAGCATAATAGCAAAACATCAGCTCTGTATTTTCTCCTATTATTTCATTACAGTAGCTGCCTGTGGGGACTAGGAAAACCAAAATCTCCAACATATTTTAAGGCCTAAAATCTTAGTTCTTCATTCTCCTACCTTTATAGATTCATAAGCCTTTCTCACCTGGCATCATAGACAAAACATAATTGTTTAGGGAGTTGAATTTAATTAACTTACCTAACTTTGTTAACCCATCTTGGCTTTAGTGACTTGATCAAGGTGGCGGCTTTAGCAAATGTAATGATAAAAGTAGAGGATGCTAATGCTTTCTTTTCTTAAAGTTTCTCAACCATAGAGAGAGCTAAAAGGAAAACCTGAAGCAGAGTGATTTTTCTTCTTTTTGGCCACTTGCAGTGACTATTTATTGTACTTCATTCTTGTGTGCCCTAGCATGCTGTGAGGGTCACCATGTTGGATTTGTGCAGAGCTGAAAGCACCAGGTGAGCAAGAGATGCAGTTTGTGATTATGTTTGCACTAGATCGTGATTTGAACAAGACACTTAGACTGGTGAATTCTTTCTTTTGAGGTGGAAAGGAAAGTTGTAGATCAGGACTCCACACCCTGCTCACAGCTCAGAATTGTAGGTGTGTCTGAGGCTGGTGTGGACAGCTGTTGGTAACCTGGGCCTCCTCACTCATCAAACCTGTGCAAGAGCTGAGGGTGAATACAGAGGACTCTAGTGTGACGCCTCAGAGCCTTTTAAAGTAAAGGGAAGAAACAAGGAGTCACTGCAGAAATGTGGTGAGTTTTAAAAGATCTGAATGCATGGGGGGTAGGGAGGGTCAGGGTTTACAGAGTAACTTCTGTGTTGTAAGTTAACTCATCTGTACACCTTGTATTGGGACACTATTTCTCAGAACTTCCTGTGTCTGTATTGCTTAGATGGTGGGATGGATGCCAATATAAAACAGCTGTGTTGGCAATTATCTGAAAGTATTTTTTAACTTTGTTTTGAAGTGTGATTTTAAGGCCTAAAATCTTAGTTCTTCATTCTCCTACCTTTAGAGATTCATAAGCCTTTCTCACCTGGCATCATAGACAAAACATAATTGTTTAGGGAGTTTAATTTAATTAACTTACCTAACTTTGTTAACCCATCTTGGCTTTAGTGACTTTAAGTTTAAAGTCAGAGTTCCCCTCCTTGATTTATTGGTTGTAATTGTATTGTAATTGGTATGACTAAGATATAACTGTGCTGGGAAGAATTTGTGCCATGAAGGTCTTTAATTTTTTTAAAAAAATAAAATAATTTAAATCAATGAAAAAATGCTGAATCATCTCTTCATTTTCTAGACAATGAATATTGAAAGTAAAAAGATTAGCAATCAAAATTATTCCATGGAATAATATATCCTAGGAGATAAACTATTTTTCAAGACCTTATTTAAGTCCCATCATAATTGAAAATGATCTGTGTCGGGCTGTGGAAGGGTATCCTGTTTCTTGGGTTGTGAGTGTTTGGCCACACCCCCAGAACCCAGGCTCCTGACACAGAGGTCTAATCTCCATTCAACCTGCATCCTTCAGTCACAGGACACAGGTAGAGGGCATGATTAACAGGCCTCAGGCCCTAGAGAGATTTACATACTAATGAGGTATCTGAAGGCCAGAGGGTGGAGCCAATTAAGCATTCTTCCCCAGGCTCCTCCTCCCTCTTTCCCTCCCTTTTTAACTCAGGTCTGCTCTGGGTTTTTTTTTTGGGGGGGGGTGGGGGGAGTGCATCCAGATCCATCTGCCATCCGCCATGACATTAAAGCCTGCAAAAACCTATGAACTTTTTCTTGTCATTGGGACCGTGCTGTGAGGAACTGTAGAGCCACAGCAGTAATGTCTAACTTCCCCCTGGAGGAACCCAGAGCCTTCCCAGCCAACTACTCACAGCCTGGCTTGAGAAACCCTGTGATTCTCCAGCCATTTACCTACAGATCTCTTGAGTTGTAGTACTACTGTCCAAATAAAGGGACATATTCATGAAAGTCAGGAGAATAAGTCAGAGCTTGGACCTCTGTCTCATTTGTTCCTCAAGGTACCTCTCCTCCATCCTCTTCTTCCTCCTCCTCCTTTTTCTTCTTCTCCTCCTCTTACTTCTCCTGATCCTCCTTTTCCTCTTCCTCCTCCTTTGTAATGTCTCTGTGTATCTTATGTTGTCTTTGCATAGACTCCTGTGAAGCACAGTGTAACTTTTCTATTCTGTTTTATTTTTCTGGTAGAAAATATGCAATAGGTATGTTACCTTTTAAACTTTTTCTATCTTTTAGCTTAAAAGTAGTAGTGATGGATCAGAGTTTGCGGGAACAAATTTTACTAATTTTATTCTTTCAGTTACAGATGAAATCCACTATAGGATTATGGTGATATTCAGAAATAATTACACCCAGCCATCACAGTGAAGAGGACACAGGCTTCTGAAACTCAGATAAGAGAGAAAGATGGAAAGAAAGAAAGAAAGAAAGAAAGAAAGAAAGAAAGAAAGAAAGAAAAGGAAGGAGGGAGGGAAGAAAGGAAGGAGGAAGGAAGGAAGAAAGGAAGGAAGGAAGGAAGGAAGGAAGGAAGAAAGGGAGAGAAGAAGGAATGAAGGTAGGAATGAAGAAAAGAAAAAAAGGAGTCAGAAGAGCTGGTTTCTTTGAAATGTTCCAGAGGAGAGTGCATGTAGTTTACAAGAAATACAATGGAATTTAATAACATCGAAAAGATTGTGATCAAACAATTTTATTTTTCTAAATGCTGCCTTCATATAGATTAAAATACATAATTAATATTAAGGAAACTATGCTATTTAACATAGCAGCCACAACACTATATTGTTGATACAATCACTCTGAAATATAGGTTGTCTGGTTTTTTTTTCACAAAGTTAAGCATGGACTAATGAATCTTACAAAGTCTACTTTCATTAATGTTTGTTGAAACAACGGTGGTTACAGATAGTTTATAGTTTATAATTGTTGTTTCTTAAACTATGAAAACCGTCAGAGTGAACAAATAATCAGTGCTAATTCTATGATGATTAGTGCTCATGTGTGACAGAACTCTTCTCATAAACAATTTTAAATAGGAAAAATGTATTGTGCCTCATTGTTTCAGAAGTTTCACTCTAAAGTTCTTGAGTCTTTTGATTCTGGGCCAGTGATAAGACAAAACACAATGATGGCAGAGCATGTCAAAACACATCTCTACTAGGAACCAAAAATCAAATGATGCAAAAGGAAGATGGCCAAGTTAACCTCCAGAGCATATAGTCAGGTCCATATTTTCTCCTTGGACATCATTTTCTAAAGTTCTCACTACTTTCTAAAAGACTTGGATCAACTATTAAGAGATCAAGTCTTCAACATCTAAGTCCATTGTATACATTTGAAATTCAATTCATAAGAACATTTGGTCAACTAAATATTTCTTCACAGCTGAAAAAAAAAAAAAAAAACAGACTACTAATCTATGTAACATAGATAAATCTCAAATGCATTGAACTGAATATGAAACCCAGATCCACATATAATTTCTTCATGGTTGCAATGATATGTTACACTCTAGAAGGACAAGATTGGAATCAATCAAACTAATCATTGACTGAAGAATTAGTGGTGAGAATATTCATGTAATGTTTCTGCTGAGATAGCCCCCATAATCTTTGGTATTATAAGGTGTGATCTCCAACAGGTACTCCTTGAAGGAGATTAGGAGGTATGACCTTGCTGAAAGAAGAGTATCACTGAAGATAGGCTTATCTTAGGTATCAGAAGCTTGGTGTCATTGCCAACGTGCTATCTAATTCTTGGTTTGGTGAGGATGTGAGAGTCCTTATCCCTCAGCTTTCAGCTTTTAAGATTTTATGTAAAAATTTCCCTTTAATAATTAAACAAGAATATTTACTAGAATGTTTATTTGATACACTATAAAGATGTACTTCGGTATCCTAAGAGGTACATAAAATTTTAATAAGCAAATATACAACAACAAAAATATAAGTCCTTAATTTCTAAATTAAAACAAGTTGGAAGATTTTGATTTCAGAATTAATATAGAATGAGAAATAGTAATTTAACTAAAAATAAAAGTTATAATTATAAAAATAAAAGTTAAATAATGAAAAAGGAATGTATTCTCAAACCTAATAAAATATTTTTCCTAAAACTTCCATTAAAAATCATTGCTACTTACAAAAATGTCATTAAATTCATGAAATGCTGCATTATTTTATTGTAATATATGCTTTTTATCAGACTCTATGAAACTGCTTAATTCATTTCACAGTGGAATAAAGCTCATTTAATAATCAGTCAGTTATCCCAAAGCTGTATTTTGAAACATCTAGGCAAAATGAAATTGTTGAAAAAGAAGAAAATCAGTAACAATGGAGAGCAGAGTAACACTTTAAACACCCACAGCAGATACTGTAATCCTTGAACAATAGAAGCCACTACTCTTCTCTCATTACATAAGAGACATAGTATTACTCCATCTATCTATGAATTTATGTATCTATGTATATATCTATGTATCCTTATGTCAATTATTTGCCTACTACCATATGTTTATTTATCTATCATTTATCTACTATATATGTAACTATGTAACTATCTATTTATCATCTATCTACATCTATTTATCTATTTACCATTTATTTACCCATCCTCTGTTTAACACTTATCTCTTTATGTATTTATCTCCTTACCTATTATAGAAGCTGTCATGTTAAGAGTAAAGGTTACAAAATATAACAATAATAAAGGTTGCTTGGGAGATCAATGCAATACTTTTAGAGAGATGGCAGTGATATCTTGTCCAACGGAAGGCAGCTATTAATTAACCAGTAGCTGAGAGAAATCTACAATAAAACAATTGAAAAATCAGAAAGACTTCTAAAAGTCTGTATGGAACAAATATTTTCAAAGGAGATAATGAAATTATAATACAGAAAAAAACAAGGAAACTAATAGATACAAACAAAGGAGAACTTAAACTACATAATACTTGCACACAGATAAAGTAAAAATGTAGAAGTAAACCCATTACCATAATTACATTGGTCAGACTGTCTTGCTCAGTAATGTGGCTTATGTCAAGTTCAGCTGTCATGATATCATGACAGCTTCCTCAAAGTGGCCAGATGAATCAATGGATGCCAGCCAAAAGTGGCTTGGAATATCATTCTCAAATATAGCAAGTTATCCCTAAAACAGTAGCAAAGTATATTTTCCCAGAAGATTCTCTAAGCAAGTTTTGCAAAAACTTTTGAATTTTGTGAAAATGTAGTGAACAGAACATAGTTCAGGTTTTTTCTTGAACTCTTTGAACCCCTTGGGACCTGGAGGGATTACTAACAAGCCCTTAACTGTCTCTACAGCACCACATCATTTTTAGAGAGGCCAATTTGTCAGCACCACATTCATTTTAGAAAGGCAATGTGCTATACACAAATATTTCTACTTTATGTGTCTTTTCTAATTTGTCTGCACACAGTCTGTGAACTCTTGACATTCTCAGACCATCATCATGTAGATATAAGACAGCAGAGAACCTGTTTCTATTTCCAGCACACAGTGCAAACTGTTCCAATAAGCTTCAAGGACTTTCATTCTCATTTTGGGAATTTTTTTTTACTGAAAATGAAAACTAGTTATAACCTTAAATGATCCTGATCCACCTGCTCCTAATAGTTAACCTAAAAAAATTCAACAAGCCAACTCTTTTTTTTGTGTGTGTGTTGTAATCATGTAAATTTTGTTTTGAACAAAGTTACTAAATGAAATTATAAATTATACTATAAACACACACATATATATATAATTCTTTACAAATACTACCTAAAATAAATTGTCAAAAATTTATAATACTAATATTCTGAATCATGATCTATAGATTATCTTAAAAGACAAAGCTACAGAAAATTGCAATGTACATACTTTATGTATAAGTCTGCATGTGTTAGTATGTGTACAATGTAGGTGCATATGTGTCTGCAGATACATGCCCACTACATTTATGTAAAAACAAAAGAATAGTGTCAGCTTAATCTGCTTTATCATTATTATTTTATCCACTTAAAACTGAGGATCATTGAGTCTGAGGTTAGACTGGGAGTCAACAAGCCCCAGGAATCCTACTCTTTCAATAATCTCTCTTTGCATTAGTTTTAGAGCTATTCATGACCAAGACTACATTTTTTATGCAGGTCTGGATATTTGAACTTGGATGCTAAAGCTCATGTAGCTGTGCTAATCTCTCTAACCTAGTCTAAATCTATTTATTGATATTATACTTATACTATGTATAACATGTAATCAAGATGAGATAAAAGCATAAAATAAGAAATACTGTATATAAAACATATGGTATGTAGGTAGAAAGATTACAGATATATAAGATATATGCCAAGTTAAACTGATACTTTATTGAAAAGTTATGTAAATAGTAATTAAGGAAAAAGAAAACACAAATATTAATTTAAGGAAAATCATAAAAAATTGTAAATGTAAATTGTGGGGTTATGGACAAAACATCTGGCCAGTGACTTCCAGGACAAGCTTGGCTAGGTAATGGCTTCCATTACAGACACCGTGAGTCCCTTCAACACTGCATAACGTCTTTAGCAGTTACTGTTCTCAAAAACTGGAGGGCCTTGGACTTACTGATTTCTGAACAGGGAGAGACTTGCATTTTGATGGGGGGAGGACTATTGCCTCTGTGTCAATGAATCAGGGCTGGTAGAAGATGTACCAATTCTCAAAGAGCTCTGGGGGGATATCCAGACATGTCATGCTCTGAACATCCCTACCCCATGGTACTCTAATTCCTTGGTAGCTTGACTTCTTCCCCTCCTTGGCCTGATACTAGCCATTGGAACCTTGCTTCTCTTGGCACCATGTCTTCTCCAATTTCTCAATCAGCAGATGATTAGTTTTGCAATGATCACTACTAATCAGGTCTTGATTCAAATCAGACTGTTCCCAGAGGAATTGGAGTGGGGACAGTAGACCATTACAGCAGACAGAAAACCTGTTAAGGTCAAGGAGATTCAGAGACACCAGCAATTCTCATGATAGAGAACAGTAGGCATGTAAATTTACTCCTGACCAGGTTTCTGTCCTACAACATGTGACCACGAAACACCTCGTTGAGAGGATTGTGACAATCAATCAGGTAGGAACAACACTTGAAGTCCTTCCATATGCAGATGAGGCATCCCTAGCATCTCAGACCAAGCCAATAGAAAGCATCTGCCTCTAGATTCCAACCCTCCCCCCAAATATTTATAAGGTCCTATCCACACAGAATAAAGTCCACAAGTTATTTCACAAAAGACCCTTTGAGAGTACCTGTTTTATTGAACTATAACACTCCACAGAAGAGTATTCTTTCCCAAACCTTTCCTTGGTTGAACAGGAACTGACCCAACCAACTGGGTGCTTGAGCCTACTGCAGCCACTTCCTGCTGCATGGCCCCAATCTGGGTTAGCAGAAGTGGTCCTGCAACCCTCCTTGCTCTGGCTTCCCTTAGAAAAGCTGGAACTCTTTGGAATCTGCAGCCTAGCCAGATACCCTTTGATCCCCATCGATAGCACCCAGTACACAGACTGGCAGTAAGTGTCACTTTTATTTCCTCTGATGGAGGGACGAGATGAGAACTATACCCATGATGCCAAATACATAGCTTGGGCTGAGTCTAGAGATTTTTTTCTCTGTTCTAACTGTCCCTAGAATCAGAATTGAAAGTTTCTATCTTACATACAGTTTAATCTTCCGAGCTGACTGATTCAATCTGACTTCTCTCAGCTTCAATCTGACTTGCTCTGCTTGGCATAATAATTTCTTTAGCAATATGTTCTAATCTGGCTCCTTCTCCTTCTCTGGCTCATTTTGTCTTTATCTATGTCTACTTTGCTCTTTCTGCAACCTGTCTCTGTATAACTGCCTTAGATACCTCTCTCTCTCTCTCTCTCTCTCTCTCTCTCTCTCTCTCTCTCTCTCCCTCTCTCTCCTCCCTTCCCCTCTTGCTTTGCTGTTAAGTAGCCTCTCTTTCCTATGCTGTTCTCAAGTGAGTTTGGGGAGTCATATCTCTGACTCACTCTCTCATATATTTCTCTGATTTGTCACTTTGTCTGTCCTTCAATAAGGTGTTACTTTCAAAAATAAGGTGTCCTTCAATAAGGTGTTGCTTCCTTCTACAAACTAATGTTACCTGAATTATTAGGGATTAAATGTATATTCTAAGGGTATGTTCGTATTACATCCAGATTATACAGTAATCCAAGGCTTATCTGCATTCTGGTGAGATAACAGCCTAAGGTATCTTTGTGGAACAATCTTGATGCCCAGAGGCTTATCATTTTCTGTGATATTGTGTCTCTTAGTAATATCAGAAGCTACACACACCCATAAAGTCTCACCAACATGACTGTCTAAACATGAGGTGAAGATAACTAACCACTGGCATGCCAAAGTGGATGGAGCAAAGACCACAAGGCCTTCATCCTACATAAAGAATGGCAGGCAACTAAGGAATGTCAAGAGAGGGAGAAGTAGGCTTCCCCAGAGAAGACCATACAAATTGGTAATCCAATACCAACTATTTGGCCTGATTTATTTTGGTAAATTCAGCAACAAATTTAAATATAAACCTGATTTTTACAAACAGTCAGATAAAATTGTATACAGAAATACCTTATTTACATTCATATGAATGCTAAAATATTTACAAACATTTAATTAAACTTTATACACAGAGATGGAAAGATGACTCATTGGTTAGTACTGCATATGACATGTGCAGAGGACCTAGGATTGGTTCCAAGCAACAAAGTGTCTTGATAAAAAGCACCTGTAATTACAGCTCATGCATGATTACATTTGGCTTTTCCACAGGATCTGTGGTCTTCTGCACACACACACACACACACACACACACACACACACACAAAGTTAAGAATAAAAACAAGACAAAATAAATGAAACTGTACACTGTGTTCAATTATTGTTTGTTCTGGAAATATGCAGTGTTGTAATGTTGAGAACATATAGAAATAAATCTCCTTGGGCATCTGAGTCTCAAAATCATCCCTTAGGCTTGGTGATTTGCAGACAGAGCATTAAGGGCTTGGCCTCTAGCCACAGTCATAACCATGAGTCAAAACAGTCAAAACATCCAAAGTATGTTGTACAAGGAGAAAGCACATGAGGATGTCATAGTTTGTACCATCCTCCACTTAGCAGGGCTCTATGTTTCAGAATCACTGAGATATTCTTGCTATTACATTACTGTATATAAGAAGTACAGAGCCCTTCTGTTTTGGAATGCTTTATTCTTTTGGAATTTGAGGACTTTGAGGTATTACAGAGGAATCCAATTTTGGGTCAAACTCCTTGGGGGTCACAGCTTCTGTGTAATGTCACTCCACTTTCCAAAAGCACCCTACATAGTACTTCCATTTGTTCCATTCTCTTTTAGAAGAAAAAATCCCAAAATGTATAGTTTTTGCAGTCAGCTTATGCTGTCACTTGATTTATTAGACTGTAGCTATTCTGATTGATATAAAGAAGAATCTCAGCATCAATTTGATTTGCACTTCCCTGATGACTAAGGATGTTGAACATTTTCTTGAAGTGCTTTTCAGCCATTAGAGAGCCCTCTGGTGAGAATTCTTTGTTTAGCTCTGTACCCCAATTTTTATTGAGTTATCTGGCTTTTTGGCTTCTGACTTCTCGAGTTCTTTGTGTATTTTTGGATCTTATCCCTCTGTCAGATGTAGGATTATTGAAGATCATTTCCCAATCTGTAGGTTGCAGCTTTGTCCTATTGATAGGGTTCTTTGTCTTACACAAGCTTTTCAGTTTCAAAAGGTCTCTTTTATCAATTGTAGATCTTAGGACCTGATTCACTTGTGTTTGAGGGTATTATGATAGTACACATGAACGACCTCCAAAATTGTACCTACAAAGTGCCTGGATATAAACTTAACTCAAATAAATCATTGGTAGTCTTATTTTATACAAATGATTGATGGGATAAGAAAGAAATTAGGAAAACAACACTCCTGACAATAGCCACAAATAATGCAAAATATCTTGATATAACTCTAATCAAGCAAGAAAGATCTATATGAAAGAACTTCAAGACCCTGAGGAAGAAAATCAAAGAAGACCTCAGAAGATAGAAAGATTTTTCCTGGTCATGGATAGGTAGGATTAACCTAGTGAAAATTGAAGCTTTACTTAAAGGAATTTACAGATTCAATAGAATCTCCATCAAACTTCCAACACAATTCTTCAGAGACATGGGAAGAGCAATTCTCAACTTAGTATGGAAAAACAAATAAACAAACAAACAAAACATAGGATAGGCAAAACAATATTCAACAATAAAAGAAATTCTGGATTGGGGGGATTCACCATCTCTGACCTCAAGCTGTACTGCAGAGAAAATAGTGATTAAAAACTGCATGGTATTTACTGGTACAGAGGCTATCCATGCAATAGAATCAAAGATGTAGAAATAAACTAGCACCTACAGATACCTGATCTTTGCCAAAGAAGCCAAAACCATACAGTACAAAAATAAAAGTACCTTTAACAAATGGTGCTGGTCTAACTGGCAGTCTGCATGTAGAGAAATGCAAACTCTTCCTTATTTATTACATTGTACAAAGATCAAGTACCTATGGATCAAGGACTTCAACATAAAACCAGATACACCGAATCTACCCAGAAGAGAAAGTAGGAAATAGCTTAGAATGAATTGGCATGGAGAAACTTCCTGAACTACTTACAAAAACCAGGTTTGTTGAGGTAAATATCAGTTTCTTTATCCTTAGGTGGAGAAGAATATCATTGATACTTTTAATCATCTGTGTACAAATATGGCAAGAGAAATATTACAGGCTGCACTTTCCCATAATAATCTTTTTTTATATTCTGATTTTTAATAAATGAAAATTGATTATGCATATTAATGGTATTCAGTGTGATATTTTCATATAAGCATAGAGTGTGTCTTGATTAGGCAATGATCTAGCCACTTGTCTTCCAATGAGCTTGTAGTCTGTTTAGCATGCTTCATTATTTCTAGCAGTAAGTTTTTTTATTCTTTGTTTTTTGGGGTTTTTTTGGTTTGTTTTTCTAAGCATAGTTTGTCATGCTGAACATCATGTCTTCTAGTACCATGTATTTTCCTTAAAAGAAGATTTCATTTGTGCTTGGGTTGAATTATTCTCTACTATGTATGTATGCAATATTATTTACTATCTATTTATCTACTTATTGTATACATATATATATATATATATATATATATATATATATACATATATATGTGTGTGTGTGTGTGTGTGTGTGACTATTCATAATCTTACATACAATCTAACATGTGGGCACGATGTTTGAATGCTGTGTTTATTTTCTTTACATATATCATAGAAGTAGCATCATTTGATCATTAAAAAGACAATTTTTTTTAATTGTTGAAAACTAGTACATTCTTTACTTTAGTGACATTACCAATTAAAATACCACATGAAAGTTTTTGTGGCTGGAGCAGACACCTAGCTGGTATGTTCCCGTGAAGACACCATATCCTGAGACATCCTAAAGGAGCCACTGAACTCAGAGAAGCAGAGATACAAGTGGGAGCAGGGCACACTCAGGACCCACCAGGCACCCAAACATTGCCCCTGTGGAATACCACTCCCCTTCTGCCACTCCTTTGGTCCTTGAAGCTGGGGCAGACACCTAGCTGGTCTGTTCCTGTGAAGACACCATATCCTAAGACATCCTAGAGGAGCCACTGCACTCAGAGCAACAGACACCTAGCTGGTCTGCTCCCATGACAATACCATATCCTGAGACATCCTGGATAAAACACTGAACCTAGAGCAGTGGACACCTAGCAGGTCTGCTACCATGAAGACACCATATCCCGAGACATCCTAGAGAAGCCACTGCACTCAGGGCAGCTGGGGCTCATGATTACAGAATCACAAAGATATCTGGACCCTGAGGAGTTTTAACATAAGCAAGAAAACTGGAAAGACAGGCTTCAGTCAAGGACAGTGAGTACAGGTAGCACTAGAGTGAACCAGATGGCAAAAGGCAAGCACAAGAACATAGGCAACAGAAACCAAATTTACTTGGTATTATCAGAATCCAGTTCTCCCACCATAATAAGCGCTGGACAACCCATCACACCAGAAAAGCAGGATTCAGAATTAAAATCACTTCTCATGATGATGATAGAGGACTTTAAGAAGAACATAAATAACTCCCTTAAAGAAGTACAGGTAAACAGGTAGAAGCCCTTAAAGAGGAAACACACAAATGCCTTAAAGAATTGTAAAAAAGCACTACCAAACAGGTGAAGGAATTAAACAAAACCTTCTAGAATCTGAAAATGGAAGTAGAAACAATAAAGAAATCTCAAAGAAAGACTACTCTGAAGATAGAAAACCTAGAATAGAAATCAGGAGTCATAGACACAAGCATCACCAACAGAATACAAGAGATAGAAGAGAGAATCTCATGTGCAGAAGATACCATGAAAAACATTGACACAACTGTCAAAGAAAATGCAAAATGCAAAAAGCTCTTAACCCAAAACATCCAGGAAATCCAGGACACAATGAGAAGGCCAAACCTAATGATACTAGATATAGATGAAAGTGAATATTCCCAAATTAAAGGGTGAGTAAATATCTTCAACAAAATTATAGAGGAAAACTTCCCTAACCTAAAGAAAGAGATGTCCATGAATATACAAGAAGCCTACAGAACGGCAAATAGATGTTCAGAAAAAAATACCTCCCATCACATAATAATCAAAACATCAAATGTACAAAACAAAGAAAATATATTAAATGCAGTAATGGAAAAAGGTAAAGTAACATATAAAAGCAAACCAATAAGAATTACACCAGACTTCTCACCAGAAACTATAAAAGCCAGAAGATCCTGGACTTATATCATACAGACCCTAAGAGAACATAAATGCCAGCACAGACTATTATACCCAGTAAAACTCTCAATCACTATTGATGGAGAAACAAAAATATTCCATAACAAAACCAAATTTACACAATATCTTCCCACAAATCTAGCACTTCAAAGGATAATTGATAGAAAACTCCAACACAAGGAGGGAAACTACAACCTAGAAAAAGCAAGAAAGTAATCTTCTAAAAACTCCAAAAGAAGATAATTACACAAACATAATACCACCTTTAATAACAAAATAACAGGAAGCAACAATCATTTTTTCCTTAATATGTCCTAATATCAATGGACTCAATTCTCTGATAAAAAAAGACATAGACTATCAGACTGAATACATAAACAGGACCCAGAATTTTGCTGCATACAGGAAACACACATTAGTAAAAATGACAGACACTACCTCAGAATAAAAGGATGGAAAATTTCACTATTTGCAGATGATATGATAGTATACTTAAGTGACCCTAAAAATTCCACCAGAGAATTCTTAAACCTGATAAACAACTTCACCAAAGTGGCTGGATATAAAATCAACTCAAACAAATCAATAACCTTCCTATACTGAAAGGATAAACAGGCTGAGAAAGAAATAAAGAAATGACACCCTTTACAATAGTCACAAATAATATAAAATATCTTGGAAAAAAATCTAACCAAGCAAGTGAAAAATCTGT
Source organism: Arvicanthis niloticus (assembly GCF_011762505.2). Lineage (NCBI taxonomy): Eukaryota > Metazoa > Chordata > Mammalia > Rodentia > Muridae > Arvicanthis > Arvicanthis niloticus. The sequence goes on along the minus strand of NC_047672.1, from coordinate 41,827,271 downwards.
ATGACAAGAAATTCAAGTCTCTGTAGGAAGAAGTTGAAGATCTCAGAAAATGGAAATATCTCCCATGCTGGTCAATTGGCAAGATTAATTTATTAAAAATGGCCATCTTGCCAAAAGCAATGTGCAGATTCAACACAATCCCCATCAAAATTCCAAATCAATTCTTCATTGAGATAGAAAGAGCAATTTGCAAATTCATTTGGAATAACAAAATACCCAGGAAAACTAGAACTATTCTCAACAATAAAGGAACTTCTGCAGGAATCATCATCCCTGACCTCAAACTGTACTATAGAGCAATAGTGATAAAAACTGCATGGTATTGGTACAGAGACAGGCAGGAAGATCAATGGATTAGAAATGAAGATCCAGAAATGAGCCCACACACCTATGGTCACTTGATCTTTGACAAAGGAGCTAAACCATCCAGTGGAAAAAGGATAGCATTTTCAACAAATGGTGCTGGTTCAACTGGAAGTCAGCATGTAGAGTAATGCAAATCAATCCATTCTTATCCCCTTGTACAAAGCTCAAGTCCAAGTGGTTAAAGGACCTCCACATAAAACCAGATACAGTGAAACTAATAGAAGAGAAGGTGGGGAAGACCCTCAAATACGTAGGCACAGGGGAAAAGTTCCTGAACAGAACACCAGCTGCTTATGCTCTAAGATCAAGAAATGACAAATGGCACCTCATAAAATTGTAAAGCTTCTGTAAGGCAAAGGACATAGTCAATAAAACAAAATGGCATCCAACAGATTGGGAAAAGATCTTTACCAATCCTACATCTGATAGAAAGCTAATATCCAATACATACAAAGAACTCAAGAAATTAGGTTCCAGACAATCAAATAACCCTATTAAAAATGGGGTACAGAGCTAAACAAAGAATTCTAAACTGAGGAAACTCAAATGGCCAAGAAGCACCTTAAGAAATGCTCAACATCCTTAGTCATCAGGGAAATGCAAATCTAAACAACCCTGTGATACCACCTCATACTAGTCAGAATGGCTAAGATCAAAAACAGGTGAGAGTAGATGCTGGCAAGGATGTGGAGAAATAGGAACACTCCCTCATTGTTGGCGGGATTGCAAGCTGGTACAACCACTCTGGAAATCAGTCTGGTTTTTCCTCAGAAAATTGGACATAGCATTACCTGAGAATCCAGCTATACCACTCCTGGGCATATACCCAGAAGATGCTCCAACATATAACAAGGACATATGCTCCACTATGTTCATAGCAGCCTTATTTATAATAGCCAAAAGCTGGAAAGAACCCAGATGTCCTTCAACAGAGAAATGGATACAAAAAAATGTGGTACATTTACACACTGGAATGTTACTCAGCTATTAAAAATAATGTATTCAAGAAATTCTTAGGCAAATGGATGGAACTAAAAAACATCATCCTGAGTGAGGTAACCCAATCACAAAAGAATACACATGTCATTTACTCAGTGATAAGTGGATATTAGCCCAAAAGCTTGAAATAGGCAAGATTCAACTCACAGACCACATGAAGCTCATGAAGAAGGAAGGCCAAGTGTGGGTGCCTCGGTCCTACTTAGAAGTAGTAACATAATATTAAAGGGAGCATATATGGAGACAAAGTGTGGGACAGATTCTGAAGGAGGGGCCATCTGGAGACCATTCCACCTGAGTATCCATCCCATGTGCAGTCACCAATGGTAGATGCTGATGTGGATGCCGGGAAGAGCATGCTGACAAGAGTCTGATATAGCTGTCTCCTTAGAGGTCTGCCAGAATCTGACATATTCAGAGGCAGATACTAACAGCTAACCATAATTTGATCAAGTGGTTCCCAATGGAGGAGTTAGAGGAGAAGACTGAGGGAGCTGAAAGGATTTGTGGCCCTGTGAGGAGAGCAACAATATCAACCAATCATAGCTTCCCAGGGTCTAAACCACCAGCCTGGGAGCACATAGGGAGGGACCCATGACTCCAGCTGTATATGTAGGTGAGGATGGCCTTGTAGGGCATAAATGGGAGAGGAGATCCTTGGTCCCATGAAGGCTGGACACTGAGTGGGGTGGAATTCAGGAGTGGGGAGGTGGGAGTGTGGGGTAGGTGGGAGCACATCCTTATAGAAGCAGGAGGAGGGGGATGGGATGGGGGTTTCTGAGTGGGTGGGGAATGGGTTAAGGGGAAAAATCTGAAATGTAAATATAGTATCCAATTTTAAAAAAGGAAAAAAATCCACATAAAAATGTGACTTCCCCTTATTCAACATTATCACCCGTATTTGCTCTTTTTTGCTTTTGAAATAATAGTGCTTGAACTGGAGTGAAATAGTATCTCACCATAGTTTTGGTTTGTATTTTCCTCATAATTAGTAGTACATATTTATTGAAATTGAATTAAGTTTTATGTGTTTTATGAAACTGAAACATTGAAACCATTCTACTGCCTCAATCTTATTTTGTTCAGACATATTAGGTATTACATATTAACACAGGTTTATTATAATCCTGCCATCCTCATAGATGTATATTTATATTTTGTATAGATAGTTTTAAAAACATTTCTTTTTATTGTATTCATATTTATTATATTAAATTTCTATGTCATAGTTCACAATGTCCATATGTATGTTTTAACACTCCAGCAGTGATCATAATATGGTTTAAATTTTACTTTATAATGTTAAGTAATATTTCTGCACCAAAATACTTCATTAGTTTGATTTATTTAGAAATGGGAAATTAGTATGTTATTGAATTATTTATATGATATAATAACTTATAACTTGTTTGTAATTTCTATTACATAATAGTATATTGTTCTTTACAACACTATGCATGTGTTTTTGCACAAGTATGTGTGAATGCAACTATCCATGCAGTGATAGGTGAAGAGTAGATGTTGACATCAAGATATCTTCATTTAGTACTTCTTCACATCGAATGTTTTGAAACAAGATTTGAAGCAGGATCTTTCACTCACTCTGGTGCACATAATGTGTGAGAATGACTAGCCAGAGAACACCCAGGATCTGTTTGTCTCTGTTCATCAGTGCTAAGATGACAGAGATGAGCCAAAATATCTTAGTTCACAAAGAAGTTAGGAATCCAAATTTAGGTGCTTACAGTTGCACAGCATGCATCTCATATACCAAGGTCTTTCCCCAATACTTATAAAGTTGTCTGGGTAGATACTTTACTAAATGAGTATGGTATTTTCCCATTGCACTATTTTTCAAATTAGATATTACTGAATAGTTTCAGTTTAGTCAACATAAAACCTCTTGGCCTCATGTTTACCTCTTTGATTACCTATGTTAACATTAGTGTTGTTTAATTTAAGATGTGTAAGAAAGTATCTGATTTTTAAAATTACTGTTAGGCAAATTAAATACAAAGTTATGTAATTTGTTATTATCTGTATTTTCCAACACAAATTACTAAAACAAGTATGTATAAGAAAAAATTAGCAACAATACTATTATGAAAATGTATTTTATTCTTTACTTAGTGAATTGGATCTTCACGGTTGTCTGACATTAAATTCTTACTTATCATATCAAAGGGATATATGTAGCTTTGGAAATGATTCTCTAAAGAGTATGACACTTTAATGAGCATGACTTATGATTCCTTACAAGCTTGATATTTAGCAGATCAAGGTAAATTAAATATGAAAAAGATAGGTACCATATGGTAAGCTCCCTAGGAGAAATTACAGTACACTGCTGCTATTATGATAATGATTTCTTATGTTCATTTTTATACAAAAGCAGAGGATATGAGGAATCATTATGAGAAAAGTAGAAAGCATGGCACAGAATAATATTAGAGTTAACTAAACCTATCTTCTTGTACTTACATAATTTAAGAACTTGTGAAGGGCTAATACAATGGATTACAGCAAAATCATATAGAATATAAAAGTCTTTTTGTCTTATACTTACAGAGGTTCCAGCTCGTTACTGCCAAATTTAGATTATTGTCTATTTTAAAACCTGGCTTTAAAAATGCATGTAATACCTCTTACCTATTTAATTTTATTCCTTTTAAAATTTTTTTATTTATTTTTTATTTTATTTCATTTTAATTTATTTTTATTGGATATTATATTTACATTTCAGATGTTATTCCCTTACCCCATTCTCCCCCCTCCCAAGAACCCTTATCCCATCCCCCATCTTCCTGCTTCTATAAGGATGTGCTCCCACCTCTCCTGCCACTCCCACCTCCCTACCCTCGAATTTCCCCACACTCCATGTCCAGCCTTCATGGGATCAAGAATCTCCTCTCTTACCTATGCCCAACAAGGACATCCTCCCCTACATATACAGCTGGAGTCATGGGTTCCTCCCTATGTGCTCTCAGGCTGGTAGTTTAGATCCTAAGGAGCTCTGGTTGGTTGGTATTGTTGCTCTCCTCATGGGGCCACAAACCCTTTCAGCTCCTTGAGTCTTCCCTCTAACTTCTCCATTGGGAATCCCTTGATCAGATCAATAGTTATCTGTGAGCATCTGCCACTGAATATGTCAGACTTTCCATTGCCAACCCACTTCTCCATGTGTTATAATTAGATTATGAAGCTCAAAACAATACAAACATAATTTTCTTTTCTGGATAAGCCAATTATCAAGTCTTTCATTTTTCATATTCTAGTTTAGGATAGTGTTCCCTTATGTATTCACTTATTGGTGCTTCTAAACTATCATAAATTCAGTGATGTAAATCATCAGTTATTATTTTATTGATTTTATGCCACAAATATATGAAAATGTACTGATTTAAAATATTTTAAAACAAACATAACTCAAGTATGCACTATATATTATAAGATATGTGAGCATTAAAAATATAAGGTAATGATTAACAATGATTTTGGCATAGAAAGATCAGACATAATACATTCAATGGCAAGATTAAATATGGTTAAAATATTTTCTGTCTTACTTAATATAGCTAATCTAAAAAGCCAGAATAAATAAAGATATCTTGTCTTGTCTTTTTTTTACTTGTGATTATGTCTCCTTATATACCTGTGTTTGAAATCTAATTTGTGTTTCTTCAGCCCATTCCCTATTTCTAGGATGAAAGATATATACCATTGCATCTAGTTCTCAACTTTGATTTATATTTCTGTTAAATAGAATGGTTTTGACCTTAAAACTGCTTTACTAATTGATATGTATGGTAACGTGTCTTGCAAAAGCAAACCATTCCAGGGAGCGTCCATACACTCACAAAGCCGTGGGGGGAAAATCTACTTATGGAAGGACTGACAGTGATGCATACGTTGCTGGGGCTGGTACTTAGCTTGTGATGACATTTAGGTGAAAAAAGAAAGAACAGAGTTAGAAAGGCTTATGATCATCCAGTTTTGGTCCTGCTATGTGGCTTACTAATTTATTTAATGTAAAAATAAATTTGTTATTAGAATAATTAAACATATTTGGTAAGAGTTAAGTTATCTGGTGTAAGACTGCATCTACATATTATTTTCTGTGTTTCTTAGAAGTATATATGCTTCAAGAATATTAACATGTATTCTTTCTCTTTATTGTATATTGAAAACAATTTTTTTTCATACAATATATTCTAACTGTGGTTTCTCCTACCCTTTCCCAGGACTACCTCACATCATTTATGTCTAGGTCCATACCATTTGTATCTCTTATTAGAATACAAACAAGAATCTAAGGAACTATAATTTTAAAAAAAGAAACAATCAAGATCATAGAAAAAAGAAAATACAAAATTGAGAGTGTAAGAGTAAGCATAAGAAACAGATACAGAGATGTGCCCATTCTCACACTCAAACACCCAAGAAATGCAAACCAGGCATGGCCCCCGTTTGAGGGGCTACTCACCTACCTCAAAAATATTAATCCAGAACTTATTCTATCAAAAGGAAATATCAGGACAAAAGTGGAACAAAAATTGAAAGAAAGGCCATTGAGAAACTCTGCCCACACCTAGGAAATGGTCCCATCTGCTGACACTAAACCCATGCACTTTGCTGATGCCAAGAAGTGCTTATTGACAGAAACCTTGTATATCTGTCCCCTAAGAGACTGTGACAGAGCTGGACCAATAAAGATGCAATGTACACAGCCAAACATTGGACTTAACACAGGGACCCAAATGGAGAAGTTAGGGCAAGGATTGTAGGAGCTAAAGGGGTTTGCAATCTCATAGGAAGAACAACAATATTAACCAACCAGATCCACAAATATCCTAAGGACTAAACCACCAATCAACGAGTACAAAGGAGGTACCCATGGCTCCAGCTGGATATGTAGGAGAGGATGGCCTTATCTGACATCACTGGGAGAAGAGCCCCTTGGTCCTGTGAGGCCTTGATGACCCAGGATATGGGAATGCTAGAGCACTGAGGCAGAGGTGGATGGAAAGGTGGAGGAACATCCTCTTAGAGACAGGTGAAGGGAGGAGGGGATGGAGGCTTGTGGAGGGGAAACTGGGAAGAGGGATAACATTTAAAATGTAAATAATTAAAATACACAAAAACACAGATACTAAAAGCCATAATCTCTATCTATCTATCTATCTATCTATCTATCTATCTATCTATCTACCATCTATTTTTACAACCTGAAGGAAAAACAAAAATAAAAATTTGAAAAAAGGAAATTAGAAATAAAAAAAAAGAGAGTAAGGCTCTATAATAACAATGGAAGTCAAGAAACAGCTAAACATGCCACTGTGTTTGTACTCCTTTGGCCATCTACTGTAAAGTATGTACTCTGCTTTTAAGAACAGTTTTGTTGTTGTTGTTTGTTTGGTTTTTTTTCAAAGATGAGACTCCCTTAGAGAAAAATTGTTTTCGCTTTGCACATCGTTGTCACTAGGAATTGACGGTAGCTTATAGGCTAGAGAGGCAGGAATGTCTCCCCTTCTCCCTCAGTTCTAGCACTTATTTGGTGCAGACCCTGCAATGTATATTGCCTTCATTTTTGTAAGTTCATATGTGTATATTCCCTAAGTCTTTGTCACCTATTACTCTTACATTCTTTCAACCACATCTGCAGACTTACCTGAGCCCTGAGATGAGAGATTTGATGAAGACATCCTTTTGGGGGCTGACTATTCTAAGGTCTTTCACTCTCTGTATATTGTCTGCATGTAATTCTCTTTTTTTCTATCTTCTGGTGGAGAAAGCTTTACATTTGATGGCTAAGCAAGCTATTAATCTATAAGTATAGTATAAAGTCATTATGAGTCATTTTATTATGAAGTGCTTTTAGTAGATGTAGTAGATCTACTAAATGTAGTAGTCGTATGAACTTTTAACTTATGTCACTGGGTTATTAAAGCTCAGGTTCTTGGTTACCCAAGCATTAATGGGTATAGTTTCTATATGCTGTGGTAGACTTTAAGTCAAGACAGATATTAATAAATTACTCCTCCATGCTTTTTGCCACCATTGCACTAGTGGTGACAGAATTCCATTGCAAATCAGTGCTTTGTTTGTTTGTTTTGTTTTGTTTTTTGCTGAGCTGATGTTTATGTTTCTCCTTTGGTAGCATGCAGAGTAACTTCCTGTACCACATACATTGTATTGTAGGGGTGTTGGCTCTCTGTAGGTACCAGCTCAACTTTTCCATATTTCACTAGTTGTGTAGGTATCATCATCAATAATGAAGCCTTGACATCATTTTGTGGAGGGCAACGTATACCTTTAACAACAGCCTAGATTGTTTGGGGATTTGCATTGGAACCCTTTGGTCAACTACTCAATTAGACATAGCCAATTCTCTGTTTAAAAGCTTCTTTGGTGCTGAGAGATGTCTAGTTTGGGCTGTTTCCTTTGTTATTGTGATTTTATTCATATCACTTTTATATTTGTATTTATTGTACTAAGTTTCTACTGTATTGAATTACCATGTGGGTGCTTAATGGTCCTTAATGTCAGCTGTCTCTCCCTTTGGTCCTTGAATAATTCTTCATCCTCACCACCTGACGTTCCCTTACCTTTCACTCTCATTCATTCATAACTTTATATTCTGTTTCCCATTCCTAGGGTGAAATATCCATTCCCCATTACCCCAGTCTTCTATTCTGTACCTAATATCAGTTGTTATTAATATTCTTCAGAGCTACTATGGATTGTAGCTTTCACATTATTAACTTAGCAGCTAATGTTCACTAATGAGCAGATACACATTATATTTGTCTTTATGGATATGGGTTACATTACTCAGGATGTTATTTTCTATATCCACCATTTTTGTGATAATTTAATGATAAATAGGTAATAACAATCTGTGTAAATCATACTACATTTTCTTTATTCATTCAGCAAATTTTTAATAGTTTTTGGCTATTATGAATACAGAAGCAATGAACATCTTGAGCAAGTGCCTCTGCAATAGAATGGAGTATCCTATGGGTATGTGCAGAAGAGTGGTTTAACTAGACCTTGAAGTACATCCAATCCCATCTTTCTGAGGAGCTACAGCATTGATTTCTCTAGTTGGTATAAGAGATTGCACTTACACCAGCAATGGATGAGAGTTCCACTTACTCTTCATCCTCACCATCATGAGTTGTCATTTGTTTTATTGATATTGGCCATTCTGACAGGAATAAGATGAAATATTAAAGTAGATCTGATTTGCATTTCCTTGATAGCTAATGATGTTGGTTTTTTTTCCATTTAGTTTTTCTCAGCCATTTCAGTTTCCTCTTTTGAGAATCAGTGTTTTGTCTATAATTTTTAATTAGATATTTGTTTTCATGATATGTAATTGTCTTAGTTAGGGTTTTACTGATGTGAACAGACACCTTGACCAAGGTAACTCTTATAAATGACAACATCTTGTTGGAGCTGGCTTACAGATTCAGAGGTTAAGTCCATTATCATCAAGGCAGGAGCATGGCAATGTGCAGACAGGCATGGTGCAGGAAGAGCTGAGAGTTCTACATCTTCACCTGAAAGCCACTATAAGATTGGCTTCCAGGCAACTAGAATGAGAGTCTTTAAGCCCATGTCCACAGTGACATACTTCCTCCAACAAGGTCAAACCTATTTCAGCAAGGCTATACATCAAAGTAGTGCCATTCCCCGTATCAAACATATTCAAATCACCACAGTAATATGCACATACACACAAACACACACACACAAAAGAGAGAGACAGACAGACAGATAGAAGAAATATACATATATGTGAATGTATATATATACACATATATGTATATGTAGATATATACATATATATGTGTATATATACATATATATATGTAGATATATACATATATATATGAATGTGTATATATATGAATGAACATGCTTCAGCAAGTGCCTCTGATATATATATATATATATATATATATATATATATATATATATATATATATAAAATGGATATTGGGTATGTAGTTGATTAAAAAAATATATTTTCATTTTATAGTCTGTCACTTTGTCTAAATGACAATGTACTTTGCCCTTTTTATTTTCAGAAGATTTTCATCGTCATGGTGTTTTGTTTAATAAGTATAGATCTTAGTGCCTGAGTCAGTGGTGTTTTGTTAAAAAATTCTTTTTCTATATAACTGACATCAAGGCCTTTTCCTATTTCCTTTTTTGTCGGGTTCAATGTATCTAGTTTAACCTGTTGAGCTATTTGATTATTTTGTGGTTGAAATTAATGCAGGATAATAGTGATGTATCTATTTGAAGTCTTCTATGTACAAGTATCCACTTTAAACAGCATCATTTGTTAAAGATGCTACCCTTAAAAAAGTGTATTTCTGCATTTTTAATAAAAACCCAGGTGTTCATAAATATGTGGATTGATTTCTCTTTATTCAATTTGATTGCATTGATCAAAGTGATTGTTTTGTGCAAATGCCATGCTCTCTTTATTACTGTAGCTTTGTAGTAAAACATGTGATCAGGGATGGTGATCTTCTAGAAGATTTTTATTGTTTAGGATTATTTTAGCTAACTTGGGAGTCACGTTTCCACATGAAGTTAATAATTGTCCTTTCAAAATCTGTAGAGAATTTTATCATAATTTGGAGACTGCATTACATCTTAGATTGTTTTTGCTAGCATGGACATGCTTTACTACTATTGATCCGTGAACATAGTTTTCAATGTGCTATGAGTATAATAATGTATTTCCAAGTAAAGATGTTCTGCAGTTCAGGTTGTCCTTTGAATATCAGACAACTGACTGAGTCTTTTTAACTTTATTATTATCATCATCATCATCATCATCATCATCATCATCCCATGCATTGCCTTCCAGTGCAGTTTTTCCTCCTTTCATTCATCAAGGTCCCTCCTTCATCCTCCCTTTCTCAGAGATCCACTGCTCCTTTGTTTCCCTTTACAAAAAAGAAAGCAAAGAAGAAAGAAAAGAAAAGAAAAACAAGAAAAGAAAAGAGGACCAGGCCTACCTGGGATATCTGCAGCACATGGCATAAATGTTACAAAACTAGGTACATTCTCTCTTATTAAACCTGAGCAAGGCAACATTTCCTTGGGAAGGAAATGGTCCCAAGTACAGACATAAGTGTTAGGTACAGCCTCCACTCCCACTTTTGGGAGTCCCAAAAAAATCACTAAGTTATACAACCATGAGACACAGCAGAGGACCTAGCTCAGACCCGCAGGGTCTGAATTTGTTACTTCTGTCTCTGTGAGTCTCTGTGAGCCTCACTTAGTTAATTTTGTGGGTTGTGTTCTTCTGGTATCTTTTACCCCTCTGGTTTCTGTAATCATTTCTCTGTGTCTTCTACTGGGTTGCTTTTGCTCTGCCTAGTGTTTGACTGAGGGTCATTGCATGTGCTCCCATCAGTTGGTGGATGACACAACACCCCTCTGATGTCAATTGTGTTAGGCATCTGTCTATGAGTATAGAAGAAAATCATTTGGACTTGTTTCATTGAGGTTTTGTTTTGTTTGCTTGTTTGTTTTTGTTTTGTATTGTATTCCTGTCATGTTTGGTTCTATTCTGGGTCTCTGGGTTATCCTGCCTCTGGTTCCTGGCCGACCAGGCCATATTAGGCCTGGGCTCCCTCTTGTAATGTAGGCCTTGGACAAGAAATTGCTTAGCAACTACCACAAGTTCTTTGCCTTCATTATCCCAAAACATCTTGTAGGTAGGAAAGATGGTAGGTCAATGATTCTGTGCTTGGGTTGACATTCCAGTCTCACTGCTGACAGACTTGCCTGATTATATAATATGGACAATTGATAATTCATATCCCCTATTAGTAGGAGACTTTTCTAGGGTTACTAGTTTAGATTCCAGTGAGTTTACATTTAGCGATATTTCTAAATCTCCTCCAAAATGCCCCTTCCCAATTTTACTCATACTTTTGTATACTATGATGTTATCTACATATATACTTTAACTTTCTCTGTTTTCAATTTGTATCTTCTGGATTTCCTTCAGTTGCACATTGTTCTAGGTAAAAACAGACTCTAAATTGAAAGGTTATATAAAGTATCTTATTCTTAACTTTGTTAGAACTGCTTTGAGTTCTCTCTATTAAAGATGATGTTTCCTAGGGACTTGCTATAATCTGCCTTTTTATTTGGAAGTGACTACCTTGTATCCCAAGACTTCTTAAACATTTACCAATAACAGGTATTGCATTTTTTTTCAAAGAGCTGATCATGTGACTTTTGTCACTGTGATTATATATATATATATATATATATGCATACATATATATATTTATATATGTACTATATGTATTTTATACTTGGTATAAACTCACATATATGGTGGATTGTATTTTTCAATGTACACATATTGATCTATTCTTATATTTCTGATATTCAGCTTCCATGACCATCGTGGATGATTGTTTTTATATATGCTTTGTATTGGGTTTCAAGTATTTTGTTGAGAATTTTAATACCTATGAACATAAGGGAATTGGTTTGTATGTTTTTAGAGGGTTCTTTATATATTTTGAGTCTCAAGGTACCGCTGTCTTGTAAACCAAATTGAACACTATTGCTTATGCCTCTGTATCTGTTTTGTTGAGGAGTTTAGGGAATTTTGTCATTAACTTTTTTTTTTTTTGAAATTCTGATAGGATGCTGTGCTCAAAACATAAAATATTCTGCTCTAGTCTTTATTAGGTTTTTTTATCTTTTGGTTAGAAATTTTTAACAACTGCTTCTATTTCACTTTATGGTTATGTTTGTGTAAATTGATTATCTGATCTTGATTTAAGTTTTACAGATAATACATATTAAGAAAATTAACCATTTTTATATCTCCTAATTTAATAGATTCCAGGTTTTAAGTATGCTCATGTGAACCTCTGTATTTAATTGGTGTCTGTTGTTATGTTCCCTTCCTATTTTTATAATTTTCATATTTTCTTTCTGCCTTTTATTTCATTTCATTAAGGATTAGTCAATGTTACTGATTTTCTCAAATGACCAGCTATTTGTTTGATTTATTTTATTGCTTTTTTATGTTTATCTCAATTTTATTGATTTCAGCCCTGATTTTGATTACTTCTTACCATCTACTCCTTTTGGGTGTGGTTTCTTCTTTTTGTTATAGAAATTTCAAATGTGTTGTTAGTTCACTAGTCCAAGATCTGTCTGATTTATTTATTTATGATTTATGGAGGCACTTAGAGCTGTGAGTCAGCCTATTAGAACTGCCTTCATCATGCTCCCTAACCTTCCACCTGTTGCATTTTTGTTTTATTCAACCCTACAAAGTTTAGTTTTTAAAATTTATTTTCTGCTATTGCACATTTTTTTGTTTTAAATTCTGAATTGAGTTGTTCAGTTTTTACAAGGTTGTATGCTTTTGGTTGTCATTAATATTCACCATTTAATCCATAGTGGTCAGATAGGTGGTCAGAAAACTGGACAGTTTTTCAATTTTGTTGTATCTGTTGAAACTTGTCTGGTGTTAGACATGAGGTCAATTTTGGAAAGTTCTATGATGTGCTGAGGAGAAAGGATACTCTTTTGTGTTTGAGAAACATGTTCTGTAAATACCTGTTAGGTCCATTTCATTTATGGCATCAGTTAGCTCTCACATTTCTCTTTCAGTTTTTGTTGGTCTTGTTTGTTCTTTGGTGAGAGTGGGGCATCAAAGTTACCCACTATGTGTGAGAGTCAGTATGTGATTTAAACTGTTGTAATGTTTCTTGTATGAACTGTAGGTTCTAAAATGGGTGAGCAAAGATGAACTTCATTGCCTTCGTTAATCTATAGGCCTTCTCCACAGATCCCATAAGCTTTCTTACCTTATAGTCCTATAACAATTTAGCCTATATCTGTTTTTGTCATAATGAATTATCTGATCCTAATTTTTATCTTCACTCTGGATCAGACCAGACTAAGCAATACAGGATAGGACTCAAATTATGCCATTGCTTATATTATATTGAATACTTTTATCTACTACATAATATGACATGATCACTGCATCAGGACCGGAAATATTTGAAGACAGCATTTTGCCCATTATAGCATCCCTTGTCCCAAAGTACTCTGAATACTACTCTTTATTCCTGAGACAGTAGAGCTGTCACTAATAAAAACTTTTTCCCACCACAGAACAGATAAATTCTGCCTATATTCTTCTGACTTCTTGGCCTATCTGCTTTATTTTCTTGCATTAATTCTGCTTTTCTACTTTATATTGATAATGTTTACTTTTCTTCATACACAGCTTCCTAGTATAAAATGTTTCTATGTATTTTACAATTTTTACTGTATAGAAATAAAAGGAACCATTTTATATTATGCTAGAGATTTACTGACAGAATAACCTTTCAATGTATATTAAATGTTATAATAATAGATGTACTCAGTGTTTTATTTTAAAAGACTAGCTCTTTAATATGAACAGTTAATTAATTAAATATTTACTATATTTATAACATTTTCATATATACAAACTATTGGCTATGTAACTATGTTAAACTCACAACTGATTAAGATATTTCAACATATTTAGAATGGAAAAGGTAATTATAAGTGACAACAAAAATAAAAATCAGCACAAGCTCAAATAAACCCTACTTTGGAAAGTCATTATTACCATAATTTGCTAGTTTCTTTTTTTTATTATATTATAGAATCATCTAGAGTCAATGTTCATTTTTTTGAAATGGATAGAAGAGTCATAGTCCACTTATAATGCCAGAAAGTAGTAATTTATATGCCTACTCACTGACCTAATTAATACTCTACTTATGGTTCAGATTTTCTTCTCAAACTATTTTTCATTTTATTGAAAATATATTTTTCACAGAATAAATGCTGATAATGTTCTCCCTCCCTCTACTTTTCTCAGGTCTTCTCATAGCTCATTCTATCTGGATCTACTTTGTTTTTTGTCTCTCCTTAGAAAACAAATAGGCTTCTAAGAGATAATGCTACAATAAAGTAATAAAGAAAATTAAGAAATAATAACATAAAAACATAAAATAAAACCAATACATCAAAATTGGAGAAACAGTCAAACAGATGGAGAAGATGGAACTTGAATAAAAATTTAATAATGAAAATGAACTTATCTAAATAAAATATTGATAAATAAAAAGCACATAGGAATTCATCCAGCATCATTTTGCATATTTAGTCGTTGCTTCCAACTGTGTTCGTAGCTAAAATGCGCACTGCTGCAAACATCGACTACTGTGGAGAATATAGACTATGATCAGCCTAACTCATTGTTGTGGAAATATGGAAGTATATTCTGGATATCACTGGATCTTTCTTAGAATGCTAATTATGTGTTTATCATTAAGTTCAACAAGCTAACTGACATGCATTTGTCTACATAAATAAAATCTTTGATTTGAAGGCTATAGAAGTGACATAGTGGTTAAGAGAACCCAAAAGCCTACAGTGGCCTCTGAAGATACAGCATGCATGAGGATACAGCATGTGGAGCACATACTTGCATTCAGACAAAATACTCATACACATCCGAAAATAAATCATTTATTTATCTTTGACTTATATTAAAAATGCCTTCACAAAAACTTTATTTAAAGTAATAGTGAAAATGTAAGAAGAAGCATCCTAAAATTCTTTCAAGGTGTGAGTAATTGAACTAGTGTCTTTCAAGGAGAGACTTAATTTTTAAAAAGAAAAAAAAAAAAAAACCACAACCTAAACCCTAATAAAAATTACATTAATATTAATCTTGATCCTGATCTGATCACAGAGTAAACAATTTTCACCCAACAAATAAGTAAATCACCAATAGACAATTACTGATAAAAATAAAATATGTACACAAATGCTTTAATAAATTTTAAAGCATGTATGCTGTGTAAAAACATATTCATTTACATTATATTACTTTATTCATGAGTTCTCAATTCACAAAATTGTAATGGCAAATCAGATACTAGGGAGCTAGGGATGAGACTGAGTGAGTGGAGAATATGGAATCATCAAAATGTAGATCTAAACAGAATTTTTCTTGTTGATTATCTGCTCTATATAAATTTTATTCTGGATTTAAATGTATGACAATGTTATACAAATCAGTATTTAAAGAAAGAGGACTTTTTACATTAAAAACTAAATTATATGAGAAGTGAAATTAATGAAGCCTAACAATCAAATTTGATGTAAATGATGTTAGATTTTAAATAATAGAATATTAATAGTGTTTAATAAAGTAAGCACTACATTTCTTCTTTTGAAAACTGTACCATTATTATATGTTGTCACTGGGGATCCTGTAGAAAGAATCAAAGTCACATTCTGCACTGTGTAGGCAAATTCTAAAATGCCTATACTTTAGAAAACAAGTTATTTTTGAAGAAAAATGTAAACATAAAAGCAGCTTTAAATGAGTATCAAGGTGAAACCATGGATCTCATTGTGAAGGCAATATTGCCCTGCTTCCGCTAATATTCTTGTCAGCTTCTGTAACTGCTGTTGATGTTTTCTGCCACCTATTCTGAAGCAATCATCTCAGACAAACTGATATTTCATAGGAAATGAAATGCTATAATCTTCTATGTTGTAGATGTTGTTCTTGCTAATTTCCTGTGCAATTTTCTTACTTAAAAGAAAAAGCTGAGTAAAAACAACAGAACCTGAATTGATTTTTCTCAAGCAATGGATTCTATAAGGATATTTTTTCACAGTTTAAACTCTTGATGGAACAGATAATGTTATCTGCCCAATATACAACTACCAGTGTTATGGAAGAAAGCAGGCATTATACTTACAGAATATATATCCTATATATCAAGTACAAAGAAATAAATACAAAAAATATGTCAATAAGTTGTGGAATAAATCTGACATTCAGGTGGGCTTTAGACCATGTATTTAAGGGTATCAGTTTTAATAGGTAGATATATTTACAATGTCTTCAATAAAATTGAAGTGGTTGAAAACTATGGCTATCAGGATCTTAGGTACTATTATGAAATAAATTTTATGAAGAATAAGAGAAGGATACTGCCATCCCATCAAGATTAGATACAGTTTCCAAAGGCCATAATACAAAATGGAAAAATGGAGTTACATGTATCCTGTTGAAAACTTCAGAATATACACTCATCTCAAACATTCTCTTAAGAAGGCTATTGGCAATTCTTCAAAAAATAAACAACAAATTTTACCACAAGAAGTCTCAGTACCTGTTTGTGTGTAAGATTATTTATCTGCGATCATTTACCCAAAAAGTAAAACTGAAACAGAAGCTATAATGGGCTCAAGAAATGAGATTGGAGTGTGGAGAGGTGTTTCTGTGAGTGAGAGTACTTGCTACTCTTCTAGTGAACCCAAGTTCATTACACAATTGCCAATAGGGCAGACTTCCTCAAAGGATAAAGATTAAGTCCAAGACTTGGAACACAAAATCTATTATAAGAAAACACAGGAAAAATGCTATCTGACATTTGACTGGACAGGATATAGGTTGAAAGCATTTTAAAGGTACAGGCAAGTAAATTAAAAAAAAGAAAAAAAAAAACAGAAAATAAGATGGCACCAAAAGAAAAGATAATATACACCTAAGGGTACAATCAAAACCTACAAAATTAGAGAAAATATTTGCAAACTATTCTATTATCAATGGGTTAAAATAAAGAACGCAAAAATTAGAACAAAGAATTTTGTAAGAGGACAAATGATAAGTTGATTAAAAAAATATATTCCTACACCAGTGCTTAGAAGGTACTTTGCAGTTCATACAAAGAAAAATCTGGATA